>NC_092614.1:2323977-2627954 GCF_047663525.1 Anas platyrhynchos
CCCACAAAGTTCTGAGCTAAGTTAATAATGGTCATCATCAGTGATGCCTGCAATAAAGGGTCACAGTTAAAAATTGCAGAATTCTTCCCTGAGAGGACAAAACTAAAGGGAAGATTTACTCCAAGAACAGAATTGATATAGGAGATAAATTTGACTACTGAATAATAAATGGAATTCTCACTGAAAACACACTTGGCTATTACTATGTAAAATAGCAGCAACTGACAGAAAGAGCAAAGCTCCTGAACAGCTTTTAGTCAATACAGTAACCTCTACTCATATGTTCCCATGTCTTTTTCAAGAACTCCTGCGTTTCTTCCTGGCCAAGACAAGCGTACCTGCTGCAGCGGACAGTTTCTACTCCTTGTAAAAAGTATTAGGTAACCTTGGAAAAGCCAGCCTTAAAGAGGCTACAGTAATGTGTTTGTCATTTAATTCTACCAACCATTGACTCCCAAGACCATCTAAGTCTGGATAAATACATTCCAATGACCTGCAGCATACTGCTACCTGCCTGGACTTGGAACCTCTGATGAAAGATTCTATGAGATTCCTAAAGGAAGCTTGTTTTAGTCTTTAACTTCTCCTTACCATGGTAAAGGCTTTATTTAACATCTTCCTAAACCTACTGCAAGTAAAGCAGGTTTTTCTTGTTCCGCTTTCTTGAATGAAACATACTCCCATAAGGTATAGGTAAGATTGGTCAGTCTGCCTATCTCATTAAATTAATAATTGAAGAATTAAAAGCAGACCAACTGATATATGATATACGGACACTTTACTCTGGTGTTTATACTCAAAGATCTAATTCCGCAGTAGAGGCATGTTAACTGTCAAGTGGAACAAGGGCTCTTTTTTGCCTTATTTTTTTTTTTAAAGTATTTTGCACAATGAGTACACTTTCTTACTTCACCATGATGGTATGAGGACATCTCAGCTACAGAACCAGCCAGCTGAGCAACCTTCACCTCCCGCTTATCGTTTCTTTTGAAACACGTGAACAGAACTTTCCTTTGACCTGGCTTCAAACCTGTACAGAAAAAGACCTTGTGTTTAGAACAGACATTTCGCTTCGCTTCCACTCTGTAGAAACTAATAATTACTTATAGACCTAAACATTCTGCACAAGAGTTAATTTTTTGAGATAACATACTACAGAACGGACAAGATATTTAATCCAAAAGATTAAAAAACTTGGGCAGTGGGAACTTGAGTTTAGAACACCAACCCAGAAAACTCAGCGAGTTACCCTGATTCTGATGATATGACAAAAAACGCCATTCGTTAAACTGGGGGAAATATACTATACAGAACCACTACCTTGAAATTACTTACCATCAACCAGTGATGGGATTGATCTTTCATTATCCGAGTTTGAGAACAGGACTAACTCCTTGTTGATGAAGTCGTTGTATGTCAAGTAATTAGTATCTTTCCCATACAGGTATTCCTAAGGAAAACAGATGCAAGACTGCCTTAATTTTAACAAGGTCTAACATGTTTCTTAGCTCATACTTGGCTAGTTTCATTAAAATGGAAGCTCCTTGTACAACTAGCTAAACACAGCTCAAGTGATGACATTCTCAGCATGAAAAAATAAAACATTGCTTTCCATTAAGCAGGCCTGTTTTACTGAGAAAGTCTTCGTACAGTCCTGCTCAAGTCATTATTTCCTCATAGATAAAGTAATTTGAAAAATTAAAAAAAAAAAAAAAGAAAAAAGTTGTTGGACCACTGACCCAGGCTATACTAATGAGATGCAAAAAAATAAGCTGATCTGCAAGATCCTGAAGCAGTATAACTAACTGTCCCATAACCCAGTGACTGACTCAAAGCTGTGTACAGCTCTAGCATGCTGTAATGAAACCGAGAACAGCCCCAGGGAGAGAAAGGAAATCAAATTCCTTTGTATGCGTAAACCTTTTACCTCTGGCAGGCCATGGAGCTTCCGTTGTCTTCTATCCTCCATGAAATTAGTCAGCCACTCCTTTCGCTCTTCTACTTTCTTCTTACTAAAGGCCTACATGTAGCAAAACAAAAAAAAAAAAGTTCAGTTTTAGGACATTCTCTGGTGTACCCTATTGGAACACTAAGGAAAAGGAAAGTATACAGTGAGAGCTTAACCAGGAGAAAGAACATGGTAAACAGGCTGACTTTGTAGCCTATAAATGCAATACCAGATTCTTGAAGTTAACTGTATTAAGAACATCATTTCCACTGGTCTAAGACACAGTAGCTAAGCTTAGCTTTATGAAGTTTTAACAAAATAATAGAAAACTAAAAGTAGTTTTCCCTATTAATGTTTTTGAGGGGAAAAAAAGCTTAGTTTTTGGCATCGTCTAATAGCTCAGAATGCTTAAGAATCAACATCTACTGAAGGTGAAGGAGCTCACAAAAGCAAGGACTGTTTTAATCCACCAGTGAACCATTTTACAAGAAAAAATTCTAAGGAAAAAAGGGAAGGTCTAGCTTGGAGAAAACTGCAGCAGAACATGCAGAAAGATGTTAAAGGAATACTCATTATTGTGTCTGAAAATGTCAATTGGTTTGTAGTGATTAGTTTGTTCTGAGCTATATTTAAAAACCATCATTGAAAGAGTGCTCTTGGCCTGAGGTCTGTGGACAGGCTTGCTTCTACAGGTTAGACTAAAGCTGTAGCCTTGGTAACAAAGAGATCATCCCCAGCCCAAAGGCCTCTAAGAGCATTTTAAGAGAAAACACACAGCACTTTAAGCAGAAGAATACCAAAGGTAGTAAGTCAACAATTAAATCAAGTGTAAGTTACCAGGGTGATCGCAGCATCATCTTCAGGACCAGAATATTTGAAGCCAATTCGATGTTTAGCCATATCGGCAAAGTATTCCTTAGCTTCCTTTGACGTGCTGGTACCCAAACCTGCAGAGCCAATACTAGTTAATCCTACTAATTTCTTGCTTATATTAAGTTGCAGTTCAAAGAAAGGCATTGCTACATCTAATTCTTGTGATGAGCCATATAAATACAGCATGAAGATAGTCGTACGTAAAATTGAAATTACTTTAAACGGGACGTAAGGTAACACAAAGCGTAAGAATTAAAGACAATCGAGCAGTTTTATGTTGCACTTTTAGAGACTGTCTGGATCTTCTGATGTCTGAAACTAATAACTACAAATTGGAAATGATTTCTCATTACCCAGCCATTGTTCTGCAGTTGGCAACTTGCTTATCAGTATAGAGTAGTTCTGGAGTAAGCACTTAGCTTACAGCGTTATCAGTACACAAGGACTGTACTGGGGAAAACAAAAAACATCAAAGCTAAGCATGCTCACCTAAAAGGATACAGGGAACATATATCTACAATAGTGTAGTTGTACTATGATTTTGAGATTTCATCCATCTAGAGGTTACGACTTGCTTACTTTTAGATCCTAGACCACATCCATTTGTAAATCAGAATAGTTTAGGGGGGGGAAGAGGCCTTTGGAGATTACCTAGTCCAAACCCTTCCTGCAAAAGCAGGGCTAACTAAATTGAATCATGTCAGTTCATTTGACTTCACCAAATTATGTTTTCTACAAACCTTTGTAGTACTTGATTTTCCAGGAATTGTAGTTCTGTGTACTGTTTTTCCATTCCTCAAACTCCGGAATGCTGTAGAATGCAATTTCTTCTTTGTTTTTAGAGGCCTATAATGAATTTATATAGGTTAACTGTGGAATGTGAGGCAGATGTAGACCAATGAATTCCTACTCACCTTACCATCTAAGTCAACCCTTACCTTTATGATGGGAGTAATAAATTCCTCCAAGAAGTTGTGCCTTAGAAGAGAAGGCCAGTTGTGATGGATGAAGTTAATCAGCAAACCTTTGATATGAGATCCATCTTGATCCTGTTTTGTTTTTTAAAAAAAGTCACTTTAATCAAGGACACAATAGAAATGTCAGTTGTTACACTAATAAAAGATGATCTTAAAGTTAGTTAACCCTATTAACTTTCACTTCCAAAGATGTGACCATGCACTGTTTAACTATTCGAAGTTAGGATAAAGTTAAAAAAAAAAAAAAAAGCACAATTGTTGTGAAAAAGTGTATCAAGGACTCGTCAAGGACCTTGTATCAGCAGACTGGAAAGACAATATTTAGCAATTTAGTGATGCTACTCTCCCTCTACTTTATCTGTTCTGTTTTGTATCTTATAACACATTATGACCCACTGAAACACAGAACAATAGAGGGATGAATGTGGAGAATTAGGTACAACAGTGGCAGTGAGAGAAAGATAGCATTTTCTTCTTTCCTCTGTATTCTAGTGCTTTTTCTCCCCGCCCCCCAAATTTTGAATTTTAGTGAACCTAACCTGATCTGTCATAATCATAATCTTTCCATAGCGAAGAGTCTTTAAAGATTCTCGATCTTCATAGTTCTTTTTATACTGTAAACCCACAATCTTGATGATGTTGTTGATTTCAGCATTTTCCATAATCTAGAAGAGATCACACAGAATAAAACTTTTTCTTTCAGACAAACTATAGCTCAAAAAAGTAAGATTATCCAGCACCTATACTTCTGACTGTGCTCTGCCTTTCCAGCTTTTTTCCTATTTAGAAAATTTTAGTATTTCCAAACTGAAATCTTAATGCTTAAATTTTTCTAGATCATTCTAAACATTTCCTAGACCACAAAACCAATATTCAATATTCCTGCTTAATCAGCAAGGCAGGCTCAAGGTGAGACTAGACTCATACTTTTAATAGACTACCTGCTACAAATGAGTGTTCCAGGTGTTCAGCTGTAGTGACTCAGTTAAAACACACTGCATTACATGAAGCATAGCACATCTTCCAGCACATAAAGATTTTCCCACTAACCTGCTTATGAGAAGCTTCTCTGACGTTGAGTATTTTCCCACGAAGGGGAAATACTCCATATTTGTCTCTACCAACCACTCCTAGACCAGAGACAGCCAGCGTTTTGGCTGAGTCTCCTTCAGTCAGAATGAGTGTACAATCTATAGAATTCTTGCTGCCTGGAAAAAAAAAAATCAAGTCAATTTTCCAATTAAGAAATGAAATCAAGGCTTGTACACCCACAAATTGCATGAGAATATACATCTTCTAAAACATACAGGTTTTGTTGCACTGCATGTAGGACTGACCACAAAATGAGGGTAAACTATAATTAGAGATTTTCTCATTGTCTTTACGAGACAGTTGTTTCATTTGTCTAACTAACAAATGTTAACTGTTTCTGAGTGAACTGGCTACAAAGGATGTAAAACACTTACCAGCATCATTGGCATCATCCAGCTTAGGAACGCCCTTAATCTTCGTGTGTTTCACAGCTGAACATTTCTTATTCAGCTGGGTCTGAGCTTTAAATTTTACCCAGTTTAGGATACTTTCAACAATGCCACAGCCAACTGCCTGCAATACCAAAAAAAAAAAAAAATCAACTGTGGGAAAAGCTTTAACCATGTCAGAATTTAAGTTACGTACTTTAATTCATGCCATAACTTTATAACTATTTGCCACATTAAACAGAAGATGCAGTTTTACGGGCACCTGGATTATCTGTGTATACCAATACTTACACCCTTGATAAATTTCTCACTCAGTTTACATGTTGAGCCAAAGCTCTTTGCCTGCAGAGTCATGTTCTCCTTAGTCTGAGAGTCAAAGGTTGGGTTTTCAATCAAGGCATTCACAAATATCCACATGTGGTTCTTCACCTGTAGTTAAATAAGACAAGCAGTACAGATGACACAGGTTCATCTCCCTGTAACAGCAGCATTGTCTGACATTCGCCTGTCAGAATCATGCAGTGAGGAGAACAAATTCAATTATCGCTGTGGTTTTGAATTTTCCTAGATGTCTTTTGACACAATTTAGGACAGATAATGGACATTCACAAGCAAAGCGATATGATTTGGGATGTCATCTAACAGATACCAAGTTTTAGTGCATTCACACTGACTTAACAGGATTCTGATTACAAAATACTTCAGCTCAACAGAGAATATCATTAGTTGGCTTGAAGTGGACTATATAAGGCTTCTGTAATCTGTAGTTAGCTATATATCATCTTTACAATGGAAATGTATATTAGCAATGTAGTAACACATTAATCTAACCACAATTTGCAACAACATTAGTTTTGCTTTCCACTGGGAAAATTCCAACACTGTACCTGAAATGGCTTCACTCCAACTCCGTTTTTGTTCTTCTTTTTCACAACTTCAATGAGTTTATTCACAATCTGGTCAGCTACATAATCAACGTGCCTGCCACCCTAAGGGAAAATGGGACCTTGTAGTGATTCCACTGAAAACAATACGTGCATGTCTATTTAAAACGTTAAGCATGGTCTTTGCACATTAAGCAATTAAGTGTTTTTCACTAACAAATGTACATTTGAAAACAGCTAAGAATACCAGTGATGAAGAATATGACATTAACGTGACTAAATAAGCAAGAGTTACCTTTGTGGTGGCAATACTGTTGACAAAGCTGACTTGCTGGAAGCCTTTTTCACTTAAAGTCAAACACACTTCCCACCGAGAATTTACTTCCTCATGGATAACCTTAAGTGCATTACCCGTTTCATCTACTTTGTCCTTCAGATAGAGGTCCACATAACTGCGGAATCCTTTGACCTGCATACAGATGAAAGCAGAGAACTCATTTGTAATAGCTCCTATAAGTACTTACTGCTACTATTTCACGTCCTCCTGAAAAGCAGGCAGAAAAATCACTCATGCAAGTTTTCACTTCACTGTGTGTAATGGTGTAAATTGCTTCAGCAAAATCTCACTCTTTCAAAGGCATGAGAAATACAGACATTACTGTTTCACTTAGATGCTCACTTACAGGCAGCCTCTTTCCATTTAGGAAAACTTTGACGTCTTTCGTGGATCCAGCAATATCATATGCTCTTCGGGACATTAGTGCTACAATGTCTTTATCGAGAATCGTCATTTTGAATTTTGACAGATCAGGTTGGAAAGTGACACACGTGTAATCTTCTCCATCAAAATACTTCAGTTTCATTTCACCAGCCTTTCCCATGTTGTCTGTCCAGGTCTGAGGAAAAGCAGGTTTTATGAGTTGAAGGTCTAACAAACACAAGTAGCTAGCTTAATTTTTACAAGCAGCAAACTGAATGAAGAATTTTAAATTCTTTCAAATAATAATGATAAAACCAATGCTGGTTAAAGATTAGATTCTGATCATGCGCAATCTTTTCATTATCTGTTTGAAGTATAATTGCTGGTGGAGTAGCTATGGGCCAAATTTATTCTTCTTGTGGTGCACTGAATGTAAACACCATCTAGATTTTTGGAATAAAAGCTCAAGAGACTTATCTGGAAAAACTCAGGTATAACCGTACTGAACTGAGAAGCGTCCATACCTGCTTGAATAACTTTTTGTATTCGCGACATGCAGTTTCCACAGTAAATTTTGTGCTAAATATGTTGCACAGTTTGGCTCCATAACCATTTCGCCCACCTGGAATTAGGAAGAAAACAGGCTCGTGTTGTTCCCTTTGTTCAAAACCATCTGGAAGAACTCCAGACTAACAAGAGCTGAGTTACTTCAGCACAAGCAGACTTCCCATGAACATCATCATCATGCTACAAACCCAGTATGTGACTATAAACCTGTATTTAATTGGGATTAAAGGGAATTTTCAAAGGGAATTTTTCTTGTTGTCCATGTTTGTGCCCTTATTACTGTAAAATATAGGAAAGAGACTTCTCTCTGATGGTCTCGTCTATTTTGCATCAGGACCTGCCCCCTTTTTCATTTTATTTTCTTAGGGAAAACAGCAAGGGACCAGTTAGTTGTACCTTTACTGAAAACGAGAAGTCTTGAAACCCGGTAGCACCCCTGCTCACTCACACTGGTACTTCAGTTCACAAACTGGAATCGATCAGGCTGCTCAAAAATATTAGCATATACCGTGGACTCCTCCCTACCTGTGACTTTCTTTTCATCATCATCGTAGTTACTGGATGTTAGTAGCTGTCCGAAGATGAGAGCAGGCACATAGACCTTTTCCACTTTGTGTTCAACAACTGGAATGCCTTTGCCATTGTTCCATACACTGATTGTGTTATTCTCTCTGGAGGGATGGAAAAGTGTGTTTTTAAGGCTGCAGATGGCTGAGCTATGAAATAAATATCACACAAAGTCTCTAGGGAAAGGCCACCATTTCAACAAGAACAAATTTCTATTCAGCAAGTGCAGAAGCAGCCAGCAGAGGGAGGACAAGTCAACAACAAAAAAAAAATCCTCCAGTCTCAGGTCCACAGATACCATCTATGAAATGGATCACCACACAATTTTTGTGTGGTGATTCTCAATGACAGAGCAAGAACATCAAGAAAGGGAAAGTGATGACAACAGAGAAAACAACACAACAAAAAGCAGTCACTTCACAAGTCAGCACTCTGTAACAGACCAAGAAAACAAAGAAAAAGGCTTTTACAACAGGTAAATTACATTTGATGATCTAACTTGAACGGGTCCTTAACATAGAGCTCTCTAATACAAACATCAACTCATCAGAAAAGTATCTAAATGAGAAAAATAAAACACAGCTGAGTTGGGAAGGCACTGAAAAAAAACAAAGCAGAACTTACGGATCAATGGTAACTTTAATGCACGACATGTTTTTATCCCTCTGCTTGTTGTCCGCAGCATTGACTAGAAGAGAAAGACAAATTTTATTATATTCAACTAGCAATCAAGACAAAATATGAAGTATTTTCAGTAGAATGAATAAAAAAAATGGAATGCAACTATTTTATAAGTTAAAAGAAGAGTACTACAAGTGCTACAGAAAGGAGAATTTGGGACTGAATGAAATGGGTTTAGAATAATGAATGCCATCATCCCACAAACAGCTTGTGTTAGTCGGTCAACAGTGCAACTAGATAAGAGCACACTTGACGAGTTCTCGAGTTTAACTCTGTTTCCTCCTGGAGGTTCAGAAACACCCTGATAATCAAGCAGCAATACAAGAACAGCGTCATCTTACCCAGAATCTCATCAAAGATTTTGTACAAGCCAGGCACAAAGGTCACATCTCTGCAGTTCAGGCCCACGTCCTCATCAAAAACCCACATTTGCTGGAAAAAAAAAAAAGACAAGAAACGTTTAGCCCCCCCTGGTTCAGCTCCATGCTGTGGGTTTGGAGGGCACAGAGGGTGGCTCTGGCCCCACCGTACCTGGGTCACGGTCTCCACGGAGCCGATGTAGGTGTCGGGCCGGAGCAGGATGTGCTCCAGCTGCGTTTTCTTCTGGTAGATGCGCTCCACCGAGAGCCGCTTCTTGGCGCCATCGCCCTTGGGCAGCCGGGGGTTCTCATCTGTGGGCTGAGGGAGGGGAGAGAGGGGGTGAGGGGGGAGCAGGAGGGGAAGTTTGGGGGGCCTTGTGGTGGGGGGAACTGACAGAAAGGGGGGCTCTGAGCCAGAGGGGGAATTTAGGGGGGGGCTCTGAGTCACGGGGAGCCCTGATGGGAGGGGATTTGGGGGTGTGGGGGGGCTCCAAGCCTAGGGGGGAGTTTGGGGGGCCCCGATGGGAGGGGAGTTTGGGGGGGGGGGGCTCCAAGCCTGGGGGGAGTTTGGGGGGCCCTGATGGGAGGGGAGTTTGGGGGGGGGGTCTCTAACAGGAGGGGAGTTTGGGGAGGCTGAGTAGGGGACACCTGACAGGAGGAGTTTTTTTTTTTTTGGGGGGGGGGCCTGATGTGAGGAGAATGTGTGTGTGGGGGGGGGATTTGGGGAGGGGGTGGGGCTGACAGGAGCTTGGGCGGGGGGGAATTTGGGGGTCTCTGAATGGCGGGGGGGGAGGGGATGGGGAGGAGATTTTGGGGAGAGGGCCCTGAGGGACATGGGAGCTTGGGGGGGGGGGGCTGCGAGCTGGGGGGGGCCCTAACAGGAGGGGGGAGGCCCAGAGGAACCGGGGGGGGCGGGGACACCCTGAGGGGACCCGGGGACACCCTGAGGGACCCGGGGACACCCTGAGGGACCCGGGGGATGAGGGAGGCCGGGGGGGCTCTGAGGGGGGTCGGGGGGGCGCCCACGCACCCGGAGAGGCGCCGGGGACTCCGCGAGCTCCATGGCGGCTGCAGCTCTGAGGGGCACCAACGGCCCCGCGCGGTTCGAATCCGCGCCCAGCCCGCCACAACTCTCCGCCAATCACCGCGCGCCGTCCCCCGCTCTCCGCCAATAGGAGCGGGAGGGCGGGGACGCAAGGAGTGCCCGCCTCCCGCCTCGCCGCCAGTCACAAGGCGTGCCGCGCTTTCAAATGTAGCCAATCGGAGGGGAGGGAGGGTTTGATGGGCAGGGGGGTTGGCCAGTGGGAGGGGGAGGAGGGAGGGTGATGAGCGGCTGGGTCTGTGCGCGGATGGCTTCTGCGCATGCTCAGTCCTCGTTGTTGGGGGGGGTGATGGGGGTGCAGTGGGCGGGGGCTGGGGGGACTGGGAACCAGTGGGAAGGGACTGGGGGAACTGGGAGACAGTGGGTGGGGACTGGGGGGGCTGGGAATGGGGTCTGGGGGTAACTGGGAGCCAGGGAGCGGGGACTGGGGGTAACTGGGGGGGACTGGGAATGGGGGCTGGGGGTAACTGGGAAGCAGTGGGCAGGGACTGGGAGCCAGTGGGCAGGGACTGGGGTTAACTGGGAACCAGTGAGAGGGGTCTAGGGGCAACTGGGAACCAGTGAGTGGGGACTGGGGGCAACTGGGAACCAGTGAGCAGGGTCTGGGGGGTAACTGGGAGCCAGGGAGCGGGGACTGGGAACCACTGGGCAGGAACTGGAGGAAACTGGGACCCAGTGGAACCCAGTGGGCAGGGCCTGGGGGAGGATCTGGGACCCAGTGAGCAGGGTGGGGGGCCAGGCTGGGGCTGAAGCCCCCCTTCCAACCCCCATTTTGTTGGGACAGCCTGCCGGGTGGCCCTGGTGGTGACCATCGATGGCAGGCTGGTGGCTGTGCAAGCAGAGCCATGGGCTGTGACTTCGTGGTCCTTGTGGTGTCGCCCCCCCCAGTTCCCACACTGCACCCCCCAGTCCCCACACCGTGCCCCCCAGTCCCTGCAGTGTCCCCATGTCCCCACACTGCCCCCCCAGTCCCCACATTGCTCCCCCCAGTCCCTGCAGTGTCCCCATGTCCCCATGTCCCCACCCTGCAGGCTCAGCACGCCCGTCCCCAACCCCTCACCGCTGTCCCAGTAACAACCCCCCGTCCCCAGTAACGAGAAGCTGGGCGTTGTCCAAAACACCAACTTTTCCACATCTTTATTTCTGGGGAAGACGCAGCATTAGCATTGCTCGAGGTAACGGAGGTGGCCGGGCACAGCCTGGGGACCGAGCCCAACCCGGGACGGGGACAACGACGTCCTCCCAGTGCTCCCAGTGCCCGGGACGGGGACGGCGCCATCTTCCCAGTGCTCTCACAGCCCTGATGCTGCAGTTCTCTCCCGGGGCAGTGTCCCCATGGCGTGCCCGTCACCACATGTGGCGGTAGGGGAAGGCCACCTCCACGCACAGCACCACCAGCTCCTCGGAGCAGTTGTGCCTCAGCCCCGCCACCAACTTGCCCTCGCCCAGGGGGGCCGCCAAACCCTCCCCGGGCCCGGAGCTTCTCCATCCTTGGCAGTCCCGCCTGCGGGCTTGGCTCCCCCGGGCCGTGGATCCGTGCCATGCCAGTTTTCGGGGCCTGTGGATTTGGGGGGACATGGATGGGAGCCGTCCGTGGTTTGTGGTGTGGGGGCGTGGGGTTGGGGGTGTCCTTGTGGCACCCACCCCCGCCGCCAGACTCACCAGAGGGCATCGGTCAGGACGTTGCGGCCGTTGAAGCTGTAGATGGGGCCCCGTGGGGTCCCCTCAAAAAGGGAGCTCCAGGACCTGGCCAGCAGCTGGCCCTGGGGACGCAGTTGGTGGCACTCAGCCTGGGGGGCGCGAGGATCTGGGGGGGGGGACCCTCTTGGCTGCCTGAAGCCCCCCGTCCCCGCCTCACATCTGTGACAAATTGCTTGTGGCTCCTCTCAGCTTCCCCAAAACCCGCGTGCAGTGGCAGTGGGACTGTCCCTGAGACCCCCCCCACCCCGGGACCCTCCCCAAAATCCTGCCACCACCCCTGCTGCCTCCCACCTCTTTGAACATATTTTTCCCCCTTTTGAGTGAAAACTCCACAAACCCATGCCCCCCCCCCCACACCCACCCAGGGGGGACGCCCTGACCGATGTCCCCTACACCGCCTCAGGGTTTTGGGGTGGGGGGAGCGCCCCATGATGGGGACGGGGACACCTGCCTTCAGGTTGACCACGGGGAGGGCCCTGTCCGTCCTCTTGACGATGGAGGCCAGGTCCTGCGTGGGGGCCGAGAGGAAAGCCCGAAAAGTGCCAAAAAGCCCAGCCTCCTGCGACTGCCGGTAGCACTGCAGGTCGGCGCCGCGGATGCCGCTCATGTCCCCGGAGAGGGGCACGTTCAGGGCCACCAAGCGGAGCTGGGGACACAAGGGGGGGGGATGGCAGAGAGATGGGGACACAATGGGGATGGGGGCTCCGGGGGGCACGGCCCGCGGTCCCATTACCCCAAGCAGCCAGGGGTAATGGCACCGCAGCCCCCAGGTCTCCTGTCCCCATCCCAGGAGGGTGCAGACCCATGGATACGGGGGGGTCCCCAGGCACCGCTGTCACCCCCCCTCCCCACGGCCGAGCAGCCCCCCCGTGGGGCTGTGCTTACAGAAGGCATCCTGGGGGCGATGGTTGTGGGCAGGATCCTGGGCGGCACCGCTCCCTCCTCCTTCGGGACCTGTGATAACAGGACTTGGGGCAGTTTGGGGGCACCGACCCCGGTGCCAGGGGTGCAGCCCCCTCCCCATCCAGCCCGGTGCCCACCCCGGGGGCTGCCTGTGCTACCCCCGTCCCCCCCGTCACCGGCAGCGCTTACCAGCGAGTCCGTCTGGGCTCCCGCGGGGGGCTCCGTGTTGGGACCCCGCGTCTGTACCCGCTTCGCCTCCTGGATTAAGAAGGAGGGGACAGTCCCAGGGGGTTTGTGTCCCCCCCCCCATGGCATGCCAAGAAGGGCTCCAGCCCTGGTCCTCACCTGGTACCGCGGCGTGGAGGCAGAGGGGTCGTCACCGGCAAAGAGCGACTCCGAGTCCTCCAGCTGCTCCATGAGGGGGACAGATTATGGGGGAACCACCTCGCTCCTTCCCCAGGAGCCAAATCCAGCCCGGAGCTGCCTGCCAGGGCTGGAACCTGCCCCCCCCTCCCTGCCCACCCCCTCGTCTGCACCCTACCAGGAGCCTGCTCCAGCCCCTGGGGGTGCGCAGGAAGGCGCTGCTCCCTTCTCGCACGTAGACCAGGCTCCCCTCGGGGACGGCGCTGCCCGACTTCAGCATCAGCTCCTTGGACCTGAAGACCCACGTCTGGCGCTGCGAAGGGACCGAGAGGTTCCAAGCCGAGCTGCCACCCCCGGGGCCACCCCGACCCCATGGGCACAGCCCGGCACGCACCCGGAGGTCAGCACGGGGCTCCGGTGGCTCCGTCCGAGAGGCGTCAGCATCTGGAGAAGCCGGGGAGGATTTGGGGTCACAAAGCACCCCGGCACCACGGGGACATGGTGTCGGTGGGGTTGGGGATGCCGGGACACCCCCACAGCCCTGGGTGTGCCATGCGGGGAATGCACCCAGGCAGGGACATGAGGTGTTCCCAAAAGTGTTCCCAAAGGGGCTGGAGCGCACCCGAAACACCTCAAAAAATCCCTTACCTGCTGCCCAGGCTGCATCAGCCGCTGCCTACGGGTGCAAACGGGGACATTACTGCTGCTTGGGGACACTGGGGCACGGCACGGCGGTGACAGTGCCCCGGGAGGGGACGGGGACAGCGATGCCACGCTTACCGGCTCCTTGCAGGGCGGCTGGGCGCGGATGGGGTACACCCTCTGGAAGCAAAGAAAAGGCTGAGGTGTAGGGGGGTCCCCAGCTCTGGGCACCCCCACGGCCACGTGCGCTGCCCCTGCTGCGCCTTACGTTGAGGTAGAGGAGACCTGGGGCTCCTGGGGGGCCGGGGGGGCCGGGGGGACCAGGGATCCCAGGGGGACCTCGAGGACCCTGCGGAGATGAGGCTGGGGTGTTTTGGGGCTGCCTTTTGGGGGGCAGCTGCAAGACACCCCCGTCGCGCAGGCACGGGCTCTCACGTGGGGGATGATCGCTCCGTAAACCTCCGTCTCCTCTTTGCTGGGCTGTAAAAAAAAGAGAGAGAAGATCGAGGCCGGTCTCCAACTGCCCCCTCTCCGTCCCAGCTGTGAGCCCCCCCAGGACTCACCGTTTGGTACCCGCTGATGGGCACCCAGGAGCTGGACTGGCTGCCGGTGCCGGGGAAGGGGAGGTGGCCCGGTTTGCACCCGTGTTCCCCGTAGCAGCACCCCTGGGTGGGCAGAGAGAGGGGCACGGTTAGAGCCTACAAGGGGGGGGGGGCAGGGGCAGGGGGCGTGCACTGGTGTGTGCTGGTGTGTACTGGTGTGTGCTGTGCATCTGGATGTGACACAGGCTGTGTGACTCGCTGCCCCCCCATGTCCCAGCCTGGTTTGGGGTCTCTGACCGGTCCCTCTGGCCACATGTGGGGCAGTGCATGGGTTGCGCTCTTGGGGTATGAAGGAAACCCCCTCCCCCAGCTCCTCCTTTGCAGCCCCTCCGGTACAAACCCGCTCTCCTGGGTCGCCCTTTTCACCCTGGAAGAAAGCAGAGAGGTCCCGTGAGCTCCTGGGGCAATCCCAGCCTCTGAAACCCCCCCAAACCCACACTGCCCCCACCTCACCTTGGGGCCCGGCGGCCCGGCGGCTCCGTGGTGCCCTGCGTGCCGCGATTCACACTGGCAGGAGGGGATATCCCGGGGTGAATACCGGGCTCAGCACCACCCCGAGCACCCCCAGCCCTCTGGTCCTACTCACCCTGTAGTCCCCCGGTGGTCCCGGTGGCCCCATGGGACCGGGCATTCCCGGGGAGCCCACGTCTCCAGGCCGGCCGGGGCTCCCCGGCATGCCCGGCAGCCCGTGCTCGCCCTTCTCGCCCTGCACGTGGGGAGGTGATGGAGGGGCTCACGGCACCCCAAATCCCACAGGGGCAGGGTGTGGGGCTTGGGGCAGCCCCCAGCTGAATCCCTGGGGTCCGTGGGTGGAAGAAGTGGGACCCCCTTACCTTTAATCCGGGGAATCCTGGCTCCCCTCGGAGCCCTGGTTTGCCAGGGAGCGCTGCGGGTCCTGGGGAGCCGGGGGGTCCCTCGTGCCCGGGGACCCCGGGGGGGCCTTGTGGGCCTGGGAGTCCCGGTGCCCCCGGGGGTCCATCGGGTCCAGCTGAGCCTGGGGACCCCGGAGCTCCTTCGGTCCCTGGAAATCCCGGTGGTCCCACAGCCCCCGGAGGACCGGGGGGGCCCGGCTGCCCCTCCCGCCCGGGGAGCCCTTGGGAGCCTTCGTGGCCTGGGTAGCCGGGGGGGCCGGGGGGACCGGGCGGCCCTGGGGGGCCTGGGGGTCCTGGGTTCCCCGCAGGGCTGGATGCTCCCAGCTGCTTGATGGTTTGGGGGGAGAGAGCAGGGCACGGTGAATGTGTCACATCCCCTGGTCCCCCCCCCCCAGTGTCCCGTTCCTGTGGGTCCAACTGGGGACAGACCCCACGGCCAGCGCCGGCATCACCCCCCGCGCCCCCCAGCCCCAGCACCCCCAGCCCCAGCCCTCACCTCGTTCTCTGATCCCTTGGGGAGGGCAGCGGAGGCAGGGGGGCTCCTGGCTCCCCAAGCACCTGGTGGTCCCGGTGGCCCCGGTGGTCCCGGAGGACCAGGGGGTCCCCGGGGTCCCTGGTGACCTGGCTGCCCGGGGTTGCCCGTCTTCCCTCTCTCCCCAGAAAGCCCCGGCTGGCCTCTGTCTCCTGGGGACCCCCGGTCTCCTTTTTCTCCCTGTCCGGAGAGAAATCAGAGCCTGGGTCCCGTGCCCCCCCCCCCCCCCTTGCCAGGGGGCAGCTGAACCGTCCCATAACGCAGACCCCGCAGCGAGAATGCAAACCCGGAGCAGAAAAGGGTCTGCACAGCCAGAGGGGCCGCAGGGTCCCTCCCAGCGGGTCCCTGAGCCCCCCCCTGTATCCCCCCAGGAGCCCCCCCACGCCGGGTACCTTCAGGCCGGGAGGGCCGGGGGGGCCGGGGGGGCCGGGGCGCACGGGGCAGACGCAGCTGGAGCTGTTGTGAATCTGGAGAGGGGGCGAGCCGTGAGCTGGGGGGGGCTGGGGGGGCCGGGGAAGGGGCACGGGCACCCTGCGCCCCCCCCTCACCTGGAGAGCCGTGTCCATTTTGGCAGCCGGGGGCACCTGCGGGGGCAGCCCCTTCGCTGTGCTCTGCGTAGAGAGGGGGGACTGAGCGTGAGACCCCCGCAGCCCCCTCCTCGTCCCCAGCTGCTCCTCGCAGCCCCCCCTCCCCAAAATTCAGGACCCCCCCCCCCGCAACCTTGATCTGCAGGAACTCCTCGTCCTCGGCGCTCCCCTCGAAGATCCGCGGGGCGGCCGTGGGGCGGTTGTGCTAGGGCAGATGGAGAGAGCTCAGCACGGGGGTCTTAGGGGGGGGGACACCGGGGGTCCCGGCCCCTACGAGCCCGGCCCCTACTGCCCTGCCTGGGCTGTTGTGGCTGAGCCCGGCCGGGTGCAGATAAGGGGAAGGACACGGAGAGGAGCTGGGGAGATCTGGAGACCCTGGGGGGGTCGGGGTGCTGCTCGGGGTTCCCCCCCGGGGACAGGCACCTGGGTTCGTGCACGTGATGGGGCATGGCCCGGACCCTTGGCTGCGCCCCTGGAGGGGGGCTCCCGTCTCCTGGAGCCCGCCGGCAGCGGGGGTTTGCTCAGCAGCACCTTCCTGGTGGGCTCCACCTCGCCAAGCTCTCCATCTGCGGGACCAAAACGTGAGGGTGCTGGGCTGGACGGGGCCCAAGGGTGGCCACCGCTGTGCCCCCCCACCCCGAGCTGTCCCAACCTCGCCAAGGTGCCGGAGCTCGGGGGTGCCGTGCCCCCACCCGGCCATACCTACCTTCCTCCCCATCCAGGGTGGGCAGCGTGGGGGTCGCGGGGCTGCTGCCTGGCTCCGGGGTGGTGTCCTCAGAGCCCAGGGGGTAAAACCACTGGGCTGTACTGGGGGGCAGGTGCCCGGCCAGCACCCAAAGGATACAGAAGGTGCGGAGGAGACTCCGGGGGTCCCCGGACCCCATGATGCTGCTTCAGGGTGCCAAGGATGGGGGGGCCTGGCTCATGCCGTTCGCCCACGCCGTCTGCTCCCGTGGCCCTGACGTGGCCCCCGCTGTTATCACGGCGGCCCCCGACACGCCCCCTTGCCCGCCCCAGCACCCGCACCCCACGGGTCGCATTCGGCACGGGGCTGAGCGCTCAGAGCTGAGCCATGGCGTGCCCTGGCCAGGGACAGGGTGGGGGAGCCGGCGGAGGAACCCTAAGGAAGGGGGAGTCAGGGCTGGGCTGGTGGAGGGAGCTGCTGAAGAGGGAGCTGGGGGAGGAGATGCTGCCTGGAAATGGGGAGTAAAAAGGACTACGAGTGCGGGAAAGGGCTGGCTGGGAGCAGGGGGCACCGAAAGTGGCAAGGAGCAGATGGGTGCTCTATGGGGTCGGGGTGCTCCATGGGGTCTGGGTTCTCCATGGGGTCTGGGTGCTCCATGGGGTCTGCCTGGCTCTGAGATGTGCTGAGCTGTGGGGAGGGGGCTGCAAGAGCACGAGGGAGGCATTGGGGGCTGGCAGCGTGGGTGGCTGCAGCACCCCAATGTGGGTACGTGTGGTCCCCAGCCCCCCCGGCTCCACCCTGGGCTGGGGGCTGCAGCCCCCGAGCTCCCAGACCCCCGTCTGCCCCGGCACTGCTGGGACCTGCAGCCCCTCTGCAGGGCTGGGGTGTCTTAGGGACTGTTGGGGTGTCGCAGGGAGGCAGCACCCAGCCGGCCCCCCCCTAGCCCCAGGAACCCCAAAAAAACAGAATTTGGGAACCCAAAGAGCCCCAGACCTGGCAGCACAGGGGCTCCCCATCACCCACAGGCGAACGGGGCTGCGCTGAGCACCTCGGGGTGGGGGCAGCGTGGCAGTGGGGTGCACCAGCACCCCCTCTCCATCTTGCAGGATGGTGCTGGGCTGGGGGACGTGGGGGACCCGTGCCCAGCCAGAGCACGTCCCTGTTCCCCGCCGGCGCTCTGCCTGCTCCCTCCGGCCCTGCAGACACAACAGCCTCCCCAGCAGGCGCTCGGCACTGCCAAGGCCTGATAAGGTGCCGCGTTCCCAGTGGGGCTGGGCACCTGTTTGGGTTTGGCCCTGGCTCGGACACCGTGTCAAGGCTGGCGCCTCTGCCCCGTGTCACGGCCACACGTGGCTGTGCCAGGCAGGGCAGGGGGGCTCGGGGGCACCGCTGGGTGCTGATGTTCTGCAGGGTCCCCGCTTTGGTTGGGAGGGGAGAAAGGGGCCAGGGGGGGAGCGTGGGGGACATGGCTCCTGCCTGCATCCTGCCCGCAGCATCCCCAGCCCCCAGGCTCAGAGTTTCTGCATGGGGCAGAGTGCTCCTGCTCACCAAAGCCCCAAAATTTGGGTGTGCTCAGCCGTGAGATGAGTATGGGGTTCTCAGCATTACGGGCTGTCTCTGCTCCCCTCGTGGGGGCTGCGATGGGCTCAGCCCTTCCCGAGCGTGCCCAGGCTGTGGGCATGGTGCAGGGGTGGCTTTTGTCCCCTTGCTGCTCCCCACCTTCCTCCCCGGCTCAGCCCTGCGGTGAAGCCTCAGCTGATGTCCAAGTGCTTAATTACCGTTAATTGCCTCAAAAGTGGCGTGGAGCAGTCCCAAACCCGCTGGCTCGCCCTGCTCAGGGAAAGGTTCTGCACCCAGGGGTGGCCGGGCATGGGGGACGGGCACCCCAGGGACCCCGAGCCTGCAGGGTTCAAGAAGCACTCGGACAATGCTTTCGGACATGGGGTCTGATTTGGGGGTGGCCCTACACAGGAGCTGGACCCAGTGACCCCCTGAGGGTCCCTTCCCACTCGGGACATCCCGTGGATCTCCAAGCCCCCGTCCCAGGCTGCTGCTGCCCATGGTACGAGGTGCCCCCGCTCCGCCGTGCAGCCCACCGCAGGGCTCCGGGGCTGCAGGGGAGGCTGAGGGGGGGGGGGGCAGAGGAGCCCCCGGGGGCTCAGCCCCTTCCCTCCGGGCACAATCCCCATCCTCGGGGCTCCCCGCCCGTTTTCCTGCCGCTTTTCTCCGCTAGGTGCCGGCACCTTGCAACTTATCGGCCCCGGCGCGGTTCCTGCGCGGGGATCGGGCCCGGGGGGGTGCAGGGGGGTGGGGGTGCAGGGGGGGATGTGGGGATCTGGGGAGCCGGGGCAGCCTCCGGGCATCCCGGGGCTCTGCCGGCCGCCCTGGGGTCTCTGCGCTTGGGGCTGGGATGGTCCCAGGCTGGGGGCTGTGGGGTGTGGTGTGGGGCAGGGCTCGCCCCACACTGGGACCTTGGTTCCAGATGCAGCCCCCCGTGGTGCTGCTGCTGCCCTGCATGGTGCCCCCATCCCATCCCATCCCATCCCATCCCATCCCATCCCATCCCATCCCATCCCATCCCATCCCATCCCATCCCTACCCCTATCCCGTCCCATCCTGTCCCTGTCCCTATTCCCATCCCTATCCCCATCCCACCACTATCCCATCCCTTATCGCTATCCCCATCCCAGTCTATCCCACCCCATCCCAGTCTATCCTGCCCCATCCCACCCCACCCCATCCCATTCCCCCCGCACCCCCAGCAGCTCAGCACCTCCCAGCGCACACCCCCGGGGTCAACCCTAACGAAGACCCCCGGGCAGATCAGAACGGGGGCTACCAGCGGGGACCCTCGGGGACCGGCACCGACCCGGGAGGGGGGGGGGAGACGACCCTCCCCTCCCCTCCCGGTACCGGCGCTGCCCCCTCCGGCAACCGCAACGCCGAACCCAGCGGGTACCCAACGCGGCACCGGCGGCGCGCAGCGGCTCTGCCCGGGGCGAGGCGGGGAGGGGGGCGACGGGGCTGGCGGGGGCGGCCCCGCCGGTGGCCCCGGTGCCGGCGGGAGGTGTGGCCACGGGGCGGCATAAAGCCCCCGCCGCCTGCCCCCCGCGCCCGCCGCCAGCCCGAGCGCTGGAGCGCGGGGCCGCCATGCGCGGGGGCGCGGCGCGGTTGCTGCCGCCGGTGTTGGCGGTGGTGCTGGTCCCGGTGCTGGTCCCGGTGCTGGCGGCGGCTCCGGGAGCTGCTCCGGGACAAGGGCAAGGAGGGGAGGAAGCGATCCAGTGCCCTCCGTGCTCGGAGGAGCGCTTGGCTCGTTGCAAAGCTCCGCAGGGCTGCGCCGAGCTGGTGCGGGAGCCGGGCTGCGGGTGCTGCGCCACCTGCGCGCTCGGGCGCGGCACGGCGTGCGGGGTGTACACGGCGCGCTGCGGGGCAGGGCTGCGCTGTTACCCCCCCCGAGGTGTGCCCCGGCCCCTGCACACCCTCATGCACGGCCAGGGAATCTGCACCGACCTGGCCGACGTCGAAGCCATCCAGGAGAGCCTCCAGCCGCCAGGTAAGGCCCTGGGGGATGCACAAATTGGGGTGCGGAGGGGGGTCCCTGGTGGCACCGCTTGGTGGGTTGGAAGGGGATGGGTTGGGGGGATTTTGGGGATGGGGAAGCACAAGGAGGTTTGTCCCGATCTCACGGCTGGGTCACATCCGTGCCATTGTCACCCACGGTGCCGTGGTCGTGGCTGGTGGCACCGCGCAGCCCCGGGGTCGGGCAGGGACCGGCTGCATGCGGTGCTGTGGGGCACCGTGCTCGGGGTCCCGCTGCCAGGGCAGCTCCCGTTGTGCGGTGACCCCTGAGCTCTCCCTTCCCCGGGATGCTGCCGGCACGGCCGGGAGGAAACAGGAAAGAGGCCGCGGGGCACCTGCTTCCCTCACAAACAGGTCGTGTCCCGCACAGGGGCTCCGTGTCCTTCCTCCTCCAGCCCCACAGCCGGGCAGGGCAGTGCCAAGTTGGGGGACCCCAAGGGCTGCAGTCCCGCTGCCTGCAGGCTCTGCTTGTCCACCCCGCTGCCCTGTCATTGGGGTCGATCGTGACCCCCTGCCACCCCCGTGGTGCTCGGGCAGGGTCTGGGGGTCGCGGGCAGCGCCCCGGAGCTGCTTGTGGGGTTTGGCAGAGCGAACAGACCCACTCCTGGGGGCTGAGATCTGGCCCGTTTGGGGCTCTGGATGCCCACGCTGCCCCCTTCCCAATCCCATGGGCTGTGACTGGGACCACGTCCCCAGGACTGGGGGGGGCAGCACCCAGCACGGGACAGCCCGCAAGGTGCCCTGGCCCTGTGTCCCCACGCAGGTCACCAGAGCTCCCCGGTGTGGCTGTTCCAGCTCCCCAAGGGCCATATCCCAGCCCCTCTCTCCTCCATACCAGTGACGAGGGCCCTTTGCAGAGGGCCCCCCTGGCTGCCCCTCTCCGGGGGCAGGATTTGGCCGTGAGCGCTCAGCACGGGGTCTGCTGCAGGACCCCCTGCCCTGCCTGCTTGTCCTCATCCCACATCCTGCAGGAGCTGTCTGGGCTCCCTGGCCTGGGGCTGCGTCGGGCTGCCAAGGCCTGTTGGTTTTGGCTTTGCCCCGTGTAACGCAGCATTTTTTTCCCGGAGCCTTTAGGAAACAGCCTTGCAGTATTTTCCCTTTCTTCCTGTGCTGTTTTGGCCGCTCTGGGGACGGGTGGGTGGCCGTGGGAGCCGGGCTCTCCCCACGGGCACCTCGCCGGCGGCGTTGCAGGTGGCAGGATGAGGCAGCAGCGAGCCCCTTTCCCCGGGGCATCCTGGTGGGAAGGTCCTGGTGGGACGGCAGAGCCACGGGTCCCAGTCCCAGTCCCAGCAGGAGCAGCAGGGTTGGAGGCTGCAGCTCCATTTCTCCCCGGGGCACAGCCCTACCTGTGCGCCATGGCACGGCCGGTGCATCCAGTGGGTCCCCTCTGGTTAAGCAGAAGGAATTAAATGCTTCTTTAGGTGCAGGAGCCACCAAGAAAAATGCTCCCTGGTGCCTGCGTGGATGCTGAGGCTGCAGGGGGTGTGGGCCATGATTTGGGGGTGTGGGGCTGCTCCTGTGAATGCTTTTGGGGTGCTGGGCTGGGGGTGCTGCATTCCAGGCTTTGGGTCCCATGGGGACTGGGATGGGGTCAGCTCCTTGCTCCATCGCCTCTCCTGGGACCAGCAGCACCTGCAGGGCCGAAGACTTTTTGGGAAGAGAGAGCAGGCGGCCACTCTCCTGTCCCACAACCCTCTCCCATGGCTGTGGGTTTGGGGACCTGTGCAGGACCCTGTTACCTGCATCCATCCCCCAGCTGTGGGCTTGCCCACAGGACATCCCGCTGGGAGCCGTGTCCCTGGAGGTGACAGCCACGGCTTTTTGCTGCAGAGCGAGGTCCCGGTCTCATGGGGATCTCCCTGTCCTGTCCTGTCCAGCCCCTTTAGGACCAGGCTGGCTCGTGGCACGGGCTCGGCCCCATTGCGTGTCCCCTCTGGGGCTGTCGGTGCTGCTGCTTCGGGGAGGTGCGGGTGGCTGGACCTGTGGGTGGCATCCGGGAAGAGGTGAGGACATTCTCCCCAACACGCATTAGGAGTGATTTAATGCTGGGTAAATAATTCTGTCTGGGGAAAAAGTGACCTAGGAAAAGCGTCTGGGAAGCTGCGAGCATCCCGGTGCTTGCTGCAGCAGTGGGTGGGACGGATCCTGCTCCCTTCCCCACGCAGGGAGGAGCACCTCAGCAGCCCGGGCTGCAGCACCCAGCTCTGCACCCCACATGCCTCATCCCCATCCCTTTCCTCCCGGTGAGGAGGTCGAGCAGGGCTACTGCCCTGTCCCAGCTGTGCCACGGGGCCGGCAGAGGCTGGATGGGGTCTCCAAGATCTCCCCAGGCTCTGCGTGGGGCTGGGCATTTAGGGGCTTGCACGGGGCACAGCAGCAAGAGGGGTGCACGGGGGGACAGCAAGCTGTGCTGGTGTCTGCAAAGTCCCAGCAGCCAAGAGAGCCGGCGCTGGGACCACCTGGACGCATGCTGGGGGTCCCCAAATCTTGTCCCTGTCCCCCAGACACCGGCTCTGAAGCTTCGCTCGCCGCCTCTGAGCTCCCCTCCCACGTGGAGCCCGGCGTCCGTCACCGCTCGCTCAGGGGCTCAGCGCCGTGAGTCACGAGCTCAGCACGTGCCCGACCTCATTAGTAGCTCCCGTTAATTGAAGGCGACGCTCAGTGACTCGCTTGTGTCTCCTCCTGTCCTGGGGCCAAGAGGAAAATGTTGCCCTCGAGAGATGGGGCGAGGGCAGCGCTCAGCCCTCGAGTCCTTCCCAAACCCAGCCGAGGCCCTGGCCAAGCGCTCACCCCTCTCTCCTGCCCCCTCCGTGGCTCTGACACCGTGCCCAGCAGCACCCAAGGGTGCTGGTGGCCCTGCAGCCACAGCCCAGGCTGCTGGGGGATTAGGGGGGCAGGCTCCAAGGAGGAGCTTTTTCCACAGCTTTGTGCTCGACTGGAAGGAGTTTTCCCATCCAGCTCGGTGCAGGAGCACTGCCAAGCGCCAGGAAAGCGAGAGGCTCCTTGGGCTGCTGCACGCCGGGTGGGAAGCTCCCCCCCGAACCGCGGCCGTCCCTGCGGCAGGGAGGGGTCCCGGGTTGGGGGCCGCGGGTGGGGACCAAGCTCCGAGCCCATCCCCGCGCCGGGTGCCGGCTGAGAGCCGCCTCGCTGCCCGGAGGCACCGCGCGTTCCACGGGACCTTATGAAAACGTTATTGGCATCTGGTTTTATTTAAGCCGAGAGATTTGACACTGACGGCGGCTGACGGGGAGGAGGGGAGCTGGGCTGGGCTGGGCGAGGGGTTCCCAGCACTCAGCCAGATCCCGGTGCGGAGCGGGAAGCTCCGAGCCCGGTGGTGCCTCCCGGTGCCATGCCCTTCCCTGCCAGCTCCGTGATACAGGAGCAGCTCTGGGGTTTCAGTGTGGTGGCCTCAGTGGGGCCAGACATCCCCGAAATGCTGCGGGAGGGGGCAGTTGGGAAGGAGCATCCCCCACCGAGCCCCCCGAGCCTGCAGCATTGCGACACGGAGCCACCGGGGCTGGCACCGCGCTGGCACCGCTCCGCGCGGGGGTCCTGGAGCCGCGCCGCAGCGGGGTGCTGGGTTTGTGTTTCAAATGTCAAGGGCATGAGCCACTTCCTGGAAAAAAACGACAGATTAGACAAAAAGCAAATAACACGAACAGCGGAGAAGGGTTTGTCATCCGGGCTTCGCTTGGCTGTGAACTTTAACCAGGCCAGCGGGAGCCACGAACCTTCGCAGGTTTGCAGCCCCTGGATGGGTTCGCCCACGTTGTGCCGTGACCCAGCCTTTTTTGGGAAGCTGCTGTTATCAATCAGCAGGGTCAAGGTATTGATCAGCTGGGATAAAACCGGGCAGGGTGTTCTCTCCTTGCTCCTCCTGCAGCCTGAGCTGGTTGGGACTGAGAGCTCCCCACCGAGCTCCGTGCGCCCCCGCTGCGCCATCCTTTTCCAGCAGGCACCAAGAATGTGATGTGGGACCCCCCATGCAACAGGAAAAGTGGTGCTCGGTGCAAACACACAGCGTTACCGGGCCTGGGAGCGGGGGAACCTGCAGCTTTTTAAAGAGCAGCCGCGCCGAGCAGCGCGGGTCTCATGACGCTCCCCTCCCAGCTGCCAACATCTGGGATTGTCGTTTGGCTCCGGCTCGTGGTGCAGGCGAGGATGCCAAGCGCCGCCTTTCCGAGCTGGCCAGCGGGAGGTGAACTGTCTTATTCCTGGAATTTTTGCTTTCATGTCCCAGCAAAGGGGGGAGCCGGGGCCGTGCGCCCCGGGCAGAGCGTGGCCGGGTGCCGCCTCCAGCTTGGCGGGTGCTCAGCGCCGGCCGGGCTGCGGTCCTGTTTCTGCTACCACTTTTCAGAGGCAGCTTGCGGGGGGCACGGGGTCTCGCTGGTGCTCTCATGCATCCTGGGGTCACCTTCCTGTCCCCAGCACCGGGTGGCGTGGGGCTGGTGGCTCTGCACCCTTGTGCCATGCTGTGCCCTTGTGCCATGCAGCGCAGCCTGGCACCGCCGCGGTGTGGATTTGCAGCCCTACAATAACAGAAATGTGGAAACAAACCTGTGAACGGGGTATAAACGTTCCCAAGAGCCTTTCCTTGCGCTGTGTGGGTTGGGACCCAGGGCTGGGGGTGATGTGTGCCATCCACGTGCTGTGCCCATGTCTGCCCCGCGGTGCTGAGCCCCATGCGGTCTGTGTCCTTGCAGAGAAGGAGGAGATCGACCACCCCAACAACAGCTTCAGCCCCTGCAGCATCCACGACCGCAAATGCCTGCAGAAGCAGCAGGCGAAGCGGGTCAACAACGGCAACAAGATGCGCAACAGTGGGAGCCCCTACCACCGCGAGGAGACCAGGCCCATAGTGAGCGCAGCGGGGAGCTGGGGTGGGGGGCGCAGGGTGGGCACCGGGCACTCCGAGCCACGTGTTGGTGTCCAGGGCATGAGGGAGGCTTGAAGTTGGTTTTTTATGGGGTGGCCCCAGGGCTGTGGGGTGGCTCAGCTCAGCTCTGGTTTCCTACAGGCGCAGGGCTCGTGCCAGAGCGAGCTGCACCGGGCGCTGGAGAGGCTGGCGGCCTCGCAGACGCGGACGCACGAGGACCTGTACGTCATCCCCATCCCCAACTGCGACCGCAACGGCAACTTCCACCCCAAGCAGGTAGGCAGGGCCGGGGGGTGCTCATCTGGGGGGGGTTCTGCAGAGCCGGGAGAGGTGGGTGGGTGCTGGGGCTTCATGGGGAGCTCCCCTTGGGGTGCTGCAGGGCTCTTTGCAAAAGCTCCCCAGGGTGGGACACGGGTGCCAAAGCCACCACGAGGGCTCCTGGTTTGCCACATCCAGCCCTGAGCAGGCAGCCCATGGGGATGGGGACACACGGGGCCAGGCTGGGCGCCCCTCACCGAAAGTGTCCCCTCTAGTGTCACCCGGCGCTGGACGGGCAGCGGGGCAAGTGCTGGTGCGTGGACCGCAAGACGGGGGTGAAGCTGCCGGGCTTCCTGGAGCTGAAGGGGGACTTGGACTGTCACCAGCTGGCGGACAGCATGTGAGCCTCACCGCGGCTGCCCCGCTTCGTGCCGTGGCTGGGACGCCCGCCAGGGCTGCGTAGGACTGGAGGAGAAAGGACACGGCCGTGGAGCAGCTCCTGGGGCTGGGGGACCCCCACACGCGCCCCCTCCATCCCCGCTGTGCTCTGCGCCACGAGCTGCCCATGGCACGGGGCACGGCGCCGTGGCCACTGCCCGCCCACCCTACGAGGGAGGGGGTCCCCGGCACATGCTGGTGGCACCCACGTCCTGCACGGACACTTGGCGTGGGCTGGTTCCAGGCTGCTTTGGTGGAGGTGTGTGAAAGAGAGCACCCAAAACGCGCTGCTGCACCCCTCGCTGCCACCCGCCTGCGCTCGGTGCATTTGGGGTCCCGTGGCTGTGACCATGCGAGCACCTCGTGGGGTACACGGCAGCCCCCCCGCCACAGTGCCTTCCCTCCACACCAAACCCGAGTGTGGCAGGATGAGAAGTGCCTCAGCACCCCCCAAGCCGTGTGGGCAGGGACAGGAGGGAGCTTGTGCCGCCGGGGGGGACCCAAAGGAGCGCCCCGCTATCGCCCTGCCCTGGCTCCAGTGCACCCAACGTGTGTGCGTGGGGATGGGGACTGCAGCCACAGGGAGCAATAAGGGGCCTTCACCCCGGGATGGGGCACCAGCGATGTCAGCTCTTCCTGATGCAGCCCTAAAGCCTGTGGGTCCCTCCGACCCCATAGTCTGGGTGCCACCGACCCCATAGCCCGTCCCTGTCCCACTGCTCTGTGCAGGGACAGCACTGGTGGCCGCGGCGTTTTTTCCTCTCGTCCTCCCCTTCCCTCCTGCCCTGTCCCCAGGGTCGGAGGGTGAAGGGGTCGGGCATCCCCGGGTGTGCAAAGTGTCCCCTGGTGGCACTGGGGTCCAGGGGGAGGTGGGAGATGAGGGACGGCCAGGAAATGCCTCCTCAGCAGGAAGGGCTCCTTTGGGGTCTTTGTTCTCCCCCAGAGAGTTTTAATATTTAAGGGCCAGCGTTGGTGGGATTTGTCAAACCCCCTTGGGCTGAAATCCTTCATCTCTCCAAACGGGACCCCTCCAGGAAGGGGTTTTGTCTCCTCGCCTTCCAGCTTGGCCAACGCGACAAAACCCGGATGAAGTTTTTGAAGCCTTTCGGAGCCACGAGACCCGCGGCTTTTGCCAGCACAGAACTTTCAGCTGAAAAAATTTCACTATTTTTGTAGCATGTTTTTTTTTTTTTTTAATTATTATTATTTTGAAGCTCTTCTGCAGGAGCCGGTTGGGTTGGAAACTTTTCCTCTAAATGTCCTTTTAGGTAAGAAACTGCCGTGTGGGCTGCAATGGAAAGCTCGCCGAAGGCGGGGGGGCTTCTGCAGCTCCCCGCTCCGAGGCGCTGCCCAAATCGGAGCGAGATGTTTTTGGTGCTCGTGAGAGCGTCGGGATTTGTCTTTGGCACAGGGCTCCAGCATTTTATATCGTCTCTCCTGTAGTTTAAGGCTGTATTTACACATGATCATATACCAGCGTAAGGCTACCTAACCCTGTCGTCTTTTTTCCACGCCGATGTGATTTATTTTATTTTTATTTTTTTGTCATTTCCTCTTCGGACGAGCCCATCCCTTCAGACTCCTGTGTGTAGCACCATCCCTCTGTTACAGTAAACTTGAAGCTTTGTATTGTTAAAGAGAACAAAAAAAAAAAAAAGGAAAGGTCATTGCTGTATTTGATTTTCCCTGGTATTTAATGTGCTTCTACTAAGTGCATTGGGGTTTTGCTGAATGCTCAGACTGGGATGGGGGCGTTGGAGGTCCCATTTGTGCCCTCTTTTAGGGGCTGGGATCTTTCTCCCAGTGTCTTGGGAATGGAAAAATCTGAGCAGGGAGCTCTGGCTTTGTCCTTGCTGGGATGGGGCTGCAGGAGCAGAGCTGGCACCCAGGGGACACTTGTGGTGGCTGCAGCCACCAGCCCCAGCGCTGGCCTCGCTCAGCCAGGGGGACACGGGAGCATGCAGGGTCCCGCGTGGTCAGCACCCCCCAAAACCCAGGACCCCACAAAGCCCCGGCACCGTTGAGCAGGGGCGGGGTGGGAGGGAAACAGCTCCGCACAAAGCACTCGGTGGCACCACGCGCGACGTGACGAGCGTCACCCCACGGAGCAGCGGCCGTGCCTTGAGACGGTGCCAGGCTGGGACCGGGCACTGGGCGGCCTCCGAGGTTCAGGGGAGGACAGGGACAGCGGGCGATGTGCTCGGGGCCAGGCAGCACGCTGAGCCACAGCGAGGACTCACCGAGCATCGCCGGCTCTGCGCAGCCAGACGGTGGCTGGGGAGGGTTTTGGGGTGCCCAGAGGTTGGGTGCAGGACGCTGGTGGCCGCACGCTGCCCGGCTGCTCAGCACCTCCAGCTTCCTGACGGTGTCTGCAGCAAACGGGCGGCGATGCCGGCGGTCACGTTGTGTGGGGACGGCTGCGAACCCGGCATCGCTGCTCCCCCGGGGGCTTGGAGGTGTGGAACGGGGCCGGTGCCAAGCCGGAGCTGCTGCTGCCTGCCGGGGCTGCGTGGCCGCGGTGCTCGGGTTGTGCAAACACCGGAGCCCTGGGGCTGTCTGCAGCCAAGGCGGACGAGCGAGAGCTGCAATTTGCTGGCGCAGCAGATCGGCAGCCGGACCAGGGAGGACGCCAGCGCTCCTGGAGCTCGGCCCAGCGCCCCAGCCCAGCGCCGGCACGGCTGCGGCCACGGCTCTCCTTTGGGGCTTATCCGTGCCCTGTGGCTTTGCCCCTTCCCGAATACTCCTGCGCCCTCCACGAGTGTTGGGGACCCCCAGGGTGCAGCCGTTCTCTGCCTGCAGCAGCTGGAGGCAGTCTCCTTCCCCTTCCCCTCACATCTGGACGGATGGACAGCCCGATGGACACCCCTGGGACAGAGCTGGCGGCGGCCGCGGGGCGCTGGGGAGCCTCCTGCCCCGTCCCCGTGCCAGCGGCTCCATCTCCAAAGCTTTGTTAGGCTGTTCCCTCACTTAAATCCTTGTTTTGAGCAATAAGAGGGGGAAAAGGAATCGGCCCAGCTGGGAGCACATGGACTTTTGTTAGAAATCAAAAGCCTCGCCGTCCTTTGCAGATTACACCCCGAGCCTGGCCCCATCCAGCCCCTGGCTCCTGCTCCCCGTTCCCAACCCGCACAGGGCGAGGATGTTTCTGCACAGAAATCCCCAGCAGCTGCCCCGCTGCCACCACGAAGCTGCATCAGGGCTCCGAGCGTCACCCCCACGTGGGCACGGGGCGATCCTGTCCCCACTGCTGGGGGCAGCCCGGCCATGCGCTGAGCATCGTGCGCCAGGGACCGCTGGTAGAAACCCGCAGCCGCAGCCAGGACGGGGTCTGGATTCGTTACAAAACGGCTGGAACCGGACCCAGGATCCAAAACCCAGAGCTGCGCTTCCAGGAAGCCCGGGACAAACTTTGGAAACCATGAGGAGCTCAGAGAATTGTTTGTTTTTTTTTCCCCTAAATCCAGGTGGTTTTGGCTGAACTCCCCCCCCCGCAGCGCCCGGCCCCGTGCTCCCGCTGCGCTTCCCTGGAAAAGGGTTTTCAGCGAAGGAAAAATTCCACGTGTGGAAGACGGAGCCTGGAACCAGGCTTGCTCCTGTCCCCGAGCGATCTGGGTTTGAATGGGGCACAGCAACCCGTGCCCCCTTCCCCCAGAAAGCCAATAAACCCCGCAGGTCTGTTACCGGAGTCGTGCGGAGCTGGGATTTGGGATTTGGGATGAAAGGGGAGCGGAGGGGGCCCGGCTTGGCGGCGACGGAGCAGCAGAGCTCACACGCGTTGTTTGGAGCCAAAGCCTCCGAATTTCCCCGTTCCCCTTGTGCTTATCGCTGCCATCGCGAGCCGCACGGCCATAAATAAATAAATACGGGGAGTTACGCGGCGCTCGCTCGCAGGTTGCATAACCCAGCGCGGGGTCCCGGGGGTGAGCAGTCACCACCGTAATTAAGAGCAGCTTAATGAAAACAGCTCGGCAAGAACCGGCGGCTCGGCCCTTCTTTCTGGCTCCCGGCTGATGGGCAGGACGGATGGATGGATGGACGGACAGAATCGTGCCGGGGCCCCTTGCTGGCAGCTGCCCACACTGCAGCGGGTCCCATCCGGCACTGCTGAGCCCTTCCTGGGGGTGCTGGAGTTTTGGGGGGGGGTGGCAAGGGCAGGGGCTGAGGGATGCACAACAGCACTGAGCATCCCGGGGCTGTCGCCCTTAAGCCTTGACGTTGATATTTGCACATTTTTGGGGGCTGAACGGAGAGCTCAGGGCTCAGCCACACGCACAGCCGGGGGTGCCAAAGCCTTTGGTGTGCTCCCCCCTTGCCCCACGCTGCAGCTCTCATCACTGCTACAGCTCCGTTCACCTCTGACCTTCAGCTGGGTGCTGGTTCAAAGTCCTGCTGGAGGATGGATGGCAAGCTCTTTTTCCGAGCAATACGCACACGGGCTGGGCAGCGTAAGGCAGCCGAACGCAGCCGTCAGCTGCCAAAGTCACTGCAGCGACTGCGGTCAGATAAATGAACCTCTGGTTTATTGACACCACCCCGAGCGGGGTCGCTGAGCACACGCTCTGAAATTAGCACAGGGAAGAGGTACCGGGGAAGCAAGTGCTGGGGGGAAGGGGGGAGACGATTACGTGGTGGGCTTGGAGCCACCCCGCTCCACACCGCCGTGGCAGGAGCCGGAGCCTCAGCTGGTGTAAATCACAGCAGCACCGACTTCCACAGCCCGACGCCAATTTACGTCATCTGAGGATCTGGCCCGAATTCAGGCAGGTCACTTCCAAAAACCCCAATGTTTTACTGTCATGAAAATGTCAACATTTACTTCTCAGCCCCGCCGCCGCGGGTGCTGAGGTGGCCTGGAAGCTCTCGTTTTGCAGAAAAAAAAAAAAAAAAAAAAAAAAAAAAGAGCAAAGAAAATTTACCAGCAGCAGGCAAACCCCCGCTGGGCTGACGTTCCTGCCCATCAGTGCTGCTGGGTCTTTGAGGGAAGCAGGATTTTTCGGCTGGGCCCGGTGATTTCATGCACTTCGTCTTGCAGAGCTGCCTCCTGACGCTGCTCTACTGTCCCGGGGGGGGCCCCACAGACCTCCCCTCGCCATGGGGAGGGGACATGAAGACTGAGAGCTCAGCTCCATCTGGGGATGCTGCTGGTGCTGTCCTGGTGTCCCCCGTCCCCCTTTGGTGGCATCATTTTGGGAGGGCGAGCGCTGCTGCCTGCTTCACCCCTCGCTCCTGGAGGGCACGGCTCCGCGCGCTGCTCCCCTTGGATGCCTTGGGGAGGGGGGGGGGACTGGGGAAAAATGTCCGAGCCCAACGCAGGACAAAGTCTTTACCAGAGATCTCAACGTGACCAAATGTATAAATAAGAGTGAAACGCAGCCTGCAGGCGGCACAAGGCGAGGAAGCAGCCCAGCAGCGCGGGGGCACCGCCAGCCCGCAGTGTCCCCCCTTTCCGTCCCCTACAGCCCCGGCAGCAGCCTGCTGACCAGGTCGATAACGAGCGACGCCGGCTGCACGGGGTCGTACTCTGCAAACAGGTGGCACAGGTTCTCCGAATCCGTCTGGTTTTTGGCCACGAACCCGAAGATCCTGGGGGAAAGGAGAGGGAGATGCCTTTAGCTCGCATCCAGGGATCCGGAGGCGTGCGCTCCGAGCGGCCCCGGCCACCGCGTGGATCCCGGCTCCAGCAATTCCACCTTGGCCCGCTCCCCAATCACGTTTGCTTGGAAGAAAAACAGCCGGGAGAAGCTTTTCTGGCAAGGCTTCCCCAGCTGTGAAACGTTGCTCGAGCGCAAGGTAAAGCCAGATATCAGCTCGCTTCCCGAGCCCGCAGCAAGCGAGCCGCTGGTTAGGGCAGGGGGCTTGGGTGGGGGGGGTCCCATTCAGGGGGCGCAGAGCCCAGCGGTGTGGCCAAGCCCCCCACCTCACCCCGCAGAGCAAAGCCAAAGCCTCCCCCCCATCCCAAATCTCAGCCCTCCACCACATTTCATCGCCCCCCCCCGGTTTGTAATCGTGGGTCCTGGGGGTGCCCAGGTTGGGTGCCCCCATTTAGCCTCGCACCGGGCAGCGCTTACCTGGAGGCCTTGCAGTACTTCTGCCACCTGGAGGGAGGAGAGAACAGGATTTGCTCAGCAAAGTGCCACTTCACCCATTTCCACCCACACGGGGGGCTGCAGGGCTGTGCCTGCCGGGGGGGGCTCGCCCCGCTCTGCCCCTCCCAGACACTCACTTTCTGTTCTCCGGATCCATCCCGCAAAACCTGACGGTGGCCAAGGGGTAGTGCCTCCTGAAAAACACCCTGCGGGGACAGAGGAGATGCGTGGCGTTAGGGAAGAGCCCAGCAAAGCTGGGGGGAGAAGCGGACACGTGCACATCCAAGCGCTTCTCCGGGGGGGGGGGGCAGCCCCTGGACCCCTGGACCAGCGCCACCGGCTGCATTTGGAGCAGTTTGGTGCTCCCTGCTACAAACACTGGGACCAATCCAGCCCAGATTGCAACACGGGTTTGTCCTCGCGGGCCAGATTTTCCGGGCACGCTGCGAGCTGGCGGCGTGCGCCCGGAGGGAGCCGCGGTGCCGTGCCGTGCGCCGCCAGCCCCTGCCCCTGCTCCTTACTTCCTCTGGATGTCCGTCAGCGTGATGCCCTGCTCCGTCACTTTGAAGTGGACCAGGGTTGGCGTGGGCAGCGTCTCCAGCTCAAAGGTGGAGGAGATGGCTTTCTGGATGGCCGGAGCCCCTGCCAGCGTCTCCATGCTCACCGAGCTGAGGTACAGGACGTTGCACTCTGCAGGGACAGCGAGGAGGGGGCTCAGCACGGGGCCGTGTCCCCCCACATCTCCCCACATCCCCTCCCGAGCGCTTCCCCGTGCCCAGCATGGAGGCACCGAGCGGAGCCGACGTCCCCGGGTCAGATTTGTTGCGATGCAAACGAGAGATGGGGTGACTCAGAAATTCTTCGCGAGTTTATTCTGGTTTACTCTAATCCTTTGTACTAATTGTTTTAAAAGTCAGAGCATTTCATTTCTGGTTTCTAAATGTCAGATTTGGCTTTTTTCTTTTTTCTTTTTTTTTTTTTTTCTTTTTTCTGTTTATTACATATTTCCTTTAATGAAAAGCAGAAGTACCCCAAGCCAGCTAACAGCTTAAGGCCAACCTAAAACATGACATTTCGGGCTGATTGCGCTGCTGAAAGGCCCCGTTCTGGGTCAAGCTAAACTTTGCAGCTTGCCAACTGATTTTCCAGAATTTCCAGCAAAACAAAGCCGTTGCCGATTCCCGTGACTGCGCCATGACCCATTGGCACCGCATCCTCCCCGTGGCTCTGTCCTCACCTGCAGCCCCCCCAGCCGGGCTCTGCACACCCCAGGGCAGCAGAGACCCCAGACCTCATCCCCCAGCACCTCTCCCACCAGGTCCCACATCAAAATAACCCCACAGTGGCTCTCAGCAGCCCCCAAATGCCCGGTCCCTCCCTGAGAAACTCCAGATGTTCAGCGTCCTGATTGAAGGGAATCAGGAGAGAGGCTTAGAAATCAGAAGCTGCTTAAAACTGGGCTAATTTAAAAAGACTCTGGGGTCTTTTATGAGCCTCGGGAGCTCGAGAACTGCCTTTGCCAGCTTTGCTTCACTGTCATGAGGACAAAAACTGTCCTTTGTTTAGAAAGATCATGTTGCCTTGTGGGCTCACGATCTGAGGACGTGAAGAAAAGCCGCAGCACCCCCAGCCTGGTGATGAAGCCAGGAGAGGGGCGTTATAACAGGGCACTGTGGTGCTGGCTGGTTTGCAGTGACGGCTTTTCAGCTCCAGCTGTGCGCAGCGTTAGAGCTGATGCCCAAAAATCAAGGGCGGTGTTCGATACGTGGGGACTAAACCCAACGTGTGAGTGCCCAGAGCTCGAACTACTGCCAGCTCAACCATCCCGCGGCCACCCGTGCCTGCTCCTTTCCTCACCAGCAGATTTTTTCAGCAGGGACAGCGCGGGCTCCAGGGCGCAGTCAGGGCTGTCCTCATCAGCGAGATCTGCACGGACAACAAACGGGAGCTCTGACATCCGCGGGCCAAAAATTTCATTGCCGAAATTCCTCCTGACACAGGGGACTCAGGAGCCTGGCGCTGCTTAGAAGAGGGGTCCCCCCCCCTCTTCCCTCAGCACCCCGTGCCTTGGTGGCTTACCTCGGGTGGGGATGCAGAGCTTGCAGGGCAGTGCCAGCGGGGTGATGGCGTGCTGGTACACGAAGGCGGAGAGGCTCCCTGCAACAGCACAGAGCCACCCGTCAGCGGGGCCGTGCACCACCGATCCCCCCCCCATGCAAACTCTGCCAGCAGCATCCCCAAAACCGCAGCAGAAGGGAGCAGGGTGCAGGAGAGCTGTCTGGGGGCGTTGTGGTGAAGGGTGAGGGCTCTCCCCGACCCCTGTGGGCTTGGCTCCTCTCCTGGTGACGGCCCCATCCTTACCGAAATACAGCTCCTCGCTGGCTCCTTTCAAGCGCACCCCTTTGGCCGACGACTCGATGAGGAAGTGCCGGACGAGCTCGCTGCTGTCCTCGCCTTCAAGTGACACCAAGGAGAGCGTCAGCGCCGGTGTGAGCGCGGCCGCTGCGCCCCTGCCCGCCCCAGGGTCCCCAGGGTGCCCGCAGCTGGTGCTGGCGCAGGGAGGAGATGGGCAGGCACAGATCCTGCTGCATCTCCCACCCCCCAAACATGTCCTGAACCTTTTGGGCTTGTTTCAGCACCGTGGAGCTGGGCTTATTTTGGTTCAACCCCCGTAGCCAACCCCGCCTTCCCGAGCGAGCCCCTGTACCTGTCTGGGTGCCGGATGGAGAGCCGGGAACCTTCATGGCCAGCCCGAAGGAGCCCCGGTACGACGTGCTGTCCCGCACAACGAACGTGCCTGGCTCCTTGTCCTTCAGCAGCTGGATTGCTGTCAAAGCACCAAAAGGGGCTCAGCGGAGCAGAATGGGACCCCCGTTCCTTGATCCGTGTCCCCTGCTCCATGCGCCCTGCTGATGCTCTCCGGCAGTGCCAGAAACAAACAGGAGGGCCAGGCAGCTTTCTCTAGATTTTAGGGGCACGCAGGGGAGTTCTGAGCCCCCCAGACCCATCCTGGCTCTCTCCACACCCAGCACCTCCCAGGGCACTTGGGGTTCCTCCCCGAGTTGCTGTGGGGTGACAGCCGAGCTCCTCCGGGGAGCTCTGGGTGCGGGGCTGCCCCGTGCTCGCCGCCTCACCTCGGTCCCTGCTTATGCTCGGCTTGAACCAGAATTTCGACGTGTCCATCACAAACTTCATGGTCGGCTGGCCAGCCCCGAGGGGACCTGCAAGGGACGGGAGGCAGAGCTGGGGACACGAGGACCTTCACAGCAGACGTTGCCGAGAAGGGCCGAGCCCTGGCAGAGGGATTTCTCCCTCGAGCCGGCCAGGGCTGAAGCGGATTTTCAATCCTTTTGGTCAGAGCTTCCTCCCCACTCCTCGCAATGATTCATTTCCACGTAATTATCCTTGGGCAGGCCGTGGTGGAGCACGGAGAGGCAGCAGATGACCCTCCCGGCCATACCAGGCTGCCCAAAAGTCCGCTGGACCATGAGGATTTACACCCACGGAGGATCTGACCCGCAAAGCTCTCCTGCTTTTCCCATGAGAATCCCAATTAAAACCCTCTGCCCCGAGAGCTGCCTCTGCTAATCTCCTCCGGAGCACAATAGCCCTATTGTCTGCCCCTGAATGAGGGACCTTATAAACCTCGGTATCTTCAGATGTCCTCCAGAGCGAACTGGAACCCTGACCCCTCCTCCCCGCCCGTTCCAGGCCCACAAATGAGTACAAAATGACAGAATTACGGTCCTTGCTCTCAGCTGCTATGAATAAGAGCATCCGCACCGCCTCCAGCTGACCAGATCCTGCCCCACGATGCCAACGGGAGGAACCCCACGGCTGGTGCAGGGTCACCAAAGAGCTGGAGACCCCCACAGAGCCCGGCAACCCCACGGGGATACTTTGAGGCTCTCCAGCTCCAGCAAGGACCTCATGTCCTTTATATCCATCACCCGCAGAGCAGAAATCAGCATTTATCCCCCTTTCCCACCCCCCAGGAGCTGCCCTATGGCAGGAGGGGACTTACTGTCGGCGACGCAGGAGAGCGCTGGTGCCGAGAGCGCGTTGTTCATGCCACCGAGCCCCGAAACTGGGCTGAGGCTGGGAGGGGAGGTCTGCTTGGTAGAGACCGGAGAGGCTGAGGTCAACCGGGGGGACGCGTCTCCTTGCTCCCGGCACCCGTTCACCAGCAGCACCGGGATGTCGGCCACTGAGTTGAGGATGGAGGGGGGGCAGCTGCTGGCCTGCCCCTTCTGGGCCAGGCTGGCGTTGGTTTTGGTGGAGCAGGCTGCCCTGGGCTGGTGGGAAGCCAGGGGGAAAGGTTCTCCGGAGGGGGACCTGATGCCCGGGGAAGGCGGCTGGGGGCTGCCCATGGAGCCGGCAGGGGACGGGCAGGCGGCATCAAAGTCGTCATTGTGGAGTGAGTGGGTGCTGCTGCAGGGGGGAGACAGAGCAAAGGTGATTGGGGGGGGCTGCTGGGCTGGGGTGTGATGCACGGAGCAGCCCAGAGACCACACGCCAGCCCTGCTGGGTGTCAGCTCCCACCCCGAGGTGGGAAAAGGTCTCAGGAAACAGGACTCGGGTACCAACCCCATGCCCCTTCCACCCCCATCACCAGCCCAGGACAGGAATGTGGGGCTGTGCTCACCTCCCAAAGACGTAGCTGGTGTCCGAGCTGGGGCTCATGGAGAGCTGCGAGACCCCGCTGGTCCTCTGCTGAGCCCTCACCACGTGCACGGGCTTCAGCAAGTTGTCAAAGCCCGGCGAGGTGCCGAGTGCGCCGGGGCCGTAGGAGATGCTGTCCTGCTGGCCGGCCGCGCAGTGCAGGGGCACGGCGATGCTCTCCGAGGCTTTGCTGCAGCTCTGGAAACCAGCCCAGCCCGGGGGGGCCAACCTGGGGCTCTCGGGCCCTGCTGGGCTGGAGAAAACGACGCTGCCATTCGTGTAGTTGCCTCTGGGTGCTCCTTTCGGGGGCAGGAAGCCGTGGCTCTGGGGGGACCTGGAGAAGGGGCTGGAGGAGCCCTGCAGCACCTCGGTACACTTGGCTCTGGCTGGAGTCATCTCGATGTATTTAATGTCTGCAGGCAGAAAGAGGAGGCTGTTAATGATTCAGTGCTCGAGCAAGGTTCGTTACACACCTCTCTGCTCATCTCCCTGTCCGTTTTGGCTCCGGTTCACCATCCCCAGGGGGTGCCGTGGTGCTGCCCCCTCCCCGCACACCACAGGGCTGCCTCTACGGGAGGCACAGACCAACGCCGGCCTTCGTGGAGACCCGATGAGGGCCGATCTCTGCCCCGACACCCAACCGTGGTGTCCCACCCAGGTGCTGGCGGGCTGCAGGAGGGGTTACGTGCGGCCACGTCTGCCCGTGCAGCTCCCCCCTCGCCGGGAGCGCACGCCGGCGCTTGCCGAGACCTGCCGTGGGCGGCGGGTGTTTCCTCCGGCAGCCGCTCCGTTTGTACCTGACTCAAGGGAAAAACATCTGGCTGCTCCCCGGGGTGACATCAGGCTTGGGGGTGCCCGTCCCGCCTGGCCCTGCTCACCCATGGAAAGCTCCAAAGCTTCGCTGTGTGGAGGAGATGGGGTGGGCTGGCTGGCCGGGCTGGCAGCGCGTCTCCTAGCCCCTTTGCTTGCCTTTGTTTCAAAATAATGCCTCTGATGGAGCTCCACGTGCTCCAAGACCTTCAGCAAAAGCTCACAGCCAGAAGGGGAAGCCCAGCTCCAGCACCCTGGTGCGCAGCAGCCATGGATGTGCTGAGCCCTAGGGTGAGCAGAGCCCTGAACCACGCTACTTTGGCACATGCCCCCCCCAACACCTCCTGCAGGCTTCAAACTGCTTTGTTTTTGCCAATGGTGCGCAGAGTGGAAAGGAGAGAAGCTAAACTAAGGATATAACAGCAGCAGCCCCCCATAAAGGGGCTGCTTGTCGAGGGTGATGTGGTTTGAAGGGCTTGGGGTCCCCCCAGGCCCTTCAGGCTGCGCTCAGGCTCGTTGCTTTTAAGCCAAGAGGGAAATGTTGTGAATGTTTCAGGGCTCCCTGCGCAGGGCTGTCCACCTGGGATTCCCTGAACAAGGGAAACCTTCTGGCTGAGCTCGGAGGGGGCTTTTAGCAAGAGGCAGCCGTGCTCCAGGGGCTCGCAGCGATGGCGAGCGCGCTGCCCGCCCAGGGAGGGTGCTCCCGGGTGCGTCACATTCCCCGCTCGCGGCGCGCGCCTCGCGTCTGGTCTGAACGTGCCCGGCTTTGTTTGCAGCTCCCAGATCCTGCTCCGCCGTGGGGCTCGGGAAGGCTCCCCGCGCCCTTTCTTGGAGAGGGAAAATCCATATTTTGCCGCAGCACCCAAGAGCTGCTCCTGGCAGCGGAGTTTCCGTGCCTCGCCGCTGCCCTGCGCTCCAGCTCGCCCAGCGCTGCCGCCGCTGCGTGACGCGAGGAGCACCCAAAAAAAGCAGGAAAAGCATCGTGTATATGCATAGTACACATAGCATACATACTGCAAGTATGTACGGCAGGCTCCTGGCCGGACACTTTTTGTCAAAGCCTCCCTGAAAAGGGGAAAATAAATGAGGCTTTTCATTGCGCTTTAAAGAAATAAAAAGCGAAACGCCTCCGCGCTGGGCTCGCGGGGCCCCGTGCCTCCTGCCGAGGCTCCTGCTTATCAGGTGTGGCTAAACCTCAAATATTTGATCAGGATCTTGGCAAGTTCTTCAGCATCAGGGAGTGGCAAAAAGCACCAGAAGCACCAAGGCTGGCTGTCACGCGAGCCAGGAGGACTGCTCCCTGGTTCTCCAGCGAGGGGTGAGCACCAGAGGCAACTGACAGCTGTTGGGAATTGCTGCAGCGTCTGTTATGGAAACAGCAGAGAAGAGCAAACCCCTCTCCTATATCCTTGGGCACCATCAGCCTCTTGCCAGCCCTCGCATCAACTGGTTGAGTTCTGTGCTCCCCTCTGCCAGGCTGGAAGGGGACAGCAGCGCATGTGTGGGCACCGTGGGCGCTCCCCCGGCTGCCAGGGATGCAATGCAGCACCAGGAAGTCCACATAAAAAAAAAGAAAATGAAAGCTGAAGGGAGGCTTTTCCCACCGAGTTCAGGGCCAGAGTTCCAGATGTTCAGTCCCACACTCGGAGCCAGGTTTTGAAAACCACCAGCACGCTACCTGCTGAGCTGCTCGGGCGGCAGCCCCCGAGCGCGATGCGTCGCGGAGACGCATCCAGGTCTCCTCCAAGTGCTCGTTGGAGGAGCAAAGGGCTGAACTTGCACTTTGTCACCGCACTTTATCTGCAAGGCCAGCCCTTGTGTCTCGGCGGAGCAGGAGGCACAGTCTGCAGCTGCTTCAGCAACGCCCAAAGCTCCGCACCACGCTCGCACCGCCAGGCTCCAGCTTATCGGCTGCCCCGAGCTGGAGTTCACTGCGCCCGCTGTCACGCACCTTGTCCTCCCCCAACCCCACATTCCTTGGGCAGGAGTAGCCACGAGGGATCAGGGAGAACAGAATTTTTTTTTTCCCTGTCTGTAACATCCTCTTATTTGACCTTTCTCCGGAATGAGGGCTGCAGACAGATTCTCAAGGTATTTTGGCGTCTAAAGACGCGGCTGGGCAATCGGGCTTTCCAGAGGCAGCCAGACTGCATCTTTAGGCACTGAAACACATCCCAGATGTGCGCTCCGGCAGCCGGTACACCGGAACGTGAGCAGCAGCGTGCAGCTCCCTGCCTGCCTGTGTCACCTTGTGCACGCCGAGTGGCTCACACACTGCAGGGGAGGCACAGCAGGAGCCGCAGCGCTCAGCACAGCTCGGGATGTGGGGATGGCAGCGATGCAGAAGTGTTCCCAAAGCACCCAGGCGTGAGAGCAGCAAGAGGTGGGTGCCTGTGCTGCTGCCATTCTGCGTTATGCATGCCAGGCGTGCTGCCGGAGGAGTGCACAAGCCCTGGAGAAAGAATTTCCCTGGCAAAAGGACGGGGAACATTTAACTAGGATGGTTGTGTAACCATCGGTAGCTTAGCCCGGGGCTTTGGAAATCTGGCTTCAAATCCTCATGTCCCACGGGTCCGCTGTGACCCAGGGAAAGGCTCCGCTGCCCTTCCATAAAAGCAGGGCTCTGCTGCGAGGTCGGGCACGTATGGACACCACCTCCCACGGTTAGGGCCCGTCTCTGGTCCCTGATGGCAGCAATGTGGACCAGGAGCTTTCTGAGAGCCCCATTACTCATGAGAAGCGTTTTCTCCAAATGCAGGGAAAGAAATATCAGGGTGGATTAAAGGCTGTTCTTTTGGCTCCTGTTGAGCTAGCCGGACAAGAGACCTTGCAGAGGCGACCAGACCGAAGCTGGGTACCCAAAGCCTGTTTTTGACACCAAGCCCCGATGCCAGGACGCGGCACACCCACACAACACCGACCCCTCTGGGGACAGGGGGATGTTACCATGCCCCACGGACCTCTCGTGAGCAGCTCTCACCAGGTCTGAGCCCTGGTGGCCCCGCCGCGCCAGCAGCGCCTCTTTGCCTCACCTATCACCTCCGGCTCGTGCTTCTTGGTGGCCGTGACGTCCCCTTGGGAAGCGGGCTGGGCCGTGTCCTTCACCGGCTTGCACTTGAGCGGCTGGAAGGTCGGATCGATCTCGAGGATCAGCTTGTTGAGGCTCTCTATTGAAATATCCAAGGTAGGAGAGCCGAGGTGCGCATCAGGCTCCGTGCCGGCGTCCCCCTGCTGCTGCTGCTGCGGCTGGCGAGGGACCCCGGCTCGCTCCAGGGATGTCTCCTGCTGCCCCTGAGCTCCAGCTGAGTGCTCCAGCACAGGGTGGGCTCCATACAGCCCCCCGCCAGGCACCAGGCGTCCCGTGGGGCACCCCACAGCCTTGGGGTCAGCCCAGCTGCCCGTGGAGTAGTAGCAGTACGAGGCTGGCAGCGCGGAGCAGCCCGCGTACCCTGCCGCGTGCAGGCACTTGCTGTCCTCCCGCGAGGGGATGTGCACGGTCTGGCCAACGCGCAGCACGTGGTTTTGGATGACCTGTGACATGGCTCGGCGCTGTGGTTTGGCAGCTTGGAGTCCAGGGGAAGCCTCTCCCTCCTCCTCCTCCTCCTCCTCCTGTGCGTCTCCGAGCTCGGGGTGCGCTTCCACGTGCCCGTCTCCCCCAGGGACCTCGGGGCTCTCCCTCAGCCCAGCGTCTCCAGCAGCAGAAGAATCTGAGGAATGCGGAGAGAGGAGCGGTTACACAAGGCATGCCCAGGGCAGGAGCCGACTTCAGTGGAAAAGTCTATAAAAGCGGGGATTTGGAGAGCGAACCTGGAATCCCGCTCGGAGGAAAACCAAGCCTTGCTGGTCTCGCTTTCCCACTCCCTTCCAGCCCTCCGCTTGCGGTGTCACGGCACATTTTGGGCAAGTGCAAGGAGGTTTAATTCGCAACAGCTTTTCAGGATTCAGCAGCCTCAAAAACTAAACGCCTTCTGCTTTAGTGGCGCGGCGCTTGTTTTCGTGGCAAGCAACGAAGCTCAGCATCAGCCCGACAGCCCCGGCAAGGGGTCCTGGCTCTCAGAAGCCACCTAAAGAGGCGAGGGCAGGGAGGGAGCCCCCAGCCACACCGGGGAGGCTTCCAGCAGGCCGGCAGGATGGCGCTGCCTGCCGAAGCGATGCTCCACGGGTGGGCGTGAATCGAGGCTGCGGTTTTCTTTGCTGGGACGCCACGAGCCGAGCCCCCCAGGGCTGCGTGTGGGGCTTCCTCAGTCAGGGAGCTGCTCTGGGAGTGTTTGCTATCATGTTTTGAACGCTCTCTGGCCTCGTTTTAGATCGAAAGTATTTTTAATTCCCCCCTCCTGCGAAAACTCGCTGCCGCCAAGTGCGCTGGGGGAACCTCACGCTTTTGTCTCGGGCTGAGAAAACCCATCCAGCCTCCTCCGTCCCCACCGTGGCAGCCAAAACACAGCACAACGGTGCTCAGTGACAAAAATGGAGCAAATTCCCTGTGCCTCCAGGTTCTGCTTGGCCTCAGTGATCCCTGGAAAGGGCAGCACCAGGGGGATGTCCAGAGCTGCTGAGCAAACATCCCAGAAACGAGCTAACCCTACAGCTCGGGGCTCTCCCCTTCGTATCCATCACAGACCTGGTGCGTAACGCACGCAAACAGTGGGCTCTACCTCTTCCAATATTTGCCCTTTCCAGGCTTGAAAGGCTGACTAATCCTCCCGGTTATCTCGCATCGATTAAGGATGGAGTCAGAGGATTAGGAGCGAGACACATCGCTGCCGGGCAGCTCGTGGGCGGCGGATGCGGCGCTCACCCGCTCCTGCACGCCTTGCCAAGCGGTGACTAATTGCTGAGCACGGTGCTGAGAGCTCTCACGCAGACGGGGCTGGTGCTGGCTTTGCCCTCCGTGGGTTGCACGGCCCCACGGGAGCCTCTGCTCGCCGCGAACGGGGGCACCCCGAGCAGCAGGAGCTCGCCGAGGGCAGGGGACAAGGAGCAAAAAAACACTGCTGCCGGCAGCGCCGGGCACGCGGGGCAGCCGCCGTGAGTCATGCCCATGACTGCTCTGCGAAGAGGTTTTTGAGGGGTGTGGAAAGGGAGAGTGCTTCGAAGCCACCCAGCCTCCTCCCAGAAAGCACCCACGGTGCGCCCTGAGCCTCTGGCGGGTCGGATTTGCAGGACCGGGAGGCTGGCGAGGAGAAAGGTGAGGAGCGATGACGTGTCCCGCAACGGGAACCGTGCTGCAGCAGGCAGAGCACCCCGGGAGGCTGCTGTTGTGCCTTTAATTGCCAATTAGGCACATAGCATCTCTGAACTTTAACCAAGTGTGCTTGCTAACGCTCCAGACTTCCCGGACGCCTGCCCCGTTGCCAGCACCCACAAATTTCTCTTCCTCAGCAGTCCTGGGCTCAAACCTGGAGGCACAGAGGGTGCAAAAGGGGCTGGGGACAGAGTCCCCCCATCCCCTCCATCTGGGTTTTCTCTGCCCTGCGCATTGGGTTTAGGGGTGGTCAGCAGCCTGCCCCCTCCTCCTCTCCATTTGCTGCGACACCGTGGGCACGAGGAGCACGGCGCAGCGCAGGGCTGGGAGGGAGAGTTGGTTAAATAAAAAAAGGAAGAGTCATTCCAGGTCAAAAACATGAGCTCGGTGGAGCGAAAATTGGATTCTCCCCTGGGGAGAAGAGCTGCCTGGCTCCAGTCAGCGTCCGCAAGACAAGGCTGGTTTTAATTTAAGTAGGTACAGAAATAACGTGCAGCGTGCATGAACCAGGACTCTCAGGGGGTTCCAGGAGCATGCACGCAACAGCTTCCCTCCTCTCTTGTACTCCTGCCCTGTGTTTTTGATCTTCCTCGTGCCTGACGCTGCCAGAATTAACCTCCAAACCGCATTTCTCCTCCTTCCCCTTCCCTTGTTTAAAGGGAGAGGTCGCCCAGGCTCCTCGCAAGAACCCGGAGCCTCTGCTGCCGGCTGCTCGGCCGGGAGGAACGAAGGAGGAGAGAGGCTGGGGTGAGGGAGGTCGGCTGCTGGTGGCCACCAAGAAGCCAGAGCTGCCCACAGGCACCGGGAATTTCCAGGAGGAACCCAAAATCCCTGGGGGGAGCTGGCACAGCCCCAGCGCAGGGTTGCTGGCAGCGCAGAACCACTGGGGAAGGAGCGCTGCTGGCAGGGCTAGGACCAGGAGAGCAAGGGTAGGGAAATAAGCTGGCCATGAGCACAGCTAGAAGGGAAATGGTAGAGCTTCCACTCCTGGGAACAGAATTCCCCTGGTGACCAAGGGGACAAGCCACGGGGTTTGGGTTTGGGAGCAGATGGACGCGCTCCTTGGCACTGGGGGACCCCATCCTGCCATCGCCCCCAGCCCAGGCAGCTCCTGGAGCCTGGGCAAACACCAATCTCCCAGCCCTAAAACGGAACCGAGATCAGGGTTTGGGGACAGGGACCGGAGCGGGGGCACCCGTGGGGCTGGGTTTGGAAGGAGCAGCCAAGCAGAGCTGCTCTGGGCACAGCCCGGCTGTGAGATAAGGTCCTACACGTGGCCAGCACATCACCCACGGGCAATGCAGCAGCTGCTGCTCCCCAAACCCACCCGTGGTGGCTGCGGCCACCATGTGGAGCGGGGCCCCGTGTGCCCTGCGTGGAGCAAGGTCCCTCTGTGCAGAGCTCCGTGGGGACACCCAGCGCCACCACCTCCATCCCAGCCCCGCAGCAGGGCCCTGGATGTCCCAGCGTGGTTATTTAGAGCCGAGACATACGAGCCGGTCTCTGTCCGAGCAGAGACCCCAAAAGAGCACGCCAGCTGCCGGGTTGGGGTGGTTTTCCTTGACGTGGCAAAGCCCTGGGAGCCTCCCGATGAGCAGGCTGCTCCACCAGGAGGAGCGGAAAGGACACCCAGGATCTGCGGAGCTCATGACACCCGGCTTAATCATTCATTACGCGGGCTGCTGCCGACTTGCCTAGATGAGCAGGGCGTGCTGATGAGGTCAAGGAAAACAGTCGCCATGGTTATGGAGTGTTTTGCTTGTGTGGCAGAGGGAGCAGAGGTATCACGTAGCAAATCTGAGCACCCCCCCCCCAGCTGCAGGGGGGGCCAGCGGGAGGCAACTGGTGCCCGCGCTGGGGCAGCTCGCTCCATCCAGGAGGGAGCTGGGGCAGCTGCCAAAAAACGCCCTCCTCCTTCCTTGCTCAAACAAGCAGGATTGGGAAGTTCAGCAGCAAAAAGAAATTAAAAAAAAAATAAATAGAAAAAAGCCTCCCTGAAGCCCAAGCAGCGCCTGGTGAAGGATCAACCCCTGCAGCCCCACGATGGGGACAGCATCTGGGTGGCCTTGGCCGACGCAGGGGGTCTCGCTCCAACGTGACCCCCCCAGCACCCTCCTGCCAACCACCCGAGCCCACTGCTGCTTCAGCAACATTTTGGGCTTGGGGAGGGGTCTCTGGGGTGAGGAGGGTTGCTGGCAGTGTCGAAATTGCTGCTGCAGTAACTCCCCCCCTGCGGCCAGGCTCCCTTCTCCCCTCCCAGGAGGGGCTTGGGGTGGGCTGAAGGAGCCGCGGAGCTGCTCCCCCTCCCCAGGGGCATTTGCCCCCAGCTCCCGGTGGGCACGGGAAGCTCAGAGCAGCAGGGACAGCATCTCCGGAGGAGGGGTCTGTCCCAGAATAGGCTGGGTTAGCTAATCCTAGGAATGCCTCTGATGTGTTACAGGAACACGAGACTTTCTAGACGCACCAACAAGGATTTTTCCCCCCCCTGAGCCCACAGGCAGCCTCCCTGCAGTCCCCTGGTGGGGCTGTTTTAAGCAGCATTATTTCGCTGAAAGCTGCAGGATTTGGGAGGCCGTTTCCATGCATTTCAGAGGTGCTACGGGAAGGGGCAGGGCGGCAGCTGATGCACGGTGGGCTCTGCAGAGCACTTCAGAAGGATGCTGCGTGCCTGAGACCCCCAGGGGCACCCCAGGAAGCACCCAGCCCCGCATCCCCTGGCCTGGAGGCACAGCCACGCTGTGCTTTGCCCTGGGCTCACGCTCATCCCAGCACCTGCAGCCTCGTGAAGCTCCGTGCTGCTCTCCTAGGCCCAAGGGACAAAGAGCACCCACACCCCGGGGTGGGCCGGGACGCCCTCCCTTGCGTCACGCCTCGCACCCACCGCCTACGCCGGCTGCCGTGCTGCTCCCTCACCAGCCCCACGCTCCCCTCTCGTGCCAGGACGGACCCCCAGGATGCAAAATTTGGGTTAACAGCATCTCAGCACCAAGCTGGGCTGCGATGCTTCGGCCTCGCTGAGTTCCAGCGGCTATGGAAGCACAGTGGCTCTCCCCGTGACTCAGGCACATGGTGATTTTCCTCCTGAGCCCAACACAAAATGCTGCCTCCAGCCAGGCAGGCTTCTTCTTCCCACGTTTTTATTGCCCCGAAGCCTCACCAGCACCGTGCTGCAGCCTCTCCTGGTGCACACATGCACGCACACGATCCCAGCCCTGCTCCTGCAGGCAGGGGGAGCGAGCTGCCTCCACCCCTCCTACAGAGGCACAGCCGAAAAACATCACTGGAAATCCCAAATAGGTTCCAACTCGGGGTGAATAGGGAAGGTAATCGCCAATGAAATCAAGCCACAGATCGCCAAAAAGGGTCCAAAACCCCATCCTGAGCACTAAGCACCAACACGAGGGCCAGCAGCTCTCCCGGCCAGGATGAGCACCCCCTGGTCCCTGCTGGCTGGGGCAGCACCATTTCTGGGTTTATTTACCACCTCGGCACCAAATTTCTCCAAAGGCACAAGGATCATCCCCAGCTAAACGCAAAGCAGCAGTGGGAGGAAGAGAAGGGATGGAAGGGAAGAGAGGAGCTGATACAACCACAAACAACGTCGGCGTGGAAGGCTGAAGGAAACAAAGGGCTCCGGAAGAAAAAAAAAAAAAAGTAAAAAAAAAAAGTGCAAAAGGCAGAAGCCAGCTCTCGGTGGGTACCTGTGCTGCAGCTGCGTGTCCCCTCTCCTGCTCGCAGCTCCTGCTGCAGCACCTCGGTCTCATGAAAGCAGCCTGAGGGTGAGCCTGCAACAGCCCCGCTCCCCCGGGAGCCCTGGATTTAAGGGATCTGGGTCCCTCCCACCTGGGCTGAGCTTTGCAGGGTGCGGCACGGCGGGGCCCAGGTGTGGTGCGAGAGGGAAGACGCAGGGCACAAGGCAGCAGCACCAGGAGGCCAAAAGCAAGGGGCCCGCAGCTTGGCCGGGGTCCCCTCTGCTCCACTCCTGCCCTGGGCACCCCCAGGTGGGAGAGGCGATGCCCTGGCCCCATTTTACCACCTCTGTGGCAAAGGTGCCGTGTTTATGGACGAGACACGGCCAATTTGGTGCAAAGGGGAGCGGGCGATCTCCCATCACGTCTGGTAAAAGGGTGGCAGTAAACTTCTGGGGCTGCCTAATCTAAAAAAAAAGGCCAGGTCTGCCCACACCCTCCGAGCAATTATCTGACTTGCAGGGAGCAGATTAAAAATATACATATATATATAAATATTATATATATATATAAAGGCAACCGTGTCTCCAACTGGTGTTTGCACAGCGTCCAGTCCAAAGTAGTCAGGCGTGACTGCTGCATTTAGCATTCCTGCAATGGGATGGATGATGATAAACAATCCCCAAGGGTCTTTTTGGATCGTTGTGCATTTTGGCTCAAAGGTTTCTTCCAGTTTCAGTGGGCACGGAGCCACACAGCAACCTTTAAACTCCCGATTTCCGAAATACCCTTCTTCAAGAAAACTGCCTATTCTGCTGCCCATAAAGCTGCCTGGTCCGGGGTGTCCCTGCCTGTGGCAGGGGGTGGGAATTGGATGATTTTTAGGGTCCCTTCCAACCCAAACCATTCTATAAATGCTTTCGGCGTGCCACAGCATTGCCACACCGCTGAGGGACCCTTTGAAATGTCCGATTTTATCAGGAAACACACCATAAAAACTCCCACCCTTTTCACTCCCTGAACTCACTTCGCAGCCTTTCCAGCTTTTCCTTTATTATCAGTTGTTTTTTTCCCCGTCCTTTACATCCCTGGGTAAACAGAGCTCCTCGCTGCCAGCCCAGCCCCTTCCTCCCGTAACGGCTGCTGGATTGCACCAGCAGCAGCCCCCCGGCCGCTTTCCTTCTTCCTGGAGCCTTTCTTCTTCTTCTTTGCAGCTCTGGAGACCGTGGTGTTGGCAGGAGCTCCGGACTCTGCCACGGCAGCGGTGGGGGCAGAGGAAGGGCTCTGGCCATGGATCAAGGCATCCTTACGCTCTGGTCCGTGGCTTGCAGCCCGTGCTGGGTTTTAGTGATATATTTTTGCAGGTTAAGCAGCCTGAAATGCTGTGTTTGGGGTCATACAGCTCCTTTGGGAAAATGGGGCTGTGAAAATCCAGGAGCAACCCTGCCCTGTCCGACTGCGCCCAGCCTCGGCGAGGAGCCGCCAGTGCTGGGAGGGCGCCCCCAAAACAGCCCCCTTCCATCTCCCTGACACCTTTCCCTACTGCTCAGCAATAAATCAAAGCAAAGCCCTTTTTCTGTGCTTTAAGCTCCCGTCTGTTTGCCCCAGGCCTCCCAGTCCCGGAGTGATGCAATTCCTCCTCGCTGGGCAGTGGGTTGTTACAGCTCTTGGCACTCTTCAAGTCAAATTGAAATCCCGTGTTGCTTTTTTTTTTTTTTTTCATGTTGCTTTCAGGCTGCAACACAAACACTCGCGACTCTCGGTGCCTTTCCATTCCCATTGTGCAAGGCGCCCCGAGATGGCCTGGAGGGGCCAGTTGCTATAGAAAGGGCTTGTTTTGCCGCAGCACTTGCAAACTCCTCCCTGAGCGCTGAAGCAAACACGAGCGTGGAGATATTGCAAGACCCCTCAGGAAAAGAAAAAAAAAAAAAAAGCAAAAAAAAAAAGCAAACATTTTCCTCTGGCTTTGATTTCGCTGGTTTTGCAGCGAAGCCAAGACGTTCCGTGGCTCCTTGGCCAAGCCTTTCCATCTTCTCTGCACTCTCTGTGTGCGGGGAAGAGCAACAGGAAAGAAGTAACGAGGTGGGCAGAGTGCTCGGGGAGGTGATTTGTGCTGTCCCTGCCAGACCAAGCACCCCCTGGTGCACAGGTGTGAAAACCTGCTCGATTTAGGGCTCTTATCCTTATTACAAGCCAGGTTAAGGTGAATTTACTGGGGGTGTTTTGTCCTTAAGCATGAATGCCCATGAGAGAACCACAGATTGGCCTCCCCAGCAGAACGAGGCTGTGAAAATACTGGGAATTTGTCTCGGTAACAGGAGAGGCAGACAGCCACGGGCTCAGGGTCGTGTAGGTTGTATAAATGTGCGGTTACATCTTCCTGGAATTTGGCCAAACCAAACGTCCCCGTATCAAAGAGCTGCCCGCGCCGAAAGGAGCCTTTCAAAAGGAACAAATATTGGTTATGAATAAGACTTGAGAGCGCTTCCCTGGAATTCCCACGTGCAAATGTGGGGAAAAGGTTAAAAAAAGTCTCACCGTCTGCCACCTCTGCTTGGAGCTGAAGACTTTTCCTGCCTAACAAGAAGCCAAAAAGCTGCTCTGAGGGTCAGGGGAGCCAAATGGGGGAGGCCTGGGGCTGAAATTCTCAGGTCGTGCAGGAGGAGGGGAGCAGGGGGCTCTCCTCCAGGTCCCCCTCACCCCAGGAATGCCCCTCGCAGCCCCCAGCCTGCTTTTTGGGGAGGCTTCTCTCTGTGTCCTGGTGCTGAGAGCATCTCCCTCTATGAGCTTCAGAGAAAAAAAACCTCTGATGAGCAGAGCCCCACAATCCCAGACTGGCTGAGGCTGGGTCCCTCTGGATACGCTGCCTTTTGGAGACCTCCAAGGAGACCCCAGCACCCCTGGGCACTCGCACAGCACAGACATGCTTCTTGGTGTTTAGACAGAGCCTCCTGTGCTCCAGTTTGTGCCCAGTGCCTCCAGTCCTGGTGGGGCACCACAGACAAGAGCCTGGCTCCATCCTCTCCTCACCAACCCTTCGAGAAGTGCTGCAGCACCAAGCCCAGTGCGTCAGAAGTCGATGGAGAGGGAAATCTGGGCAGGAAACCTCCTGGTGCTCCCTGGGGCCTACAGAATTGAAGAAAACAACAAGGAGCACTGAACCACGTGCTGAAGAAGGCCCCAGGAGCACCGAGCACAGGGCGTTGGATGGTATTTGTGATGGCCACGGGGGGACCCCACTCTGGTGGGGGGCAGCCCCTCGCACCACCACCAAACCCCGCGCCGCAGGGCTGCTTCCAGCAGCCACGTGCACGGTGCCGAGCCCCGGCTGCTTCCTAAGCCTCGGGCAGGTGAGTCAGCTCCTTCTTGGCACACCACGACGCCTTTACTCAGAAGAGTGACGCAGCCCCGTGCATCCCCGCAGGGTGCGTTAATCAGCCGCCTTTTACTGAAAAAGGACTTTTTGTTTTCTACACCTCAGACCGAACACCCAAGCCTACGCCATGCCCAGGAGCATCGGCAAAGGTCAGGGCACCCTTAAACCCAAAAGGGCAAGACCAGATCCCTCTGTCCCATGCACCAGCCACACTCTTTGTGGTCCCCGAGCCAGCGGATGCATGTGCAGGAGGAAGATGAGGAGCAGCCACAGGCACGGGCTGGGTTGTAGGGGAGCTCCCCACATCTGCCTCCGCACGCCGGTGGTGCCAGGTGGGGAAAACCACTGACGCCAGCAGAGGAAGACGAAGTCCTGCGGTGCCCTGCAGCAGTGGGTGGCTCCCACTGGCATCCTTCAGGGAATTGCCTCCCTGGGGGCTGAGCATAGAGGAAAAGCCTTTTTTGTCCAGCCTTGGGTCTCGCCGGTAGCTCACCATGCACCAAACGGCGATGGGGAAGCCCCAAATGGAACGGGCATCCACAGGCTCGCTGCCCCAAAGGGCACTGAGGATTTCAGGCAGATGCTGCTCAGCACATCTCAGCTGCAGCCATCCAGGATACACGTTTTTCATTTCTCAGGGGTGTTTTCTCAGAGGTCGGGGAAAATAAAGGCAGCAAAAATGCACAGGGAAGCTCCCCGCAGCATGTGACTGCTGCTTGCATTTTGCTCTCTGAAATGCGAAGGGTTAGAGGCCGGATCCTTCTTTTCTCAGCAGCAGGCTCTTTTCTTAAAGCAGCTTTCAGCTCATTTAAATGAGGGAAATGGGAATGAACATCTCCATCTTGCTGCGGCGTGTGATGCTCCGGGGAGGTGCCCCACGTGGCAGCACCCACCCGTCAGAAGCGATGTCAGCATCTAAAATTTTCCTTAGAAAGATGCTGCTGGGACCCACCCCGGATACCACAGTGAACAATCCCGCAGCGATGTGAGACATGGTGTGAATCACGGGGCTGGATGCCCACTGCCTGGTGCCGCACCAAGTGCCACCTCCTCGCCTCTCAGCACCACCGACCTCAACCCATCTTGGTCCTGGAGCCCACCTCTGCCATCGGAGTCCTTCGGGACCCTCGGGCTACCCGAAATGGCTCTCGCAAGCTGGAGATCTCCTTGATGCAACAAGGAGAGGTTGGTGCAAAAAACACCAAGGACACCTCCAAGGCGCACGTTAGCAGCGTTCAGGAGGTGCTTCCACAGCCCTGTGCATGCTCAAAGGGTTGTGGAGATGCTGCCTGAAAAAAATGATCCACCTGAAGCCATTCCAGTAGCTATCAGCACTAAATCCCAGGGCTTTCCAGAGAAGACTGAGCTGGTCGTGGCCTGCTCCTGTACGGCAGGGGGAGATTCATCATTAAAATATAATCAGGTTCCAACCCTCAGCTGGCTGGCCCTTCAGACCTGTGGATAATCCACTGCGATTCCCAGAGCCAGGGAGCAGAGGAGCTGCCAACGCGAGCCGCTGGAGAAACCAGAGCACGGCCAGCCATGAGGGATCGGGGCAAAACCTGCAGTTAATTTGGTGGGCTCAGGGTCAACAGCTCTCAGCCCCAAGATTTTGGGAGAGGTGGTCGTTTGGGCTGCTCACCCCATGGGACCTGCTGTAGGGCCGTGCCCAGACCCTGCAGGTGGTGTGCGGAGCGGAGACGAAGGCATCGCGCTTCTCTGTGTGTATTCGTGCTCCAGCAGCCTCCCGTTTCTGCACACTGCCAGCACTGCAAGAGGAGAAACACCAGCCTCGGAGCTAGAGCTGTTGACAGCTTTCAACTAAATAATCACAGAACAGTTTTCTTCTCTGGGGTGAGACATTTGCCTGAGGTCTCGTGGTGGGTGGAAGGAGAGAAGGAAATGAAAGCTCTCTTCCCACTCTGCCTGACCAGAGGACTGCCTTTCAGAGCTGCCTTTTCAGCTAATACCACCACCAATTTTCCCTTTTCCAGGAATGACACCACAGCAACCCCAAGGCAAAAAAAAAAAAAAAAAAAAAAAAAAAAGTGAAACAGCTTTTGTCTTAGAGCTGGCGTCTTCGTTATCAAGGTGATATCAAGGAGAACAATTGCTTTCCACACTTGCTTTTCCTCTCTGTAATCAGCTCTGTTTGCTTTTGCTGCAGTGCCCCAAGCCAGCGACTGATAGGAACTGGCAATTCGAGTGAATTGCACCCATATTTGCTCAACGGAAAAAAAGCCCTACTGCAGCTTGGGATAGGGAGAGGATTCCGGGCACAGCCTGCGACGTTAATTGCAGCTGCTATTGATAATAGCGCAGGTGAGCAAGAATGAAAGAGGTGACGGCATAGGAAGGGGAAAGGTAGAGCCAAAGCGTGCGGAGGGCCTCCGGATGGGCGCAGCAGCGGAGCCAGAGAAGAATAGGCTGATTATTGTGGGCTTACTGGGATAAAGTGGGCAAGGACGGTGAGACAGTGGGAAGCATTCAGTGCTGGAAGGCTGCGGGGGCCGTGCTGAGGGCAGGATGTTACCTCCCTGCAGCTGTGCACCAAGGGGCACGTGCGTTTTCTGTCTGCTTTTGGTGGATTTCACCCACTGAAATCTGCAGCAGCCACCGGGCGCTCCCTCGGCAGCTGGTCCCACATCTCCCCAGCAGGATGGATGCTCTGGGGATCCGTCCTCCACGTGGAGCCTTGTGCTGGTCACCCTCAAAGGGCTCGGGGGCTACCTGGAGGTGACATTTCCCACCCGGATCCCCTGAAACCTGGGCACACAGCGGTGCCGTGCCGGGACCTCAGGAGGTGTTTGCTCTGCCTCTGTCTGCAGCCCGGGTGGGCTCCGGTGTGGCTCAAATTCCTGGGGACCCAGAGACAATGAGACCATGGTCTGCCCGCCTGGAAGCACGGCAATGGGCTGACTCACAGCTGCTGACACTTGTCACGCTGAAAGCATTTTGAGATTTATGGCAGGCTACTCACATCCGCAGAGCGGGGCCAAATGCTCTGCGTGCCTTCTCCGTGCCTCCATCGTGCCCCTTCCCTGCCCGCTCCGGAGGCTGCACGGCCCCGGTGCCCGCGGACCAGCATCGCTCCTGCCCGTGACACTTCTCAGGGACAGGCATCTCCCTGCCCTGGCTGAAGCCCTCAGCATGAGGACAGTCCCCTTTGTCCCACAGGGCACAACACTTCTTTCTTTTCACGCTTTACCCTTGGCACAGTGATGCCAAAGGCTCTCACGCTCCATAAGAGCACAGCCCTCGTGTCCTGAGCCCACCGCAGCAGGGCAGGCAAACACCAGGCACACCATTTGGGGCAAAACCTCTTGTTTTTGACGTGGGGAAGCCCATCGCTGCTTCTCTCTCAATTACTTGCATCTGTTATCGTCCGAGCCTGCAGGAAAAGGAGGAAGAGGCCCCCACGGTTCCTTCCTGCACAGACACGGCCCCGACACACGCAGGGCACGTTTGGTGGCAGAGCCCAGCTCCTCTGCACGCCCGAGCTGTGCTCCGAGCAGCAGCTCCAGCCTCTGGGGCTGCCACGACAACACCTGCCCTAAATTCACCCCAAGGCGAGAGGAGAGGAAGCTGCTAATGGACTCTAATGGAGCTGCAGCATCCTCCTGGGAGGGAGATAAGCTGCCTCGAGGAGAGGAAAAGCAGCTCACAGCTCACTAGCACTTCCTCGGTTGTTCTCGCTGTCGCTCTCAGGCATCCCCTGGGGTCACAGCTTGAAGGAAAGGCAGATTTGCAATTCCACGCGTGACCGCCAAAGGAGGGAGGATGGGAAATTTGGGGGTCGGTGCCACCAGCCCGGAGAACTGCCCGTATCTCGCCCTGTGCCCTGGCAGCAGGGAACGGGCCTGACCCACACGCCAGGCACGACGTGCTGGCCTCTGCACTTCGCATTTTGCCATCGGGAATTTCAGCGCTTTTCTCATGGCGCTGACAAAAAAAAAAATGTGTCACGGGTAAACAAAACAAGCCAAAAGGATGCTCAGCATTTACAAGGACAAGAGCGACTGCCTCTGGTTTTGTTCCCTTGCATGTTTGTGAATTAGCACTTGCTTGCCCCTGCTTTCTTCTCTCTCCTGCCTGTAGCTGCGGATTACCCGCGATGTTACAGCTCACAGCACAAGAATCAGCTCCTAGCCCTCAGCCAAGAAACAAATGGCTCAAGCTACGGTGCCCTTCTAGCGCCCTGAATGCGGGTCATGGTCTATTTATTCACTTTAACAGCAGAAATGCTGCATTACTACTTCCTTCCCTGTTAATTTAAGGGCCACGGTGGTGTGCCAGCACGACAGGCACGAGAATGAGCTCATGCCATGGGAAGCGATGTGCATGCCCAGCTCCAGGCCCTGCACACACACCCGAGCATCACCGACTCGCTCCTGTCCCGTAACGCACACTTGCAGCTTGGCCCTCGTTTTTAAGGGGCTGTGAGAGCCTTGGGTGGAAGGCACCGGAGCAATGCAAAGCGTGGCTCCCCCACCTTGTTCCCCAGCTGGGCTTTTTCGCTGTTTCTGTGCTGTTTGCCGAAATGGAAATCATGCCTCAGTGGCCACTGACAGGACGCAGAGCCAGGATTTATACGGTGCAAGCCTGCATTTAAGAGAAGACACCGACCGCTGCCAAGAGTGACTCGTTCCTGGATTTCTTGTGCATTATCTGACTGCCTGCACCGAGATGGGGGGAGGCAACAGCACCAGCTCGCGAAGCGCCCAGGCATCAGACTGAGCTTTTTGGACCCTTTAAAATAGAAAAAAAAAAAAAAAAAAAAAAAAAAAAAGATTACCAAGCTGTTCCACTTCACCCAGAACACGAGAAGCAGCTCGGAGAAGGATTTAGAAGTGTTGTGGGAAAGAGAAAGGGGGGAAGACGCAGAACCAGCTGGGGCTCGGTCCCTTTAGCACCCCACCGGCCCCCGGGGGCTCAGCACCGGGGAACGATCGCGGCCGCCCGGTGCTCGCCGCGGGCCGGGGCCGCCCCCCGGTGGCTGCAGGAGGAAGGGAGCGGGGCCGGGGGCGGCTGGTCCCCGCCCCGGGGGGGCTGTCACAGCTCTTACCCGGCCGGGATTTCCCCCTGGCGGCCGGTTCGTGGCTAATGAACCACCCCAATTAAGCGCAGGTGTAGGTAGAGCCTCCCGGACACCCCCTGCATGCAGCTCGGGAGAGCACCCGACAGCGGTTTGCATTGCAGAAAGGGAACAGCCCGTTAAAAATTATATTTTTTTCTCCTATTTAAAGCTTTTTCTCTCATTTTATTCATGCTGCATGGCCGGGGGTGCACATGCAATAAGGCTCTCCCCATTTATCAGAGCTCTGTATTTGTGCTCTGATAGCATCGTAGGTGCGACCACAGCACAAAAAAATTCAGAGACAACCCCGGCAGCTGCTGCCCCTCAGCACCCAGGAAGCACGGCTGTAACACCGAGTCGCAGCGCTTTACTTTGTGCTTTTCTCACCAGGAGGCTCTGAGATGACAGAGACCTGGATAAGCCTTGCCTGGCAGCCCTGCCTACAACGGGCTGGATCCCTGAGACCCGGCAGTTACATTACTACAGGTCCAGCAGTGACCCCGTTATGTTACTACAGGTCCAGCAGTGACCCCGTTATGTTACTACAGGTCCAACAGTGACCCCGTTATGTTACTACAGGTCCAACAGCGACCCCGTTATGTTACTACAGGTCCAGCAGTGACCCCGTTATGTTATTACAGGTCCAGCAGTGAACAATCACAGCCCCTTATGTTACTACAGGTCCAGCAGTAACTGGGTCAGTTACTACTGACCCAGCACAGTTACATTACTACAGGTCCAGGAGCAATACACTACAGATAATGTTACTACAGGTTAAGGAGTGACTTACTAAAGCCAGTTATATTACTACAGGGTCAGCAGTAACCCAGCACAGACCATTACGTTATTACAAGTCCAGCAGTGACTCACTAAGGACAGTTTTATTACTACAGAACAAGTACTGACCCACCAGTTTTATTACTACAGGTTAACCAGTGACTCACCTCAGACAGTTTTATTACTACAGGTTGAGCAGTGACTCAGTGCAGCTATACTACTACAGACATTTTATAGATTATTACAACTGCATTACTACAGGCACAGCAGTGACCCAACCCAGCACATCGGGGGGGTCTCAGGGCTCAGCTCTCCTCACACCAGCCCCCAGCAGGTGCCTGCAGCGCTGCCCCTTCCCCTTCCAGCTCCTTCTGACCGCTCCTCATGGCTCCTGTCACCTACAACGTCGCCATTACAGGGCCTTCGCCGCCCAAGCCCCAAGTACAGCCCCATGAAGTGCTTGTGAACACCTCAGCACAGCCCTACAGGCTGCTTGTGACCAACAAGAGCCTATCTTAGAGACATTTTTTATTTTTTATTTATTTTTTGCCGTGGTTCCCTGAAAAGGAGCCCAGATAGGCCTCAGAGCACCAGACCCACCCCCACCAGCTCCACCCTGAGCAGTGCCAGTGGGCCCGCCCGGCCCGGCCCTTTAAAGCCTCGGGAAACTCCAAGCTGCGAGGGGGAGGGGGGGAAACGCGCGGTCCCTCGCAGCTCCCCGAGCTCAGGCGGACGGCGCAGGGCTTCGTAACCCCCCCCCCGGTGCGGAGGGAGTGGTGACGCCCGGTCACGTGCTCGGGGAGCGCGGTGCTGGCGGCGCTTCCCGCCAGGGGGCGCCACGCGGCGGTGGCGGGAAGGGGCGAGGCGCGCGCACGCGGGACGCGCGCGATTGCGGGCGTGCGTGCACGGGCGTGCACGTGTGGTTGCACGGGGGTGCACGTGGCGTTGCACGAGCGTGCACCGTGCTGCGCGTGCTTCTTTTGCACGCCTGCACGTGCAATCACACCTGTGCGCGTGCACGTGCTGTTGCACGAGCGGGGGGGGGCTGGGCTCAGGAGGGGTCTGGGGGGCTTTGGGGGGCTGAGGAGGCGCTAGGGTCTTTATGGGGTCCATGGGGTCTTGCAGGGCCATGGGGTCTTAGGGGGCTGTGGGGGTCGTGGGGGCTCAAGGGCTGGGGGCTGGGGGCTGCAGCACCTCCGGGGCCCAGCTGAGGGGCTCAGGGGTCTTCAGAGCTTTGGGGCTGGGCCTGTGGCTGCTGTGGGGCCAGGTTGGGGAGTCCCGGGGTGTCTTTGGGGCTGGGGGCTTCTGGGGCCATGGGGGCTCCCGAGGTGGCGTGTCTTTGGGGCTGGGGGGCGCTGGGATCAGTTCTGGCAGTGCCGTTTTGTCCCCATGTGGTTTGGCTGCAAGGTCTTTGTGGGATGCTGTCGCACAGGCGGTGGTGACCGTCCCCACTCTTCCCCTAAATCACAGAACCACAGAATGGTTTGGGTTGGAAGGGACCAAAAATCATCGAACTCCAACCCTGCCATGGCAGGGACACCACCCCCAGGTCAGGTTGGCCAAGGCCCATCCAGCCTGGCCTTGAGCCCTTCCAGGGATGGGGCAGCCACAGCCTGTCCCGGTGCCTCACGCCCCCACAGTGCAGAATTCCTCCTAATACCTGGTCTAATTCGGTCCTCTTTTAATTTAAGACCGCATTTAATGGGATCTCGACCTGCCTGCTGGGATCTGGAGCTGGGGGTTTGCAGGCCCATCCCAGGAAAGCAATGAGAAACCTTGCAGCCGTGGGGCTCAGCAGCCTCCTCACCGCCTGGAGGGTGTTTATTTTTGTCGTTAAAAGGCCAGCATGTGTTTCTCTTCTGTCCTGCTACTTCCACAGCTGCCTGCTGGGGATTTTAAATTATTTTTATTATTTTATATTTCATTTACATCTGGAGGCCCTTTCATGCTAGGCACGGTATGAGCAGAGTCTTCCCTACTGAGCTTACAATCTAGGCAGACGGTGGATGAGAGAAATTAAGTGTTAATGGCTCCGTTTTATGGCATGGGATTGAGACCTGCTGTTCCGCAGTGTTTGGTCTAGGATCACGCAGGGAACGAGTAGGCAAGCTGGGAAGGGAACCAGATCTCACAGAAACAGATCTCAAAAGGGCCAGGCTCTGCGCCGAGGCATTTTGTCATCCCTCAGGCTGCTGCTTCTTCAGGGCCCGTGGTGAAGATGTGATCGGGTCTCATTGAAATCGGGAGGAATCGGTTCACAAAGCCACGGCACGCCGAGTGCTCTGCTCAGCAAAGTGAACCACCAGGGCAGAGACAGAGCATAGAGCAAGTGTGAGAAAGTTAAAGCTGGAATTGAGAGGTTTCTGTATGGCTTTGGTGCGTTGTCCACCTGCTTGCAGGTGCTGGGTAGTTTTCTGTGCAGTCAACCATGGGCATGCTTAGAAGAGCACCGAAGTGCCTAGAAAGCTGAAATGGCAGGATGGGGAGGCTTAACAGAAGCCCTGGTACTACAGATTGGCCTTGCACTGTTGTCCAGAGCCTGTCAAACCTGGAACCGATGCCCTTGCACATTTACTTTGCAGGGAAAGCTGGGGGATGTGCCATGTCCAGGAGCACCGCAGCAGTGGAGAGAGCTTCAGCCAGGAGAAGAGACCCCAGAAAATGGCACTGCGGCAGGTAAGAGGGGAAGCAACCTTCTCAAGTCCTCTGGCATTTGTTCACGGGCTGAGGAACTTCGCTAAAAGCTGTGGGAGGAGGTTGGAGCCTCTGCAGCTGGACCAGCAGCACAGCAAACAGTCACACTGCTCCCTGCTGCCAAGCCACTCAAGCCCTGTTGTCTCAGCAGCTTACCCTGCAGTGCCTAGCCCTGCACCTAGATGTCTGCCATCAGTGATAAAATCCACATTTTCTGAGCAGTGGGAAGAGACTCATGCTCAAAATGTGACCTTGGCTATTCTGCTGGCAGTTCTGGTGTAATTAAAGGACAGTTCTTGCTCAATTACTCCAAGCTAATCTTTCCTGCTGTAACAGTGTCATGCACAAACACGCTATTAATTCCATTTATCATTGCATTGCTAATTTTATTTTTCGGTCTGCTTGGGCATCTTTTAGAAAACAGCAGGAATTCCTTGCCTCTTGCACGTCTCCTAGATTTTAATGGTATTTGGATAACGTCTAGCGTTGAGCCTTAAAGGGGATGTCTGATGCTTTATCTCTTGCACCCATTCTGGTTTGCGTGGGGAGGAGGTTGGCAGCATCTCGGAGAACAAAATACTGAAGTGTTTTTGTATGGGGGTGTGGAGAAACTTTCCTTGATAACAGATTTTATGTCACTGTATGTTTATTTCTTTAAGGTTTTTGTGGGTGGAGTGTGGACTGTGGGCTGTATCCCCTTCAGGTAAAAGCCAGCTGCATAGGTGGAGCAATCTTAGTTGTTTTTGTTCATTTAACTTCTACAGAAAGCCGCAAAGAAAGGACTGATTTTCTATGCAGACAAGGGAAAGAGGCACTACCAAGGCCAACCCACATGGAGCCAGGAAGGTTTCAGTTTGCAATTAGCATGTTTGAAGGTGAAATGGAGGTAGTGAGCCACGTTTCAGAGCCCTGCGATGCACCCTTATGATTATTTTGGGTGTTGGAGTCCCTCCACAGCGGTGGATGGCATGGATGAGAAGGATGGAGTATCGCAGGGCCTCTTCTGGTTTTGAGCACAGGAAATGTATCGTGATGGAGGGGTTTTTAAACGTGTTGAAAGTAGCAATTGTCCCCATATCAGACCACATTAAAAAATAGTGTACAAAGGTAAATTGTGTCCCATGCATATTGCAAGTGTAGGCTTCATGGAAGCAGTGTTTAAGGGGTTTGGCCACCAGTGTCTGAATTAAGAATATTCCCCACTATGTAAGAAACAGCCTAATTCTGTAAGCTTTCACATGCATTTTTGCTGAAAAACATTGAAAATTACCTGTACCATAAACCCAACAATCTGTTAAGATGGTGGAATTTTAGGGAAGCTGGAAACTCACTAGCAGTTAACACCCGTACCACCTAATGTAGAAATTTCTCTTCTAACTTCTACTGCTGTGGCTTTTTTAATGTTGTAAAATTTATGCCCCGGTGAGTTTGTTCTCAGCTGCTGCATAAAAACACCTGATGACTCAAAGAGCTAGTTGAAATCTTGGCTTAAATGACAACTTGTACTCCTTGGGTCATCTAGAAGAGCTCAGAAGCTGAAGCTGAATTTGGTGGTGGATGTGGGAGCAGTGCAGGGCTCAAAGGGTTTGGCTGATTGTGGGAGTTTGTAGAAGTTGCTGTTTTGTTCAAGGCAACTGGTTTTCAAAGGGCTGCTGCCAAAGTGCAGGTTTTGGAGCCATATGTGATAACAGAGAAGAAGTTGAGCTCTCCATGGGTTAGGTGAGGGAGCACAGAATTTAAAGAGGATTATTGAAATTGTGTAGAAAAGACCTGTGCAGTCTGATTGAGAGTTGATCAGGGCCATTTTAAAAGCACTTCCAGTGTATTTAATTTAAACCAAGCTAAAATTTTTAGCCTGGCAACCCACAGAGGACTCCGATTTGATTTCCCTAGTACTTTTTGAAGCCCCACCTTTGTTTTAGAGGATAATTTTTCCCGAGATTTTTACTCCAGGACTCCCTGGCTGCCTTGGGAGCAGCGTGGTGCTGGCTGTGATGGAGCAGTTGTTTCTCAGCCTTTCCCACGCGGTGGCAGCATCTCTCAAAGAGTCAGCTCTTTCTGGTTGTCTTTGCTTGCTCACACAGAGATCAGAGGTTTGGCTGGAAGGCTTCTTCCAAGAACAGTATGCTTTTTTATTTTTGGGTTACTGGAAGCAAGAGGGGAGAGGAGCAACTTGGAGGGACGGTTGTGGGGGAGATAATGTCCATGCAGCCTTTTCTTTTTTTTTTTTTTTTTTTAAATATAAATCACAGTTTACTGACAGGGAGCTGAGACGGATACAAGTACTGTATGGTGACCAGAACCAGAAGCAGACTGGGACCTGTGGACTTGCTCCATGTGTGATGTGGGTCACTTGGAGCCCAGCTGTGCTGTCATGGCTTTCCAGAGGTTATCTTCTAGTGCCTGGGGAAGTTGTCAGAGTGCCTTCTATTACCTGACTTTGCATATAATCTGTATTTTTTCTCTTCAGATAGCTTCCCCTTGAGGGAAGGAGGAGGAATTGTTTTCATCTTGGTTGCCGGTCACTGAGGCTTCAGTTTGCAGTGTGTTTCAGGGCACGTGCCGTGCCTGACAAACTTCATGTGCAGGGGGAAAAGCCTTGTAAGGAAAGACTCCTTTTGTGTTACTGATTATAAAGGGAATTAATTTCCAAGCTGAAGATCACTGTTACTGCTTGGCAAGGAGATTGCTCCCTTCTTTCCAGAGTGCTGTATTGGATCTGTAAGGCATGGCCAGTCGTTCCAGCCATCAGGTGTCCTGGACATGTCCAAGCTCTCTTTTTCCACTTCTCCCTGCACTTTTCCACCCAAAAACATTTTGCATGGCAGGTGGGAACGTGTGGTATGCCTCACATGCAACACATCCGAGACACACCACGGTCTGACTGTGCCTAGCAGGCTGCTTAAACTGCGATCCCATGGGACAGAGACACAACCTCCCCGGGGAGAAGTTACTGCTGTGGTGCCAGCCCGAGGGCTGTGGCTCAGGGCCGTGTCTGCTTGGGAAGTGTTGGCTCAGACCACGTCGCATTCCATCGCCTGCTTCCCACAGTGGCTCAGGAGCAGGTTTCTGAGGCAGGCAGGTACCAGAAGCCCTAAACCCCCAGAGTGGGGCAGCTTTTCTGCAGCCCTGATGCCTCGCTGGTGCGTCATCTCATCACCCTTGTGTAGGAGCAGAGGTGGCTCTGCTGCTGGAGGTGTCGTGCGTGGCAGCAGAGCTGCGTGCAGGCCTGCAGGATGACAGGCCGTGCCCCACCAGCAGCAGGCGGGTGCACATCCACGGCTGCAGCCCTCGTTGTGCCCCAAACAGGATGCCTAGCTGGGGAGGCAGGCTCTGACAGCACTTCAGGTCTTGTTTCTGATGGCTCCGAGACCTCCTCTGATGTTTCTTGTCTGCAGCGTGCTTTCAGACAGCCTCCAGGTCTCCGACAGCAGGCCTCATGGCTCTGTTAGCTGGTCCAGGCACTGAGGGCTTGCTTGCTGGTAGATGGGTGCGTTGGGTTTGCTGGCAGCGAAGACATTTTGATGACTCTTGTGAAGATCTGGTTATTTGCCACCTTGCACCTGGTGTGAGCTGTGTCTGCTGGAGTTCAGCTCCGTGCCTCTTGCGGAAGCTCACCTCCATGTGCGGTCGGGTTGTCAAGTTTGAGCACAAGCATTAGAGCTACCTGTGACCCTCTGGCAATGCAGAAGAGAATCGACTGAGAAGGTGTTAACCTCTTCAAAGGAGCCTTGTGCAACTCCCCGTTGAAGAGCAGGGCTGAGAGCAGAGTGGCAAGAGCTGCTGGCTGTGTTAGTCATCCAGAAAGAGACTTGTTTTTCCCTCTCCCCCTCCCCGCCCTGGCACGGGGGTAGAGATTCTTTCTCACTGCTTGGTGTGGCCAAAAGTTAGAAGAAGAAACGTGTTATCATCAAGGGAATCAGTCAACTCTCCCCTAAAAACATAAGCTTTTATTTGTGCAGCTCTGGCAGCGAGATTTAGCGGGGTGTTGAATTTTGCTGCCATAGCCCCCGGAATCTGAAACCAGTTCTGCTGGGAGCCATGCAAACCTGAACACGTGTGTGTGTTCACACCTCCTTCCACATTAACGTTCGCATGTAGATGGCTGATTCCCTGATAGTAAGATGCAAAACGGTGTGGGTACTGCAGAAGTCTCGGGTTGTGCTGACTACCTGTTGACATGAAGGAACTGGAGCGCAGGAGGCCTCTGCAGCCACCAGTCACCATTTTCAGTGGGGTATGGGCACGTTGACTTTCCTTGTAATTAAAGTTGGTAAACCAGAATGCCGAACTTTAATTTCTAGACCGCACGAGGCCTGCAGGATCAAAATCTGAGGAAGTAACCAGTGATAACCTTGGTCAGACAGAGATTTTTCTAGGTCCAACTCAGCACCTTCATTTTCAGATGGTTGGGTAGGAAATAGGTTGCCTTTGCTGGGTGTGTGAAACATGTAAAAGCACTTGCGTTTCTTGGAAATGAAGGCTTGAAGGGGTCTTTGGAAAAGGTGCTTTAACTCGTGAGTCACTTGTGAAGATTTTGTTTTTTATTACGTGGCAGGTTAAGAGCCTTTTTTAAAAGCCTTTCTCTGTTTCTGGAAGCACTTGGCCACTTGAAGTTGTCGGTTAGAGTGGTACAAATTAGGATGTTGTCCCAGAGGAGCACAGCTCTTGAGGCTTACACTGCCGCGTGACCTCCAGGACAGGCACAGACTGCTGAGGTCAGTGAATTTGTCATGGTCCTGCCACTACCCGGGGCTTCTGCAGCAGTTTTAGGATTCTTCAAGCCTTAACAGACACACGAAATCCATCTGCTCTGGCTGCAAAGCCAATGAAACTGTCAGCACCTAGGGAAAAACACAGTAAGTAGCTTCTCTTTCCTGTGCTTTTTCAGAAGTACGCTTGGTTGCACGTATATATCCACTGGGATTTTGCCTCTCCTCCTCTCATGTTGCATAGCATGAAAAATGCATGCCAGCTCCCAAGGTAATGCAAAGACTTTTCGCGAAGGTTTCTGTTGCTTTCGGTGCATTTTAGGCCACGTTAAAGAAGAAAGAACGAGAATACGTGGGAGAAGCTCTGGTTTCGTTAAAGGATGATGTGCGCAGGCTTTGAATCCTGGAATGCTTCTTGGACTATTTATGGCACTGGAGATGATTTGGGCTTTTCTTTGCTTGGAGGATGATTTTAGGCATTAGAATTGGTCATCAGTCACAGAAATTTCCCAGTCAAGCATTTAATCTCTCAGAAATTAGGGTTTTGTGCAACAGGGCTTGTCAGTAAAGAAAGTAAATATCTGCTCGCTATCTTATTTTAGACAATTGAATTAAAAAAACAAAGCAGCAGAAGGGAAGTTAGAGTTTCAGTTCCTGCAAGCTGAAGATTTGCATGGGTTCAGCAATGACAAATACATGAGATCATGCCTACATGAACCAAAAGCCTCTGTACTTGCCAAGACCTGAATAAGGTTTTTGTAACGAGCTGTGGCAATGACAGGTGCTGTTCGCTACCAAGATTTCACTCCTTGCTCAGGTAATGGTCTCAGCTCTGTGAAGGACTGGGGTCTTACGGGAAGGTGAAAGTGAAAACTAACTTCCCGTGCAGTTTGAAAATAGGCTAGCCCGCTACTCACAACCCTGCATGTGCGCACTTGAAAACTTGCAGTTTCTGCAAAACCTGAACGTGTTGGGACTGCTTTTCTGTTTCAAGAAGGGAGTGGGAAGGCTTCTATCTGTGGCACTTGTAATAGAGCTAAGTTCTCCTATTGCTGCTTCGGCAAAGTGACGTTACCATCTCTGCTTCAGTGCTTGGGGAAGAGGTACAGGACTGACTCACGTCACTGAGCAGCAGAGCCAGGGAGAGGACCTACATTTCCTAGCTCTTGTCCAAAGTTTTGACCATTGGATCAGACCCAAAAGTCCTCTCCCTTTGCTGTACCACTCCTGGAAACACACGAAAAATGGAAGCTACCTTGGTTGTATTTCCTTGGAGTAGAATTGCTCAGTGCCAGGCTGGAGGTTCGGGCACTCAAGCAGGAAAAGACAGAGAGCAAATACTGCTAGGTAATCTTTATTTCTCTAGTCAGCCACCTCCTTCTTTTCATCTTCTTACTCCTTTCTCATTCTTGTCATTTGGTATGGTGCATTCGGCTACTAACACAAAGAATAAGCTGACAGTTTCAGGGAGTGTGTAAGAAAAAAATTGACAAAACCCTGTTAAGTTCCCATCCCATTGTGTGCCTTTTGTATTTATGGTCTTTATGGTCTTTCACATCCAGTGCTAGAGAGTTCATTGTGTAAAAGGAGAATTCTCTTCTCTAGCCCTTCAAAGCATACTCTCACCACCCCAGAAGCTGTAAGGTGGGCTGGCAGTGGGTTGTGCTGCTGTCATTAAATGCCACATGATGCAGTTTATCTAGTCATTTTTCCCTCTATGTCAGCTGCACAGCAGTAGGCTCTGAGGTGGTCCTGCCTTGATTTAATCCATAAAAAAGGTCATTGCTTTTTCAGTCTCCTCAGGATTTACCCACTTGGAGGTCACGGAGCTGCTTGTGATGGCATGAACAAGGGGCAGCTGAGACCTCAGCTGATTTCAGTTTCCCCAGAACCATCCTGTGATGGCTCAGCTTGAAAGGAGAAATACCCTGGTGTTGAATGGGAACCCATCAGTAGCAGCCTTGGGGAAGAAGGGGTCGATGCCTCGGTGGGTAAGGAGACAGCTGGGGGGAAAAATCGTTGGCCATGAAAAAAGTTCTCCCCTGAGAACTGACACCTCCACCCCGAGAACAGGAGCTTGATTTATTTTTCCATATAAAAGAAGATGTGGGGAGAGGAAACTGTAGCCCACCCTCAGCTACCCTGATTGTTGCGGGGTGACGCCACCCTTCCTCATCACCCACGTACATTATTTTTAGGGTTTGTTTGCCTCAGCTCATTCTTTCTTAGGGTTACGAGTACTTCCCTCCCGCAGCTACCCAGGTGGCACATCAGCAACCACAGCTATGCCTGGAGAATGTTCCCCTTCACCATCGTGTTCGTCAGTTCATTCTCCAGCAAGTGGAAAAAAAAAAAAGTGACAATGAACTGGCAAGAAAGGAGAAGCAATGAGCAGTGATGTTTTACGTAGAGCAGGAAGGTGTCAGAAGAACCACCAGGAGTCCACACGACTCTGTGGGACTTTTTGAGCTAGGTTATTACAGCCCATGTCCCCCTTCTGTAACGAGGACCAGGCTTTTTTAATTGAATTTGTAAAGATTTCAGACTGAGGTTGGTCCATTCCCCCCAATGAAGAGTTTATTCTTCTGTCTTGCTGGTGAAAGTTACTAAAATGGGTTAAATCCATTCTGGAAATGTACTTTTTCTGTGTAGAACAGATTCTGCCTGGTTTGGCTGGGATGTTTATGGTTTAAAGTGTGATGTTGGGTGCTTGCCTGGTGGGCTGGATTTTACTACTTTAAATCAGGGTTGTAAGCTCTAATCTGCTTTCTTAAAATTCAGGAACTTTCCTGTTTAAAGGTCTGATTTACAGTCACTTTTGAGAAGCGTAGGGAGTTGTTAGGGAGTTGCTGTAAGTGCAGCAGCCTTCTCACAACTCCAGTCCTGTTTCATGGTTTGTGTGGTCTGGTTCAGAGCTCCTGCTTCAGCAGGCTGTGTCTCTCGTGCAGATAATTTCCCTGGATTCCAGAGCAGTGGAGCCTTCTGACCTAGTTGTGGTGAGTGAGACCTGATGTTTATTTAAGGAGCCTTGGGTTTAGACCTATTATCTAGAGTGGTATTGCGGTGCAGTGGTCTTGAGATGCTTCTTATCACTACTTGAACCTCTGGACCAGATGCTGAAACTAGCCGAACACTTTCTCTCTAGGGAGAAATGTGCATTGTATAGTGAGAGCAGAAATGATCCTTACTTTTAGCACTCAAACGTTAAGCTAGACATTTGTCACATCTTCTGGTTTTCTCTGAGGTTCGTTTTCTGTTCTCTTTAATTCCATGGTTACAGTTATAAGACAGTTTTGTAAAGGGTAGTGACCACCCCTGTGTACCTTGGGGGCTATATTAGCAGGGGAGGTCAGGAAGAAATGGTCTGTGTGTGTTCATCATGCAGCATCGGTCAGTTTGAGATGTGGAGTTGGGTTAGATGGGCAGCTCATCTCAACTAATGAGTCAGTTGCTGCTATGCCTGTGTACGGAGGTTTTTAAGCTGTGGTTACTGCCTCTCCCTGTGAGCAATTTGCACAATAATGTGGTGTTTTCGTTACTGACTTTTTAAATTAAAAGAGAATGGTAAAATCATCAGGTATATTCAATGCTGGGGCAGTGTTAAGGCAATCAACTTGAGAGTAAAAATAAAGACAAACGCCACTACTAAATCTATTGGTGACTTGTTTACTGTATAATTAGGAACACTAACATTTTTTTAAAATTAGAATGTTTTACACTTTTTTTTCCCCTGCAGGGCAGTACTGATTTGAAGCTAGGGTGATCAACAAACAGCTCTTGGCAGGATCAGAAGGATATGATATGAACTGTTACGCTACACACAAGATACATCCTGTGCAGGAAATACAAGGGAAAAACCAAAGGTATTTTTTAAATGGTTATAATTTATTTTCCACAAGTAGCAAAATACAGTCAGTTTTCAGACGTAAGTAGAGAATCTCAAGTTAGGATCTTAGGTCAACATTAATATGTTTCATCAAGTGGCAGACTTATTTTCTCTGTTAAACTTTCAGATGAGCCATGCACTCTGAAGTCACTGCTGTCTTGTTGAGAGGGCACCAGATGCAGCTGTCCCACATGCTGCTTTAGTTTCTCATTCTTGTAAAGGCAGCTGCATGTTTTCCTATTTAGAATACATCTGGTTGACAAAAACTTAGAAAATTCTCAGCTTGTAGAAGGGGAATGGCTTTTATTAAACAGGAGTCGGGTACAATTGCATTTTCTGTTGGAGCAGTTTTCCTTGCTAGAATAATTTAGGTGAGTGTATTTTTTATAAAAGGTTCAGTTAAAGCAGTGTATTTTCAGGGTACATTCGTGTACATATTTAACTTTTTTATGAAAAGCAGCTTTACATGTATGAATACATATCAAGAGTATATTGTTACTGATGAAGAAAACTAAAAAGACTCTGTATTATAGGCATTCCTTACTCTGGCAAACTTCTTATTAGCCAAGCGCCTTGTCTGTGCAAGGACTATAGGGGAAAAACGAGAACAAATGACTATTCAGTGTGTCAGTCTTAACCGTCCCCTTTTATATTTCAGAGAAGCAGCACTTGCATATGTATTTATTACATGGCCATTATAAAAGAAAATGCTTGAAACAACTGGATGGGATTGTCACTCAACATAGGTAACTCAGAGCAGAATGGCAAAATCCCACATCCCTGAGCCAAAGGGTTTAGGAAGGAGAATTTATTTAAAGATGATTGTCAGACAGCGGTGTAAGTGGCAGCATTATCTCAAAACCAGCTAACTGTAATCTCTCTTTGAAGGCTGATCTTGTTGTTTCTTTAGAACAAAATCTCTGGTTTTTGACCTATGATCCAGCAAGTTCCCTGCATGTCTCCTAATGGTTCCATGAGTTGTATTGAAAGAAGTGTGTCTGTTTAGCAGGCGTCTCTTTTGCTCTGCATGGCTCTGTATGTCCACTGGAATGTGCCTCACAGGTTCCCCAAACGAAAACTGTTCATCTGCTGCTCTGGAAGGTGAGCATGCGATGTCCACTGAGTGAGGTTCCTGCCCAGCACCGAGAGCAGTTCATGGCCAAGACCTTTTGCCATTGATGTCTGACTCTGGGGAGTGCTGTGTGCCGTGGCGATTAGAGCGTGCTAGTCAATAACAGATGCACAAACAATTGCAGCAACTCCTCCCCAGTTGACATTCAGATGTCCTGCAACAGCGGTTCCCAGGGTATTGTCTGTCCGTAGGAATCTTCATTCTTCTAGTAAATGCATCAACTGGCGTAACATTCAGGGTTTCTTTTCAAGGTCTTGTTTTACATGACAATAATCTGTTGTTCAGCTGCCATGCTCCTTTCAAGTACATGACCCTGGCAGTAATCTTCAACGCTATGACCATCCTTTGCATTAAATCAAACTGCAGTGAATGGCTTCTTTATTACAAGTGCCAGTATGAATGCAAAAACATTTTCAGTAGCTTATAAGTGAAATACGTATCTGACTTATAAAAAGACAGCTGCAAAAGTCCTTCTAGAAAGACACATTGGTTGGGAAGGGAGAAGAAAACCCACATTTGTGTTTTTTAATCTCTTGAGGTCAGCAAGCAACAGCACAGAAAGCCCCCACACGTATGTGAAAATCAGCAGACAGCGTCCACAGGAGCTGATCAAGCTAGATAAAAGTGAGCTCCAGATACTGGCAAATAGCAGTGGTTGGACCATAGGCACAACTGTATCCTGAATTTAAGTCTTTCCTTAAGAAACAGATACAAACTTGTCCTGGGCTAGAATCTGTAAAATGCTGAGCATTCCTGCACCAGTCTGCCAAAACACATGCTTTGATATCAACCATGTGAGTAAAGACTTGCTCATCATGTCAGTAGTAACGATGACATTTGGATGGGCTGAATGGCTAGGCGGTAAAAAATAATGTTTTGAGTACCTGACTGGATCGTTGCAGAAGTATCTGTTTCTTAGTTCAAGTTTGTACCTTCGGTGGCTGGGGAGGCACCAGTTACTTGGTTCTTGTAACTTGTCTTTGTGCAAGAAGTTTGAATCTAAACTTTGCTAGCTAACCCTGTGTCAGCCCTTGTGCAAGCAGATGTCTTTTCAGAAGCTGAAGGAGGCTTTATTGCTAAAGTGAAGCAGCTTTTCTAAAGAATACGAGTCAATGTTGGGATGCAATAACTTGTGCTTGTTAGGATGCACCTTCCTTGTAGGTGAAACACCAGATATCATTGCTACAGGCAAAAGCGAAGTGGCTGTTCTTTTCCTGACAAACCTGAGATGCCACAATCGTATGCATAGCTATTGAAATTATGCATATCATGCCAAATATGGATTAGGTGTTAGTTAAGCAAATTTCTCACTTTTCATAGGGAAGGCAGGGCTGAGAGTTGCGTGCTAGGACACTTCACAGCTTATATTGCATATTGTGTTATGCTTGGAGGCTGAGTCTGTTGGTGCTGTTTTGTCATGAATGCTGAATCAGTGCATCATTTTTGTATGTATGGAGAGTAATAGGTGGTCTTAATAAATGCAACATTCAAAGCAAGGACAATGCTCTTGGAAGTTCAGCTCTAAAACAGTTGCATGTCTGTCTCTCTTGCTATTGGTTGCTTTTAAGGAAAATATTCTATTTTGAGCATTTCTGATTTAGACTAGGAAAGAGTAAAATAAAGGTGAAATGGCATGATAAATTCAAGACTCACTGGTCTCCCTTTCCGTTGCTTTACTATTAGTCATAGCTTTATCAAAGTCTCTCCACCCATGGATGGATCATTGAGGGGAATATGGGGAGGTTCCTTGGTTTTCCTCTTACAGCTGCCTTTCTTAAAGTAGTGGCAGGTCTTCCTCTATCAGTAATTCAAAATAGAAGCAGTGTACAAAACCGCGCCAGCCTTCAGCTTGGTTAAAGCCTCCCTGGAGCTCTCCTCACGGGGAGAAGGTGGTGGTTGTCTCTGTCTCCATGGCAAAGGAAAACCTCTTGCTCTCACGGCAGGCAGACAGCTGCCAGAGGCGCTTCTGGCTCAGGCAGCCCAGCTCCTTCAGAAGCTTGAAGAGGTCATTGCGGAACTTGACGCCGATGAAGGCGTAGAGGAAGGGATTGAGGCAGCATCGGAAGCAGGCCAGCGTGTAGGTCACGTCATCTGCCATGTCGAGCTTCTTGCTCTCCTCACACGAGGTGGTGTGGTTGAAGGCTGAGATGGTCTTGACCAGCATGACGCTGTTGTAGGGCAGCTGGAAGACAATGAAGACGATAACCACGGCAATGATCACCTTGATGGCTTTGTTCTTCTCAAAGTTGCGGGCCTGGAGTAATGTTTTGATAATGATGAGGTAGCAGACAGACATGACCACCAGGGGAAATAAGAAGCCAAAGACCATTTGGGATACTTTGATGCCAGTGTTGAAAGTCTGCAGGTCGTTAGCAATGATGGAGCAGCGGGGATGGTTGTCTGGGTTATTTACACCACTGTGAACCAGCTCGGGGATTGAGAGGATGAAGGCCAGGAACCAGATGACAACGCACGTGATCTTGCTAATGAGTATCATCTGGGGACGGAAGCGGTGGGCTGAGGCAGCCTGAACAATGGCAAAGTACCTGTCGATGCTGATGGACAGGAGGAGCAGCATCCCGCTGAAGAAACTCATTTTGCAGATGCAATAGACCGCTTTGCAGGCCGTTTCCCCAAAACACCAGTACGTGGCTGCACTTGTGGCCCAAAACGGGAGGGTGAGCAGGAAGAGGATGTCTGCCAGGGCCAGGTTCAGCAGGTAGATGTCTGTCATGGTCTTCAGCCTCTTGAAGTAGATGTAGGTGACCATGACCAGCCCGTTCCCCAGCAGCCCCGTGAAGCAGATGAGGGAGTACATGGCTGGGAGGAAGGCAGCGCGGAAGTTACGGACTTCTTCCTTCTCACACACGGTCTCAAACATGGTGTAGTCGATGGTGGTGTTGGAGTCATAGTCATCAGTGACGTTGTTCCCAGAACAGAACTAGAACAGAGAAGGGGGAGGGGAGAAAAAGGCACATTGAGACAGGTACTGTGGGTGCACGGCCGCTGCCCCGCTGCGTGTGGTGTCAGGCCGAGGGCCTGATGGCGGTCGATAAAGCCCAGTCATGGCCAGCACAGAAGTCCCAGGGAGTTCCCTTGGTGATTGGAGTTGGCAAGGTCTCATGGCCGAGAGCTTTCTGGATTAGTATGTGGGGCTTGGGGTTTTTTGGGGGCTCGTTACAGGAATTCAGGGAGGAATGTTAGCGCTCAGCCAAAACAACACCTGAGAACATTCAAACGCGTGGCTGTTTTCCAGAATGTTTTGGGACACAAATACAGCTGGATGTACAAGGTTGTCAGGTAAAATAGGGAAAATAACACATACTTTGGTGTTCTTCTCTCACAAGGGGCAAAATTTCCTCTTGACCGAGCCTACTCGTTAGGCGTTCTCTAAGTTCAGTTTCACCTCCCTTTCCCATCTGAGATACTCCCGGTGCTCACACACACTTCTCACTTGTGAAAGTGCTACGAGAGGGGTGCAACTGTTGGTTTTGTAACCAGCAGCAACGTGGCACCGGTGTTCTCATGGGCTTCCTTGTCCTTCTGCCTTCTCCTCCCTCCCTCCCAGCTAGGGGTGAGCCTGCAAAATAACTAACCCAGTGGTGTGAACAAAGGGCTCTGTGGGAAGACAAAGCCGGAGCCTCCCTTGGCTGTTTTTTTTTTTTTTTTTTTTTTTTTCCTTCTGCTAAATTAATAGAGGTGTCAATGAAACTGTGAGGAAACACGGTGAGTGAAGCAGGAAATTGTTACCGTGCTGACACGGACGAGTTGCTGGTGTCTCATTCACAGGCCCCTGCCCCTGATTTAAGCTCTGATTATTCTTGTTTCATCTTCCTACACTGACATAATCTACAGGGCAGACTGAGCTTGTGGTATCTGTGCCCTGCTTTTTTTGAGACTTATTAGTCTCCAGTACCTTCTCTCCATTTCAGGGAGATGAAAGGTTTCCCCTGGATACCTCTGCATGTTATCACCGAATATCTCAGCACACTCTCCATCTCAGGTAGGCTTGGCTTTTACCACATCCTGCCTGCTATCTGGAGGCATGCCACCAGAAGTGAAAGGGAAAAGAAGCAGGCTGCAAAACCCTCCCTGCCTTGCTGAGCCTCTCGGAGAGCCCAAGCGGGGGACCATGGCGTGGTTGAGGCTGCTCCTGTGGTTGCAGGAGTGCGAGTGCTGGGGGCCAGGCCCATGGTTCAGGAGCAGGTCACAGCAGAGCTCGGTGCTTGGGCTTCTCCTTCCTGCTTCAGATTTACTCTGAGCAGGAAAAGGCAGAAGATGAATGTCACATTCGAGGCAGCTGCACTCTTTCCCCTTGGGCATGTCAGCTCTTCAGTACTTAGAGCGGGTACAGCCCAGCACTGTGAGCAGGTACTTCTGAAGAGCACCGAGCTGACTTTTCACAAGTGCTCTTTGTGTGATATTTTTATCTTTCCTGAAAATGCTCACGTTGTTGCTATAATGGAAACAGGTTCTAACAGAAAACATCACCTTAGAATCGGTCTGTGTAGTTGTCTCTGTTCATTCTTTGTTTGCATTTCTTTAGTTTGTTTTTCTTCATGCTTTAGCAATGCTCTCTGCTTTCTCACCACCCGCCTCCAAATGTGCTGGGCTCTGATCATGAACAGCCCTGTCCCCTGCGGATCTCTCCAGGCTGTGGGTGGCTGCTGTTTTGTGTGTCAAAGTTTTTGAGATCTCTCTTTACCCACAACACAAATGTGGCTGGATTTCAACAACGTTGTTTTCAACATCTTACCTGAAATATTAGAGGAAGGCTGAAAACAAGGGTGACCTTTAATTGTTTACCTATAGAAGAAGGAGACACTGTGTTAGTATCAGCACTTAAGTAGGGATTTCCACATGATGCTTGTTTTGAAAAAGCGGTGGTAGCATACTTGACCGCGGCATTCTCAACCCTGCAAAGCTCTCCACAGCTGCATAAACAAAAAAGCGATGAAGATGCTAACAGGATAGCCCAGGGTCATGTAACAAGTCACTGTCAAGCATAGATTAAGGCTCAGAAATCCGGCCCCTCCAGTCTCATCTATAAAGGCTGATAACAAAAGACAGTTAACTCGCACATAGTGTAACAAATTGTATTTTTAGACTTTTTTTCCTCAATTAGTTGTCGTTCCCTCCCCCTCCAGCTTCATGCTTTTACAAGGCACAATCAGCAGCCAGTCTCCTGTGCTGCCATCTGAGCTGAGGGTGTAGCATACCCAACACACATGTAAAAACATACAGCTGTGAGTGCAATAAATTTGGCCCAGCTGTTCCCTGACAGAGAGGTGACTGGACTGCAGAACAGGAAAGCTCAGCTCCCTGCAGGATATACATAACTGAAGCTGGCTGAAATTTATTGCTTGTCTAAATGTCAGAGCTGGCTTGCGCTGCCTTTGGATGTGGAGACACAGCACGCTGACAGCTGGGGGAAAAATTAAATTCAGAGCCAGATGTGATAATGGTGAGAGCAATCTCAGACAAACAGCTCTTCCTGCTGTGGTTAGCAGAGACGGAGAGGCCAGTGAAAGCTTTCTCTTCTCTCTATTTAAAGCACATGCCAGCATCTACCTCAGGCAGTTGTGACTGAAAGTTGCCCAAGCTAGAAGGTGATTTGGCAGCTGTGAGAAAGCCCTCACTGTCTGCTCTGGCCTGAGCAGAACGTGTCCCTCCTTGAGGAGAGTTGGCATCTCCTATTTTTGAGCATCGTGCTTGTGATTCCCCCCAGAGAAGTGGTCACAGCACCGAGCCTGGTGGGGCTCAAGAGGCGTTCAGACAGTGCTCTCAGAAATATGGTTTGATTTTTGGGTGGTCCTGGGTGGAGCCAGGAACTGGACTCGATGATCTTTGTGGGTCCCTTCCAAGTCAGGGTGTTCTGCGATTCTGTGCTGCTCATCCTAAGATGCCCTCTCAGCACCAGCTAGTTCCCTGCACAGCAGCCCCCTGCTTCCCCATGGATGATCTGGTCCAGGAGTGCTGAGCAAGGCTGGGGCAGAGGCAGGAGATCCCTCTGGCTTTTGGCTGCCTGTTTCCCCTAATGAGCATGCCTTCCTCCTACAGATAAGCCTGTTTGTTCATAAATTGTACTGAATCCTTTGCCCTTCTGGTGTTCAGCAGCCTGTTGTACGCAGCTCTGATCTGGATTGCTGCCTGCTGTTTCTTTGCAGAGCTCCTTCGCACCCTTCCCTGCTCTGCCAGTCTCCTGTTCGGGTACTGAACTGGACCAGGAGAATGAGTTTGTACTACTTCAAGTAACCGCCCACCATAAAAGCATCGTAAGAACAGCAGTAGTTACATCAGCATCTGTGATTGCAGATGCTTAATTACACGAGAGGGGCAATGCATGGGTGAAATGTGCAAAAACTCGTATTTCTCATTCCCTGGGGCTGTACGTGAGCTTCCCATTAGGCCTCGTAGAAGTTTGTGCCTTGTCACCCTCCTCCCCACCTCTTAAATTCCTCATGTATCCTCGTGCTCCTGGGTGCTTAGTTATGTTACTAGACCCCTCACCTCTGAATCCTCCTGGGGGGATCTAAAACATGTAGAAGTGCCTCATTAGTGCAGGAGGAGAGTAGGTCAAGGTAGCTTGGCCAAGATTAAGCTTGAGGGGAAAGGAGGAGACCTGGCTAAATGCTTCTGGCTGTCCAGTGTCTTGCGGTCTGACCAGTCCCAGACTGCAGGAAGAGCTTTGGTGAGCACCAGATGTAGCCAGCTCTCCCTTAAAGATGCTTCTCGAACTTTTGCATATCACACACAGGAAATGCACCAAAAGCCCAAACCACTTAAATTTACCCAGCACATTAAAGAAAGCCTAAGATGTTGTAGCCTTCCCTACCTGGGACACCGGCATGGGGTCTCTGACCCGTGCAAAAGAAAACAGCTGTTGGATCCTAAATGATCTTTACCACTGTCTTATTAGCGTGGTGTCTACTAATTATTACCCCTGCTGGCCACTGTCAGCCCCTTTTGTCAGGGGCTGAGGCCTCAAAAATAGTTAACTCCTGAGAATTTGTATAAAGAGGAGGCGGAGGAGAGCCACTCTGAGCCTCCATGGGAAGGACACCAACTTCAATCGTACTCTGCTCAGTTTTTCCACACAAAGAGCACAACCACGGTGCCTCCTAGTGCTAGGCTGATGCACCAACACGGCCATCCCCAGGCTCTTGCCCTCCAAGTGCAATACTATTTTCTTCTGTTGGTTGTTGCATCCCCTTCACCTCCCAGGGCCAGTCCAGCCCCTGCTTAAACTGAAAAATCTTGAATGCCTAGCAGCAGTGAGATGTTTCTTAAGCACACTTTGAAGTGTCTAACGAAACGGGACTGATAACAGAGTGACTCAACTAACGATTCTGAAACAGTTCAGCTAAGTATCATTCCTTTGAAGAACTTCACAATCTTTTTTTCCCTCGGTTGCTGTTTTAGGTATCTTAAATGTCAAACTATTTTCAATATAAAAAGAGCTTGCACCGTTCCTTCCTCTCTTTCTTGCCCCCCCACCTCAGCTTACGCATTTGCAGAGGCACAACTGGTGATGCAGTTCAGCCTCGTGGTCTCCCACACTACTTTGTCGAGCGGGTCCCTGAGTCACTGGTTTCAGGTCAATTGACGAAGGTCACTTCTGGCTGCAGTGCTCTTAGGAGTCCAGGGCGGTGGGGGAAGGGAGAGGGGAGCAGAAGCAAATGGGTTGCAGAGAGGAAACGAGACCCGCTTTGGCGTTAAATGGGCAATTTTAGGTAGCTTTACTTTTTCTTGCCTCTGGCAGTTCTCGGCTGCGGGTATTTTCGTAAAGTTTCGTTCCTCAAAATATTAAGAAAAAACCCTCTCAAAAGTCCCCGCAAACAGTTGAACTAACAACCTTACTTAGAAAAAGACAACAACAAAAAATTACAGTTTATGAGTCAATGCATGCTGTAAAGCCCTGAGTAAGCCCCCAGCCCTGGTGATGCACTGATCTGCTCCCATCCTGGGAAAACACGGTGGAAAGGAGAACTGCTTAGAGCAAGAGAAAGAGGGAAGGGGTTCTGCTCTCCGGGAATATCCCAGCACAGCTTTTGTCAGATGGACGGTGAGGAGATGACTTCCACCAGCTCACTCCTGTGAAAGGTGGCAGCAATTCTGAAAGCTGCTTAAAACTGCCCTGTGTCTGCACCTCTTCGCTCACAGATGGACATGTGCAGCTGCTGATGGCAGTGCTCGGAGAGATCAGGCAGCAGCAGGTCACATTTGGAAATCTTGGTCTGTGGAGTAAGCACGAGGACTGGGATTCATCTTGCTTTATTCTAGCCATCAGCATCTGCTTAATTGCTTAGGCTCCCTTGATAGCAAAGGGAATGAAAATGCTTTTAAGGCGGTCATGGTACGGTTCATTTCACGCTGTGGCAGAAGCGTGGGCTTGTAGGTTTGGACATATGAATGCCATGCAGTTCATCTGAATCTCAGTCAGCATCAGGAACCAATCTTAAGCACAATAAAATAAGCAGTAGTAGCAGCAAATCCCCACAGATAGGCCCAGAATTAGAGATTCAAGCATGGAATTAGGAAAAAAGAGAAATGATTGCTAAGTAACAGCAGAAGAACTTCTGACAGCAAGAAGGATTTGGTGCAAAGTCTCCCCAGAGGTGGAAGGAGGAGCAGAAACACAACCAAGTAGGATGTTTTAAACTGGACAAGCAATCCTGCAGAGGGAATCACTGGGGCTCCTTCTGAACAAGGGACTCCCTCTTGTTCTGCAGGTCAGCCCTTCCCAAACGGATTCAGCTCTAACTGTGGGGAAGCAGCTGCTCGCCTTTGTTGGTGCTGAGGGATGTGCAATGTGAAAATCAAGATTCAGAAATGCTTTTGTGAGTACTGCAAAGCTAGGCAAACCTGCTCTGGTTATTTATTTGTTTTTGCTGTTGGCCAGGACTGCAAAGTAAAAGTTTGAGTTTCAAGTATCTTAGCACACGTGTAGGCAGTGAGTAATGCACTATTGATAGCTGTACCCATACACCAGTTTCTGATGCCTTTTCACCATCAGTATGGTAGGCTTTTGGGGAAAGAACCGGATATTTCTGAGAAGAATTAATCATAGTTAAATAATATAATGACTTTTGGCAGTTAACTGCTCAGTGCCTGCTCCCCCCTTCTTCCCCCTGTGTTTCTCACAACTGACAAAGGAAAGATGAGCATTTTCACTGCTGAAATGAGCATAACAGAACTACTTCTATTTCCTACATTCATACATTTGTGTAGAAGTTGGTTATCTGTCTCCACCTCCTTTAAGAAACTGTGAATCAAAAGGTAAGATAAACAGAGATAAGCAAATTTTAAAAAGTTGTCAAGTGAGCCGATCTTTTGTATACAACTATCTAACAGCAATGCTGTTCATATTCCAACGCTGATAAATATTTCTTTTGGACTATCCCTTTGAAACACAATAGTAGGACAGAGAACCTGAAGCATGAAAATTGCCATACTCTTAATCAGGTTCTCACTAATTCTTTTTCATTTTTCTGTCATAGATAGCCTTTACCAATTAACTAAGGTCAGACTAACAGCTGTCCCCCATTAAACAGGAGACCTACAACACAACTTCATGGTGTTACAGGGGCCAAAAGTTTAAACGAGATCACAAATTGTGATTTATGGCCAACAGCTCCAGTTGGGTTATGACACGTTGGTTTGTATGCAGCCTCTGGCTCAGGAATTTCCTAAACCACTGATTGCTAGAAGCTCTGAGGATGCATTCATGAGAAGACTCCCTCTTCCCATTCCCTGCTTCTGCCTCGTGGATCCCGTGGGGTCCAGTACCCCATTTTGCACCAAGCAGGAGCATACTGCACCCCCCAGCTGCTTTTCATCACTGTCAGGTTGAGAGCCATGAGCTCCCCTACCTAACTCAGCACAGGTTTGTTGCTTTACATTTGGATACTGCAAGTGGAACCCCCTCTGCTTAATCCAGAGATCACTGCAGGCCTTCCAAGAGGAGAAAGCCCTGCCTGGAAGATGAGGAATAGTTTGGGGGCTGAAACACTGGACAAAGATACCAGAAGTGGTTATTTTCCCTGACCGTACGAGGCTAGCTTTCTCCGTGATATCGCATGAGTTAAAGTTTTGCATCTCCATTTCACAAATTCTTCAAAAAATGGAGAGTCCAATACTCTTTACTCTTGTGCTACAGCCCAAGGCACATGCAGGGAATTGGGCACTCAAACCTCAGCATTCACAGGCTGTCTAGTTGTGTCTGCAGTGCTTGACACAGGACATCTGTACCTGCCTTCATACTGCTTGCTGCAGTGTTGAAATGTATGGAGAATCCTCTCACATCCCAATTAATTCAAAGCTTTGATTTGAAAATATCCCAGAAGAAAGGCAGACCCCTCCTGTTCCGTATTATGGCAAAGGACCATTCATTACATGTGGAGTAGGGCTTTACTGGAATGAACTCTGTGGCTAACATCCTGTCCCTCTCACCATCCTTATTACAACTCTTGCCCACGTTGCCTGGCATTAGTTGTGTTATAAACCCCTTTTGGTTAATCTGGTTTAATTCACCCTCATGAGGTATTATTACATTTGTCCCTCTTCCCTGCACCTCCCTCATTCACCCTGGAATTAGTGTTTGCAAATATGAAAACAAAGCAAAACAAAACAAAGGAATAAATCATACAGTCTTAAAGAAAAGAGCTTGTATCTCATCTCCACATCTCTGACCCACGGCGTTTGCCGCCTACAGCCCACCACCCACTCACGCTCTGTGAAGTCGGTGCCTGCAGAGCACTGGATGTGAAGTGACAATAACAAATAACAAAATGTTGAAAACTTTCTGCAAGAGACAGAAACGAGTCTTGTGCCTCCTGGGCTAACGGAGATGTCCTGTGCCAAAGAGCTGATGGTTCTCGATTACTTGCTCTGCTCTGTGCGCTTGGTGATGGAGCGCTCCATTGAAATGCAGACCCCAGCTCAGGGCTACTCCAGCAAAGCCACATTTTTTAGAACAGTTCAAAGTTTTGTGGTTGCTGTAAAGATATTCATTTATAGACAGTTTGCGTAAGATTGGGCAAGTTTAGCCAAAAATAAACTGAATCCCTTGATTTATTCACGGAATTAAGATTTTTTTTTATTTTTTATTTTTTTATTTAAAGGAACATGAAAAAAGATAGGAATGATATGAGAAGAGCTCGCTTGCTTTGGGTCAGAGAAGCCCCCTTGAAATTCCCTCCAAGCCTTTTTTTTTTTTAATGTTTCTGAAGTAATTGACTTGAGTTTGCTGAGCCTATGAAAAAGTTTTGAGTAGATCTTTTTTTTTGTTCATAGTACACGCGAGGAAGAATAAAACTTTTTGTATTGATTACTCTGTTAAATGTGCTTCATCCCTGTGTCATAGCGCATGAATTTGGGCATCATCCTCATTACTAAGGCTGAAGGCAAAGCCAGAGGCTGCAGCAGGGGTACTCACCACTGTCCATGGTCTTGTTTCAAACAGAAACGAAGTCACAAGGTTAGTGAGAGCATCGTACGTCCCGGCGCAGCCTCGGTGTGCAGCAGCTCCTGCCAGAGACCCTCTTTGGGAAGCTCTGCCTTTTATACTTCCTGCGGCTCTGCAAGAAGCCAGTGACGTGCCCTGCTGTCAGTGACATTTAGAAGACCCTCCTCCTTCTCCTCGGGCTCTCACCAGCAGTGGAAAGTTGTGCTCCCTTCAGACACACGATGAGTTCAGGTGCTTCCTCAGTGCCTCCCGCTGAGGGCTGTGCACACACGCACCAGCACACACACTTTTTTTCTGAGAACTCAATAAAATGAAGCAGACTCTGCTTTTGCACCTGAATATGAGAATTTGTGGTAAGCGGACAAGAGGAAAGAGTCTCCTTTATTGTTCTCTCCCCACAATAGATCCCGTTTCATCTGTCAGAGCTTGATGCTGTAGGAAAGGGGGAAGTTTCCATCTTTTCTGCTAGACCCTTCCTAGGGAAGGTGCTCACCTACCATGTAACAAATCTCTCTAACTGCCAGCAGCAGGCATCCCCTTTCCCGTCTCTCACATGCTTGCAGCACCCTTTTTAGACAATCAACAGCAAGTGGACTTCCCCACCTCCTCTTTCTGCTTTTTGGTGTTTTCGCGCTACCATCTGCTAAGTATCAGCACACACCATCTTCCTCAAAAAGGTTTTGCACAGTTGTGGTCCTGTGCCTTCCTCAGCATCACGTTACTGCAGAAGTTTCAAACCTCAGCATACAGCCCTGGGAGGACGTGCAGCACTGGCAGTCCTGGTCCCTGCCTTGCCAGGGGGTTGATTTGTCTATTCCTCTTCATAAATGGATCATCTTCAGTATGAATCAGTGGCTTTTGGTTTGTGGCTGTTCAAGGTGGATGCCTGTTCTTGGAACTGATTCTTCTAACAGGTAGAAGCGTAACCAGAAGAGTAGAAAAAAGAAACCCTATTGTAGCTATGTTACCTCTTGACTGATCTAGAGATAATGTCTACCCTGCATCAGACAAATAATCGTGTAATTGGGTAGCTATCATAAGATGCATCTGTGCTGGGCAGCCAATGTCTGGCTCTCATGAATGCCTGTGCTTTTCAAGATAATCTGATCAGTGTCTTACCAAATAATCTGATCATTATATGGGATATGTATTCCAAGGAGCGGATGAGTTGCATTGGGTGAACTGATTGGTTACATCAGCACCAGCACTGCAGTGTTACTGCTCTTAAAACTTCCCACGGCAGAATCCTGCTCTCTGCAAGTACCCTTAGCCAGCCAAGCTGCAATTCTTCAGTGAAGGATTCTTCTCCTAAATATTAAAACACCGTGACCCCTGAAAGTCTGGCAGTCTGTGGCTCTTGAGAAAAGTAAACACTATGTGGTGCTAAGGAGAGTGGATTTGATTTTCTCTAGCATAATTAAGCACTGCAAGATCTGAAGGTTGTGTTTAAAATACTGTGGGATGTACGTATATTAAGATAACGTGATGGTTAATCAGAGCTAAAACAGGACTTGATTAGAATCTGAGTACATAAAAATTTGAGTCTGCTCCTGAAACTACTGATGATTTGCTGCCTTGCCTTTAACTAATTACTTCAACTTGAAGCAGAACCTGTCACTTCCTAGCTTTCAATGCCAAGTTAAATATATCTGAAGTCACTGATCCTGTGGGTGGTCTCTGAACATACCCAGGCATCCTTCTGCAGTTTAGTCCCCCTAAAACATTATGCCAGCCCAGCTTTCACTTAAATACCATCTCACTGCTTCCCTCTTAGGAAGCGAGTGCCACCGTGGTCCTGATTCCATTCTGGGGTCCTTAACGTGCCCTCCACACTGTGCAGGGTGTTGGATCCCCACAGACTCACCCAAGGTCAGGTACCTGAAGACTATCAACATATTTGGCTTCACAGAAGGTAACCTGCACTTTGCTTAGCTCTAAGCATGCATCACTGGCTTTTCAATACTCTTGCTTTTGACTTATCTGTGTAGGCAGGTGCATTTCACATCTCTGTGACTATTTATTGCTCTATTTTCCTTTTGTTCATCAGTTATCCAAGCAGGTACGCTGCCTTTGAGAGTTATGTCTTCTAACCACTTCCGCCAAGAAGGATGAGAGATGAAAGGCTTCTCTCAGGTAGAGGCAGAATACTCAGAAATGGTGGGTGTAAAGCCTTTAAACAGGCTCAGCGCTGTCTGTGGGAGTGGTGGTTGTGTAAAGATAGAGACGATCATCTAGATTTACTCTACTTACACAGCTACACGAGAACCAGGCTGTCTTATCAAATGTGCCTCCAGATCCACAGTGGCTGAAGTCAAATACAATGAGAAGAAGGAGGCAGGCAGGTGGCTTGCAGTTTGGTTTTTGTGCATATTCCCAGGCATTAACTTCAAAGTTCTAGTATGTGCTAAGTTGTGTTGTCAGAGCCAGTTCAAGTAAATTGTTTCCTTTAAGACAGAACTGGAAAACTTTAAAATAAACAATTTGCTATGTCTTTATGACACTGAATCTTCTTGTACAGTCATGTTTTGTACCTAGGGAGTTCCCAAAGCATTTATTAAAGCCTGCTTAATTTGACTGGGTATACTTGCAGTCTATTTCGTGCCTTTGTGACTCTGTTTCTGACATATACCCTTTAATATGTGCACCCCATGAGCTATCTCTTACAAACGTGTGATTCTACTTGAACAAATATTACACTTCTCAGGCCCTCATCCTTTCACAGATAGTCACACTATGCTATTTGCTCACCAAAATACATTTGTTACAGTAAATATCAACTATTTAAAAATAACAACAACAAAAAAACAAAATCAAAAGATAGTTAGATGTTCTCAGTCTTATGTTAGGATCTAGATTACTCTTGTCGCCTCTGATGGAAAAAGAGTGGAAATTTGTAATAAAATTTGTCACCCAGGCCACGGTACTAGAGCTACATCGAAATCGTTCATCACTATGAATGATTCTCAAAAGAGAAAGAAAATGAAGTTCTCAAAAGAAAACGAAGTTCCTAATAAATTCCACAGGAAATTATCTCAGAAGGAGATTTCATTTCAGGTTGGTTCCACATGAACCGAAACAGTGAATTTGCTGAGCTGAATTGAAACGTCATCTTGAATTTACCTGACATTAAATTGCAACTCCTTCTGCAATGAAATGGAGATCCTAGCTCCTGTATTTCACGCTTACCTCTTGGTTATAAAATTGGTCTCCTTGCTGTCTCTCCTCTAGCTACATCATAGGAACAACCCAAGACCAAAAGGATCCCAGTGCCTCACAGAGCATGGTGCCTGGCCGGCACACACAGGCTGTGCAGAGTAACAGGGGCATGGTATTAGAAAGCAGGACTCATAAGGTTCTACAGCACTCATAATTCATTCTGAAAAAAGCATAAAGCACAATGTTTTCACATCCCCAGTTCAAAGCCTTGATGTATTTTTCATTAATCTGGTTTTAAGCGAATTGTAATGAAACCTGACTTGGTGACATCAGAATTTCTCAGCAGGTGGGACTCCAAGCAGCTTCATCCAGCTCTGCCCATGGCCGCACAGGATATCACCCACCGCGTATTTCATGTACTGGCTCACGGAGCTGCGCAAGAACTGCTGGCAATTCCAGGTAAGCAAACCAACGCTACTATAGTCCAGCTCCAGGCTGAGCATTAGAAGGTTTTGCATACCAGTCAAAGCATTACATGTTGAATTCAGGTTCTATATGTCCCTTGCCAGCTGCTGACCTGTCCCTCATCCCCACAACCTGCCACGGGAAAAGGCAGCGTGGTGCACTGAACAAAATACACCAGCGTGCTCCCCCTGCTCTCAGCTCTGTTGATCTGTTCTGCTGCTGATCTGCACCAGGAGAGTTTCTCCCCATTGCTGTAGGAAGCCAGGGTCACCCAGGCAGAAGTTGGTGAGTTGAGGGTGAATGTCGCTCAAGTGCCCATTTCCCAGTAACATCCCTCTTCGCTGAGAAGGGACCTTGACGTCTCTGTTGTTCTGCTGTGCCCAGCAGCGCAAGTGGGATCTCCCACCTCGTGTTTTGCCTCCTGCCCAAAAAACTCTTTCAACTCTCGAGCTGCTGAGCTGACGTTCATAAGGCATGCGGGGAAAGTTCATGTGTTGAAGTCAGTAGGTTTACTCTAGGAAGGGCTTTAACACAGTTGTTCTGCAAGCAAACAAAATAGCAGAAGTGAAATTATAAGTAAATTCCTGACATTAAGAGCAGTACCAAGCTGGGATTCATCACCGAGAGGAGTTCTTAGAGTGGTTTTAGGGGATGCCCTGAAAGAAAAAATCTCATGATTATAATCTCACTATGAGGTTATTATCAGATTCTTATGCACCCAGCAGAGGAAGCAATCTGCGCAGCAGGAAGGCTCGTGTCAGGGACACACCATTGCTACTGCCAGTTGGTCAGCCACAGGAGGGAAGGGCACATGCTTGGTGTCACTGGGAATTCACCTCCTCCATGCCTGCATCAGGTCATGGTGGTGGCATTTCTTTCCACTCAACAAAAACACGTTTTGACCAGTTCAGCATCTGCTCTGCACTAAAACAACTTCCTCGCCTTGCAGTCAAGGAATTGAGCTGTGACAAGGCAAAAATACCTAGAGATGCAAGCAAAAGGGGAGAGGTGAAGCTGTCAGCAGCACAGGCACCTCTGGCTGCTGAAGCTGAGGTGCAAAGGAAATGTAGGGTAGTCACTGCCCCATATGCTGCTGGTCCTAAACCCTGTAGGTCATTGCTGGGTGCCTTCCTGCAAGATCTGCTCCGTTTTGCTTGCCCACACTACCAGGTCCATTTTTATATTTGGGGGCCTGCAGTAACATGAAACAGAGGCAGTGGTTGTGTGAGAATGACAGGAGAGAAAAGGCAAAGAGACAAGAAACGGGAAGAAAAACTCCTGGGGCACAATAGGAAGATGTCAGAGAAGGTGCAAGACCACTGGTTATGCTTGGGGTTTTCAAGCCTTCCCTGTACTTTGTTCCCACTCCAATGTGCAAACTGCCAGTAGGTGCCTAAGGGATATCAAGCACTAGTGACCACTGAATTGTTCAGGGAGATGAAGAGATGTAAGAGAGGGTAGAGATGTAATTAGGCCTCCCAAAAGAACTGAAATGTCAGCTGGCCATAAGGAAAGCATCCTTCCCAGGAGCCTGCATCACCATGCTCAAAAGACAGGAGATTTAACACCAGTCCCCTGCAGCCTTTGGAAGACGACTGCGTATGGAAACGTGGAACAATCCTGCCAGTTTCTCCAAGAAGAGCTCATTCTTTATCCCTGGTGTTAAAAACAAACCAACCCGAAGTGCTGATGTTTCACGTGGTTTTTCTTGCTACAGTCCCTCTACCTCATTTGGCTTTTTTTTTTTTTTTAAACTCCAGAATTGGTACCAGGTTTAAAATGTCTTTTTCTTTGCTTTTTCTTTTTTTTAAATAGAGCTGAGCTGCAAAATGTAAGATGAAACTAGCTGTTTACAGAAATTCTAGACTTTTATAACTCAGAAGTGAAGCGGTATGTGATAATTTAACAACAAAATAAGACAGCAGCCCAATAACTGCAAAACCACTTCAAAAAAAAAAAAAAAGCAAAGAAAAAAACTGAGGACTGTGAAAAAAAGCATCAAAGTGAAAGAAGGGAACCAAGAACAAAAACAGTGAGAGACAGACCTAAACCAGAACTAGCATCCATGCTTTCAAGCGTGTAATCTTGCAGCTATCTCCGTTTGGTTATCAGCAGCCCCCTCCATAAAAACCCACCATCCATGACACTGCATGCATAGAGCAGACTTCAAACCCAGGAATCAAAAGCACTTGATTAACTATTTAAAACCTTGATACCCTGATCAGCTGTTGCAAGGTCCTTCAAGGCACAAACAGTTCTGGCTGCAGTCAGCCTAACGTGAAACGGACTTGCTTCGTTTCTGCCTGGGAGAAGGGAGTGCAATTACAGCTCTTTTCCTCTCTCCAATATGATCAAACACTGCACTTTTGCAGCATACCAATCACAATTTATGTCCAAGCTGCCTAGAGGGCTTAAAGCTGCCTCTGCCACAGTTGTACAGCATCACCTACAACGTTCACACCTGCATGGCTCTGTCAGGTGTGAAGAATGGGTCACTGAGGACAGACAGCAGAGACAGGTTTCTAATCCGGAATTCCCTGTTCTCAATCTCTAACCATTAGAAGAAACAATTCTGACAGTGGTGGGCTTATTAAACACCACACTTCCCTGTCCCCTTTCCAAAATGGAAGCTATTTAGCAGAAGTGGTGTCTTGTCTGTTATGTAAGTGCTGAATTACAGACGTGGAGCATCGCACCCAGTTCAGTAGAGAAGCAACCATGAGAAGATGACAGCAGTCTGAAGATTGTTCCTGCTCAAGCTGAAATCCAAGCCAGTGACAGAAACCACATTCTAGCTCACTGCAAGTTTGCATCTGAGTGCAGTGTCTGTAAGATGATGAGAGCGGTTTGCAGTTTGACGTGACTCCAAGCGCAATAGATTACCAAAGGGAGAAACTGAGGTTGGGTGATGGCAGAAGGCTTCATCTGCTGCTCACAGGATGCTGCAGGTCACTCACACACAGCAGCAGCCTTGCTGAAAAATAAGGGCTCAGCTCTGTAGCTGTAAATACACTACGATTAAGTGACAACAAACCCAGATGTTTTCACTATTCCACCTACATCTCATGTCTGCAGCCCTGCTAGAACATGCTTGTTACTTTGCTTCGAGATCTTGCTCTTCTTCAGCAGAACAGGCAGGTTGTGGTACAAAGCACTGATAAGAACTTTCACACTTACTTAATGTTTGCACTTGGAAGTCCCTGAAACTGTTACTAAAAAACCTTATGCTTTGGATTGATTTTCAATTATTTTTTTGTGTACAAGGATGTATTGATAAATTAATGTGCTTGAACTAAAGTGGATTAGTTAAACTGCATTAAGCCCACATAAAGACAATTATATCCAGAATTAAGGTGACCTTGATTCACACTGGAAGTTAAATCAGTGTAACTGTAAGTTACCTCTGTTGACTAATTGAATAAATCAGCGATGGCAGAATTACTGAGCAGGATCATGTCAAGTTATCCAAGAACAAAATGGAATTTACGTCAGTATCTGTAGGAGAACAAGTCATCCTTGCAATAAGAGGATGCCTTTTTTCCCTCTAAATCCTTCCCAAGCAGCAGACAACACATGCTAGGCTGCAGGATTGTTAATGGGGCTTTTTCTTGTGATCAGCCCATCCAAACCTTTTGCTGATGCTGAGGAAACATTTTTTTTTCCTCTTCACTTTGATCACATTTATCCAAGAGCAACTTAAAAGTGCCGATCTTTGAATTTCTGCAGACACTGAGAGGTTCAAGCTGCCAGTCCTTTCATGAAGGCAGTGCTGGAAGACTGAGCCTCTCTCTTGACAGGTACCCTCTAAAGCTTCAGCTACACAGCCCCGTAAAGGATTTTACTCCGTGTGCTTGTGGGCTACCTTGTCTTTGAACAACCTCTTTCAATGCCTCCCAAGGCATCCCTTTGTTACAGTTAAAACATTTTTCATTACAGCTCTTTCTTGTTAAAAAGAGATGATGGATTCTAATTTCTTTTTAATGGGTTTCGTTTCTATTTGCCGTAATCTATATGAAGCTAGAAACCCGTAACTGCCACTCAGACACAAGCAGAGGCATGCAAGTAAATGTGTTTCCTTCGTTTTCTTATGTGTCAGTATAACCAGCAGACTTACAAGGTGGAAGGAAGTTAAATTCACAGCCTAGGTAGTTGTGTTGGATGCCCTGATCACAGTGAAATAAACCAAAAAAAAATAAAAATAAAAAATAAATGTATCCTGCAATACCTACTGCTGCTTTAGGCCTGGCTGACACTTGTTGGATATTATACAAAATAGAGCAATAATTACTAGCACTAGACTTTTTCCTCATAATCCATCTCCAGGCAGAGAGGTCACATGGAAGTTAAGGGAGACACCTGGTGGCAGCGCTTGTTCTAGCTCATGGACTTTGACATGCACATAATCAGCACCAGTTCTTTGAATCTACAAGGAGTATTTTTCTCAATCCTCCAGCTGTCAGCAGGACCAATAACATCTAGAGTTAAAAGGACAGAAAAGAAGCAAGCAAAGGAGCAAAGGCAGTGCAGTTTTAATGGCACTGTGTCAGCACAGGGTTTTTAGATTGATGGGCAATCTGAAGGCATTTACTTTAAGTAACTTTTGATAAATTGGTTGGAAAAAAAATCCGAAGTAGTTCCCCTCACTTCTTTGTTTTTAAACCAAAAACAAAGCCTGTGTAGGTGGGGATTTAGGACAGAACTCGAGAGGAAGAAGAGGAGAAAAGAGGCATCAATGAGTCCTTGACACAGGGCAAACACAGAAGCTGTGAGTGGAACACTGACAACTGGCAGGAACTGAGAAAACAGCACAGGACAGATAAGAGATCTCATTGAGTGCCCACTTTGAATTGAGCAGAGATGGTCAGAACCTGTTCCCCCTTAGCCCAGAAAAGCTTGCTCCTTGCCAGCATATCCCCCTCCTCCCAGAAGCTCCACTACTGCCAGCTGAGATCTCCCCACAACCCAGATTGGACTGCAACAAGAGTGTGCTTGTCTCAGGGTTAACCTCACTGTCAAAAAGCTCTGGAATTAGTCCCCCTAACCTGCCCCCTTGGCTTAAGGGGGAAACTGTTTTTCTGCTTCCTCTAAGCTGCTGTGCATCACCACAACATCATGCTTTGAATGGCAGCTCAATTTCCTTACGTGCAGCAAGCTGCCCTGGCCTCTGTCTGTGCCAGTTTGGTTTACTTTGATATTTTATCCATCTAAAGCTCTATTAATCCGTTTTATTCCTTTCTGTCATAGGGATAATCCTTTATGTAAGCAGAGCTCCTACAACTGAAGTCCTCATTTTGCTTGAAGGAGATTAGCTTTGCAAGACTATCCCCTGTGATACAGGTAATGTTTTTAAACTCTTGCTTAGCTTTGCCATTTATTTATATTTAACGTTTAACTGCTGAACAAACATGAGACTTCTGTCTTTCTTGGGGATCTAACCTCAACCACATATGCAAATTAATGCTTCAAAATTGTATTTAGGTGCACTACGTTCTGGAGATACTAAGTCACATGGATTTCAATAGGAACAAGGTATTTTACCTGTTGAATTGCTTTTGGAAAATAAACAAACTCAAAAGGCACCTCAAAAGGTTTTCAGCATCTAAATACATTTCAACATTTACCCTTTAGGGCCCGCTCCGTGCTATGTAACCGTTATAGGTCAGTTTTGTAAGTCTGAATGTTTTGGGGGTGATAAAAATCTGATAATTACATTAACACAGGGAAAAGAAATAAAAAGTTATTTTTTTAAAAAAAAAAGGCTTCTTAAGTATTTTTGTGTGTGTGTGTGTGTGGTGAGATAAAAGCATATTTTTGAGAACTGCCAAATACAAAAGAGAACCTTTGCCTACTTGATTTTACCTATAGAACAAACCAAACAGCGAGATGTAGAGCAGCAGCAGCAATGTCAGAGGTCAAAAAGCATGAGTCAGACTCTCAAAAAAAGCCTGTTTTTTCTTGAAGTGAAAAACAAACTAAAGAAAATAACACCCTCACCATGATGCAATGTTTTGGATTTGCCTCTTCATTTCCTTGTCAGGCCCATGTGGGTGTGAAAGACTTGCCAGCTCTCAGACATCTCACAGGAGATGGCTCAGGCCCACTGCAGGCGACCTCAGCCCACATCTCTAAGAGCACACAGACACACTGCTGCCTGCACCCACATCTGCCCCCACCTGGGAGGAGTTGGGGACACTCACCACAGCTGCAGGAAGGAGGACCCCCAGCACTCTATGAGCTTGCACCCACTTTCCAAACAAAGCACAGAAAAAAAACAGAGGAAGGAGGAGGCAGGCAGGAGCAGCACAACAAGCTGGTGGGCTTTATCTATTCCATCTTCCTCATGGGAGGGTTTGGTGTCCTCCACCTGAGGACCTCCAGGTGGGTGTGTTGGTCCATCAGGAGTTCCAGTTGGCTGCTCTCCATCCGAGCCCCTGGTAGCCAGCAAACTGGAGATAGGAAGCAGGCGTCAGGCTCTCCTAGGAGCTGACCCCAGGAGTGTGGGGTGAGACGGGGCTACTGCAGGAGCACAGCAGAGGAACCAGGTTTCTTGTGAGGTCGGTGCCATAGCCTCGGCTGCAGCTCTCCTAGGTCTTCCCTGTACTCCATTGCCTCCCCCAGCTCTCTTGTGCTGTCTCCTCTTGGTGCTCCTAATTCCCTCCCTGTGCAGCTCCCCATGCTTTTCAGTCTTTCTCTTTTTCCTGTCCTGTGAGCCAGACAGGAGGCAGCTCAGGGATGCTGTGCTGTGTTTCATCAGCAGCTGGCAGTAATCAGAGGCACTGATTTGGGCCCCTTTTCCACACCTGGTCCTTGATGCTCATGTCCCTCGCAGGCACCTCCTGGTTTTGGGAGTTCTGCCCCTCTGCCAGCCACCACTGGGGTTGGTCAGTGCTTCAAACACTACACACTGGGCATTTGTTCAGGTTTTCGTGTGCTTGGAAAAGTTATTTTACCCTTGAAGATGACACCTACTCATTCGGGTACACACCCTTAGCTGTAACACACCCTGTCTTTGCCAATAATTACTGTTATTTACATATACCTTGAGAATATGTAGCAGATGAAAAACACAAACAGTCTTCAAAAAACAAGGCAGTTGCACAGATAAAAGCTGTTGCACAACGTGCGTTCACATCACCTGAGGTGTGGAGTCTCCTGCTGCTTCTGTACCAACGGATTCCACGTGAACCCCTTCGTGGTCACATTAAGGATAATGATGAGAACAACTTGCCTGTTCTGAGAGACTGGGATTTTGAACTAAAAATTACTTAAATTTGTAGGCAGGTTTCGCTGTTTTAATTCTTTTATAAACCAAATTAAGGAGCATCCATGGTTTCGGTTTCCTCGTAAGAAACTGAAGCCAAGCCGTATAGCCAAGGTAACACCTTTTTTCAAACACACTAGTATCAGAACTCCTATTTTTTCCTTAAAAAGTGATGATAAATACAAGATTTCTCGCTTGAGTAGCTCATTGTGTGACTGCTCCTAAGGGGAAGGCTTCCACTGCTGAGTTCTCTGCTTTTGTTTCCAGTTGTGCTTTGCAACCATCTTCTCTGCAGCTGTCGCTGGTAGATAAAAGTGCTCGCATGCCTGCACATTTCAGTAAGCTGCAGTGCTGTCTGTAGGAATTGATTTGACTGTTCATATACACATTCTCCCTCAGCACTTGAACAAGCATGTTCAGATTCGCCCACAGGGTGCAGTGCCTGAGACTGACACATTTGTTTGCAGGGTTGTCTTGACATCTACAGTAAGATTTAAATCCGTTCTGTAGAACTGCACTAAATTATACGATTTCACAGAAGAACCAACACAAAAAGAACTACTGGAGGCAACTGAACAAAGAACTTCGACTCAGCACCAGCTGCTGAAAGGTGCATGTCTCTTGGGAGTATGAAACAAAATTGTAAACTATGAGGCAGTGTCTCTGAAGAGTCTCTTTAATGTGTACATGAGACTGCACTGTAATGCCTGTTCAATAACCACTTCCAAGAAGAAATGTGCAAATCAGTTCATGGAATCTTGTGAAGTCAGGAAGAATGCATGGCAGTTAGTCATAAAAATTGGCTATTAAGTTTTAGGACCATAAGTGCATCTTACTCCTCATATCATTCCTTTTGTAAATATATGCCTTACAGCCCTTTGGGGTGGAAATTTCACTTTGTTTAAAGTAATGTGAAAATGCTTTGTCAACTTGGAAGGTGGCAGTTAAAAGCTAACAGGAGAAAAGATCACAAGTTCATCACTACTTGTATTATTTCCTCCACAAATTCCCCTATTCACTGGCTCTTAGTCAAAAGCTGTCACCAGAGTTCCTTCTAGACTTAGCTAGCATTTAAACAAAAGCTTACAGCAACTCAGCAGTTTTTTTGCTTTGATTTTTCAAAGTGCTCCCGCAGCATAGCTTTTCATATTTAACATATTTCAATAATGAGTTCCATGTTTTCATTCTTCTGGCCTTAAGATGGAGGGCATCTGATAAAAGCCATACATAAAATACAGGCACTGCCTTAGGAAACAAGAACCAGACCACTGTAAATTTAAAAAAAAAGTTGGATTTTATTATTTTTAGACCATTAAAAAAAAAGGATTTAAAAAAACAATACCATCTCATATACCCACTATTCCATAAAAACACGCTAGTTCATTGAAGCATATGCATCATATGTTCTTACAGTTGGAAATTTATAAAACAGCCATAAAAACACACTATTGAAGCATATGCGTCGTATGTCCTCTTACAGTAGGAAACTGATAGAACAGCTTGTATCTATTGTAATTTTTTTTCTTCAAATAGGACTTCTGTTTGTACAGGGCAAAATGTAGCATTTTCAATACTTTTGTAGAGTTCCTAGAAGTTTTGAAAGGTCATGGCAAGCAGAACTACTGTTTTCTACTGTTTGCGTTGCATTCATGACTACTTTCTCTGAGAGCAAATAACATGTTTCAATTCTCCTGCTTTGTATTTTGCCAGATCTCTGGCTGAGGTCCTATTACGATATCTCAGTAGCAAATAAAAGAGTTAAATAGTGGAGAAGAGCAAAGACTGTTGTTGGAAATAATCCTGTATCACAGAAAAAAAAAATCCTCTAGATTTCTTATACTTCAAGACAACTGCACTCTTACATCATTTGGAAATGTATCCCCAGATGTATCGCATGCGTAACATGAGCAAGATTCCTTCTGTGTTGCATAGCTACTCTATTCATACAATAAAAATTATATAAAAAAAAAAACCACAAGTGTTGCAGCAGCCTTATTTAGGAGTAATGAAAGCTTTCTTTACAACTGTTGAACTGGGGAGCTACAGTAGACATCACTGGTGGCAAGAACAGAAATAGTTGTGGTAACTTGTGCTAGGCTGCTGTGGTTTTTTTGTTTTGTTAGACCAAGGTTATACACAGAAAGTACAGGGGTTATGCATCATCACTTAATACTAAGGTCAACTTTAAGATGCCTCAGTAACATTGACCCTGTCTAGAAGGCAAGTACAATTAACCGCATGTTTCTCAATTGTGCTGCTTCATCAGCCTGTGATCATGGTACAAGCTTCCCAGCTCCCAGTGTAACATTCCCTTACCCTAACCAAGAGATGCGTGGGGGCTGTTAGTCCACCAGCAAAGCTAGATCAAGAGGAACCCCGCAGAGAGGTGATGCCCATCTGCATCTCATTCAGCCACAACTGAAGAAGAAGGGCCTTGAAGGAAAACTGCATTTCCACTGTGGGCATGTGATTAGAAAGAGGGGAAAAATCCTGATTTCTAATATAAAAAACAAAACCAGTTATCTTTCTGGGAAAGAAATTCCAAACAGTAGTATCTCTTCATATTTTATCACTGTATTTATACGAGGTGTTTTCTGCCTGTTTTAAGATACCCTTCGCCCCTAAAGGGCCCTTCAAGTCTCTATGCTGATAATACAAAGTGTTACTAAAACCCAATATCCTTTGGAGACAAGTGATACAAGCAAGGAAGATACAAAAGCTGCTTAGCACATTTTGAAATCAAAACAGTACTTCATTAAAAAGAGACACATGAAACAAGTCAATGTTTATTCTTTCTTCTCACTATCCTCAGTGATAGGGTCTGCAGGAGGCTCTTCAACTGTCGCACTATTGCTCTCTGAACCAGTGTTGCTGTCACTGGTTCCTTCCTCTGCAGTGCTATCAACCCCTTCTTGGCCGCTCTCCTTATCATCTGGGGTAGATGTTCCTTCTTCACCATTCTGCTGGTTTTCTGTGCTCTCTTCTGGGTGAGGCTCTTCTGTAATGAAATATTTCTCAGTGTCATTTATATACCTATATATTTAGGTGGTGGGATTACAATTTAGGAAGAAATAGAATCTGTAGTAAATCCAAGTATTTCATAACAACTATTTATTACTTAGAATGTGCAGTAGAAGCACCGCTCTGAAAGACCACTCGGTACTTAGAATGTACACGGTCCTGCCACATGGCATCCTGACAGTCACTTGCAGCCCGACCTCAGAAGTCGGGACACCAAGCATTGTACCTCATTAAACTAGAATTCAACTCTTCCACTTTCCCTTATGCTGTTTCAGCAATGATTCACTGTCACCTAGCATCCTTGCTAGATGTTGACAGTAGGACAAGGAAACACTCTCAGTCGTTCCTAGCTAACATGTTTAAGAGATGAGTTAGGTTTAGAAGGCATTCAGAAATCATGTTTTTTTTTCTTGGGTACATTTAAACACCAAGCATTACATACTGGCTTTGTGATATCCTCTACCCTTTTAAAAAGGAACAACTTAATGAGAAGAAAGCAAACACCTGTGTTCACCAAGATGAAGTTGACTCTTCTGAGTGTTCTTCTGAAGAAGCCTTCTGACTAACAACAAAAGTGTAGGGCCTCCCTGGCTATGCTGAGCCTCTACAGAGATACTTTAAAGCCAATCCTTTCAGGATTCTTAAACTGCTCTTTAAATACAGTTACCTGTCTCCATTGGAGCACTCTCCTCTTCTTTCTTCTCCTCCATCTTGTTAGCTGCCTGTTCTTCCTCAGCTGCTATGTTGTTTTGACTGCGTTCAGCTTGTTCAGCTGCTTCTTTTTCCCTTTCCTCCTGCCTCTTGCGAGCCTGTTCCTCAGCTTGAGCAATTTCAGCTGCAATTTTTTCCATATCCACTTCTACCTTCAAACTGCATAACTAGCAAATAAAACAAACAAAAAACCTCTTTTACTACCCCAGTTACAATGAAAAACAAAGTATCAGGAATACCCAATTATTATTAGTTCAGTATTTCTACATGCAGCATAACTATTCTGATTTGATAAAGTTTATACTAAAACCTTCACTAACCACACAGGGAGAAATAAACTTATTATCAAAAAAAAAAGGGGGGGGGTAAAAAAACAACCTAAGCCCTGTTTTTGAATGCAAACAAGGACAGAGAAATATGTTCTTCATAGTGGCTTTAGGCCACCTCTGTTGAGCTGCTCCCTAGTAAACTCAACCCGTCAAGCCTGAAGGCACTTCTAAACTGTACTGGCTGAATATAACTACTAAAGGTCAACGAAGGAACATGCAATAATAAAAATGCCGTGCATTAACACCCACATACTTCACCAGGCCTAGGACACTGCAGCCATCTAATTATAAATAATTAAATACACAACTAAACAGAAGTAGTCAGAGTACTTATATAAATGGTTGACTAATAGATTCCTCAAAATAAGTGGAGAAAAGTGAGAGTTGTACCCTTTTGAGCTCATTATTGAAGGATTCTGTGCTTTCCAAGAATTTCCTCTTCTTCTCCTGGTGGCGCTCCTCAATTTGCAGAAGCTCAGCTTCCAGTTTACGCTGGAAATAAATAAATGGTAAGAAGCTTACTATGAAGTCACCTGAAGAACTGGACAAAAACATTTTGACCAATGTTTTAAGATGTACCCATGCTTTAAACACCCTTAATCCCAAAATGTTTTCCTAGATCTAACACCCAATAGCTAAGAAGTTCATATAAAAAAAGCACGAACAACAAATGTGTCTGTATAATAATTCACAATTGTTAGACCTATTATAAAATTTTAAACATCATGGAGTCAAGGTGAACAGTTTATCATCTAAATCTACATACTTTCTTTCATTTTATACACCCTATAGTACACATGTGACACTTCAGTTACATCCTCTAATGCAGAAAGACCACAATTCAAAGAAATAGGAAGCTCTACTCCATCTTGTGATTTAAAACAAAAAGTGACAAATCTCTATCTTATTCTGGTCAAACTCCAGTTTTCTTTGCCTACACGTATACTTACTATACTGACAGAGTTCTTTTGTTTGGAAAATATGGGCGTATGCCCATTCAAAGCTAGCTGGAATGTAAAAATGTGATCTCACTAGATTTCTTTGCATACATTTACTTTTCAAGGAATAATGTTTCAATAGGATTTACTGCGATACAAGACTGTAACAACCAAGATTACAGTAATAAGCCAACTGAAAGCCACAACTATCAGAACCTATTAAACTGAAGATTTACTTTATACAGAGAAGGTTCTAATAATGAAGAGCTATGGATTTAGTACTTAAGATGGCCTAAAGGACAAGTTTAACATAATTCTGACTAACAAAACAGCACAAAAGGTGAAGCCTCACATCTTGCCACTCCCAACAAAACCCAGAGATTAGCTCTTAGAGCATACAGAACATTGACACCCAACAAGAATAGTCATGTAGATGATCAAATGATCTGAGACTTGGAGTACAGCCTAACCCCATTAAGTTTTAACTGCCTTTGTATCATTTATCCTTACCTGGTGAACCATTAAGGATTGAACCTGGCGTTTAAGAACTTGCATTCTAGCTGTAGTGACAACAGAACGGACGTCAGGAACCACACTTTCACTCAATATCTCACTGATGAGACGATGGTTTCTTTGGAAACGAGCTGTAGCTGTGTGCTTCATAGAAAATCCGTCGTCGTAATCTGAAACAAGAGTTTTAAGTGCAATTGCCTTAATTCCACAAAGCAAGTGTCAAGCCTAATTGACTGTACCAATGTCACCAGTAATTAACCACAAAAAAAACCTAACACCAGTTTGTCATGTCACAAAGTTCATACCAACAAGTACTTGATTAAGTAACATCATGTAATGAGAAAAGAGTTTGAGGATTGAGTGCCATTCACCCTGGCACAGCTACGGCAGCTATTTTACTTGTATCTTCCCACAAGTCTGAAATGTAGATTAACTTATTTCTTGCTTCCAGAGTAAGAGGGGCTATTAATACATTAAATAAAGAAACCATTCCTGATTAATCATGATGCCAAAAAAAGTCCACTAAAAAATAAAAGGTCACAATACTAACAAAGGAGACATTCCTCTATAAATGAGCTTTGTACCACTGATCAAAATTACTTACTTTTTGAAACTCTGAGGGATGAAAACGTGAAGCAATGTAACATTTAATTTTCAGTTAATGTAATAACTGTATTCTACATTTTGGGGGGGGTACAAATGCACTTCCTTTGAGAACAGCTAGTGAAAAAAATACACTTCAAGGAGAAAAAATATACATGCACATAGGTCAAGAGCTCGTTGTTTTATCAGCTTCTTGCAGAGAAAAGAAGTTGAAGTCAGCCCAGGAAAAACAGTCTTGTTTGACATGCATCTAGAGGATAAACTATACAAGAAGATAGAAGAATTTAACAGGTCAATTTTTTTTTCCCCTGACCAAATTAAAAGAGTTTCCAATTAATGACAAGATACTAAACTTGAACAATAGATACAGAACTTAACGTGAACTACAGCATTATGGATTATACTAGGTAATCATTTTAGAAGTAAAACGAAGTTTGATGCTACAAAGCAGAACAAAACATCTGAAACTATAAAGCATGCTTCCTGTACCTAGCAGCACTCAAAAGCTTCTGGAATGTAGAAGACAGAGGGCTTGCTATGCTGTAACTTTCTGTATTTGTTCAGAGAGCAGGTAAAGCTTTTCAATATAATTAAAAAAAAAAGGTCAAACCAGAATCTGCAGTTTTGGTATCAAGAACCTATCTCGGGCTCTAGAAATTGAAGTCTAACTAGTAGAATTTAAAGCAGAGTAATTAAACAGCATTAACTATTGGTGAGGGAATAAACTTAGAAGAAACTTCTGTGAATACAAGTCACATTTAGTTGAGTGTTAAAATCCATTAACTGGCAGGTTAACTGAATTGTCTTTCAGAATGAGGTCATTTAGTAAAGTCCAGAAGCTGAATTTATTTCACATGAAGTTTTCCTAATGGAATTTACTCTTCAACTACTCACAGAGATCTTGAAGACAATCTTAATACATCACGCCAGAAAATATTACCAAGGAAGAAGCTTTCATTAAACTAGTTACCTGCTTTATTTTAAAGTGTTACGTTCAATTTCCCATTGAGATACCTGATTAAATGAAGTGAAAAGAGAAAAAATAGTGGGAAGACAATAGATTTGCAAGAGACAAAGAAATATTAAGTAAATCAGTCTCCTTCGTAAACATCTTTGTCCTCTTAACAAGATTCCTTTCACACTACAAGCTCTTGATCCTAGTGACATGCAGCACAGACAGCAGCATTTCTGCCATGGAGAAGAATTTGCCATTTCATCCCAAGTATGAGCAGATCCAGCTCAGTGCTAGGTCAGCTGGCTCTGCCTGACTCAATTTGGCCCAGGCAGCATGGAACAGAACAAAGTTCTAAAATGCCAGCTACTGGAACACTAAATATATTTACATACATTTTGCAGTTACCTCACACAGGCAAGTGCTCTTTGTCACAGGCTTTATCTCAAGGGTGTGCTTTTACAAAAAGGAGGAAAAAAAAAAAGGGTGTAACTGAGTAGATTTTTCACCCTCAGGTTTCAACAAGTATGTATCTGGTCATGAATGTAGAAGTAGACGTTAACTATATGAATCTAATTTTTCCCACTGGGTGGAGTACATTTCCTTGCAGTCAAATAAACTTGCAGAATTTTCTCATCAACTTGTCAATAGCAAGGATAACTCTTCTTTTCTAAACAATCTCAAATGACATTTGAGTTCAGGTGTTCTTCATCATACCAGAACTCTACTTATCAGAAGTATGCACTTCTGGTAATAAAGCACAAAATTGCATTCAGGCTGGATTAAATCAGGCATCTAATCATCTTGTAATTTACATGTTAAAGCCATTGCAGAATTTTAAGCAGACTGATTTCTTTTGAACTGTAAGCATTACTTCACACCGAATCAAGGGCTAGAATAATTTCTATCATTGCCTTTCCACCTTAGCTTTTAGAAACAAGACAAAGTCAGCTACTGGCTCTACAAAATAAAAGTGTGATCATGAAAATTAGTATTGAAGGTACTGAAATAGGAAGGAAGTCACGTTAAGCACTGTGAAGGCTATACAGAGATAATTTTCTATATTTTTGCAATGAGGCTGTCTCACTGGATGTGCATACAAATTCCTTTCTGCTTACCATCTGGATCTTCTGCTGGCTGTATACTCATGTAAGGTTCACCCTTCTCCATGCGTGACTGCCTTTGTCGGCTTTCTTCTTCTAACGCAGCCTCAGCACGACTTTTTGCATTGATGTAGGCAAGGTATGCAGGAGAGTTATGGTAGGCCTTCATGGACTCATTGTACTCTATCTGAAACGTGACCAATATTGTTTGATTGCACCACTTGACAATTTCAGACTTGACACAATTAGGTGCAACTCAACGGGTAGTTATATACAGACAAATCTATTTGGAACTATCTTGCGGATACACAAATGATCATGTTCCCTTCATTTCTTTTTTTTAACCAATTAGAACTTCTTCCACAGTCATGTTTTTAAAAACACTAGTTGGGCTTTTAGGCATGTAGCTTGAGAGGTCTTACAAGAGTTTTGTTTTTAAAGTTCAAAATCAAACTTCAGAACTTTGATAAAAAAATAAGTTGACTTAAAATATTCTTAATTCTTTGGATTTCTAACTACATAATTGATTCAATTTTTTTCTCTTTCCTTATTCCAGTATGCCATGAACCAGTTTTCAAAATCACTTAATGTTTTTGTATTCTTTGATCCATCCCTGCACTGGGATGATACAGAATGCTGCAGCCAGACTACTGTCTCCTGGTAGCAGGACTGCATCACTATTTTCACCTTCTTTGAAATATTTTCCCCTTGAATTGCTTTATGTCATTTAAAATTTGCCTGGTCTAGATTTTGTACAGAGATTTGAGGTATTTCCAATGAAATATAAGATATATCTGTGATATTGGTGCAAGTACCTAAGGGTGTCAATTTCTTTATTATTAGGACTGGAAACCTATCTAGGCAGTTGAAAAATATAAACAAGATGGCCCCTGCCCCAAGGAGCTTACAATCTAAGTGTTGTTACCGAGTTAAAAAAGAAAAAGAATTCCTTGATTTTGTTTCAACTAAGAGCATCCAGCTTTGAAGTACTTCTCTATTGACTTGGAATAAAAACAGCTCCAAGTTTCTCAGGTTTGACCAGGTTGTACACAACCTCAGATGCCTACCAGGCTTAACCACAAGACAGCAGGCGGACAAGTTTCCCCTTGTAGCTTAGGATCACAGTCTTGTAAAAGTCCTCAACACTTACCAACCTAGACACATGATGTAGCTGTCATCTTTGTCATGAAGATCAATAAAAAGCAACACAAATGCAAGAAACCCTAAAAATGGTAGCATTTTCCTACTAGGAAACAAAACACTATGCCATACCATGGAGTTACACCAGATTATACACCATGGAAACCAGACCCTACGTGACTGGAAGTCTTTTATGAACACGTTCATGACTCAATAGCAGTAGTTGCAGAGCACCAGTTTTGAAAGAGGATTTTGGTGTTGAGACAATCTTTTCAACACTGATGTTGTACAATCAAATCCATTCATTAAACAGTTAAAATCGACACTCAATTATAAATACTTCATTTTGAATTAGGTCTAAAAACTGACCAGTCACAGTTGATGTACAGTTATTTAAAAAAAATCTAAAAGACGTGTCAGGACATACTTCCATTAAGTTACATATAGGGGGTCTCGTGAGTGCCTCATACACCACTGCATGGGTAAGATGAATTTTTCTTCTCAGACCAGTTCCTAGAAGAATCAGCTGTAATAAACATCCCAGATTTCTTCCATTTACCTTTTCAGCTTCATATTCATTCAAATACTCTTGCTTCTCTTCATCAGTGAGATCTCGCCACATTCCTCCAATAATCTTGCCAATTTCCCATAACTTCAAATCAGGATTGGACGCCTTCACTTGGTCCCAGACCTTAACAGAAACAGCTGGAGCTTTACTAATGATATCTAAATACTTCCAAATTAAACATTTTATATTGTCATCTCAGTGTTCTTTCTGGAACCACCATGAAAAACAGGATTAAGTTAGGAATGTCTGGCTAAACTATCTCGATTATTTTCTGGGGCAGGAAGTCACTGAAACGGGCAATTGCTGAAATGGCTTTGGTTTCATGAGAACATTGCTTTTAACCCTCTTAATTCTCTTCTCAAATGCACATCGCTGCATCTCTGGGAAAAAAAAAAGTGCTACTGAGTAAACACATCCAGCAGTAGATTATGATAAAGAGCACTGAGCTTTTCAGATCAGAATGCAACATTATTTTTCAGTCTTGCTGATCAATTTGAGTTCCAACAAGTTCTGACTCCACCAAAAAGGTTTCTAACTTTATAGGGAAAAAAAAGGAGAGAGCTGCCAGTGTTATTTCTTGCTGCGCCACTTGACTTTTTTTTTTTTGTTGTTGGTTTTTTGGCCTAAGACAGATAGGCTGGTAAAGATACTTTACCAGAGGTAGAAGAATTTCCTTCTGGCTCACCCGCTTCAGACAGGCTTGCATGCCCTCCCCATGCCCAATCAGATTCCAGACTCCACAAGAGTCTCTCTCCTACTTTCTGTCAATCAGTTCACAGAATAGCGAAGTAAACGTTGCCACAGGCTAGGTTGGTGAAGGAGAACATGCAAAGTCCACTCATTGCTACTCTTCAGTCCAGCTACAGCACTGTACCAAGCCCAGTATACCGCAAGGAATATCTCCTTTTTATAAAAAAAGTTCTGTCAGTAAGTCACAGGAACTTCTGAATGTGGCAGGGTGGATCCTTGTCAGCAGAGACAGTGGTAGTAAATTATCATTTTAGAGAAACCTTTTCCCCCCAGTAACTGGCAACTGTGTGAACAGACTACTGCTGCCATTATTCTGAAGGGCAATGCATCTGTACTTTACAATTCCCTTAAAAGAATGTGCAGGCTGTTAGAAGTAAAAGTTTAGAAGCTGAAACTAAGATAATAGCAATGAATCGTTAGCACATACAAACGCTAACTTTTATTATTACTTGTTCGATACCGTATACCCACCTTCCGGCTGTACCTCATGTAGGGCATCAGGGGCTTGTCTGGGGGTTTGGGGGGCTTTGGAATGGTAATACCAGAGGAAGCCTATGAAAGAACCGAATAAATCCATTTGTTAATGTACTCACTGGACAGTTTCCATACACACTATTTTTGGAAATCTTTCATTCTTGTGCAGTTGAAACAAACATCCCTCCGCCCCCATTCCAAGAAGCAAGCAACATCACAAAAAAAAAGAACTGAACAGGTACTACAACTGGTCCTCATTGTAATATTTTTCCAATCTAAATTTGTCCTTTTATCTGTAAGCTTACAGAACAGCAACTAGATAAAAATCTAAATCGGCTCCACATTCTAAAAACTGAAAAGCACAACTTAGAAATTTCCATTAAAACACCAGTCCCAGCAGGTTGCTTTTCTCACTTCTGGTTAGCAATTTATTGTACCTGTTCTAACAAATTTAATGTGTCTATTGTGGGATGAGGGGCAGAGAGTGAAGATAGGATCATGGCATCTGGAAGTCTTTTCATTTGCAAATCATTTCAGCAATGTGTTTGTCCACAAAATATGCCAATGGTAATTCAGAGCCAATGAAACTACTCATTATAAAAAACACCCCTATGCAAGTGATCCACCAGTGTGCATTATTAGTATCCAGGCTGTACTGTAGTTGTCCAAATTAGCCTGGAATATCTTTGTGTGCTTGTATCTTCCTTTAGGTTTGTACAACATCAAGCACCTTGCTTGCACTAAATAAAAAGACACTGAGCAGTAATTGTTACTGACTGAAAGCTGCTGCACCCACCTGTTTCTGTCCCCTCAATCTACAAAACATCTGGCAGGGCTTTCTTCTCCTAAAGCAATGACCTTGTAGTCCCTACCAACCATAGGTTCTGAAAACCTCCACTCTTCAAGAGCTTAGACATGCAAGGAGTTCCATTTTATTAAGTGGGACCATTTTTATAAAAAAAAAAAATAACGAAGCAATTTCAAGCTTTTTCAGAACTACAGCCACAGATTAACCAAATAATGGGAGTTTGGCCATATAGGCTAATGTGCAGTATTCGGCTTTCAGATTTTTCTTTTTGATATTTTGCTTTGCTGAATTTATGGAGATCTGTGAAACAATGCATACGGAACTGCGTATAGATATAAATAATGTACATGAGGTATATGCATTACCAAAATGTATACATATATACACACACAAATGGGTTTGAAAAACATTAACGGAAACTGTTTAATGCTTTTAAATTAACAGGAATTTAAAGACACCATACATATACTGATATATGCATGGCACAGAAGGCTGTATATGCTTATGACATACAGAAACAATGAAAGTTCTCAGAAAAAACTTATTCTCGTATAAGAAAAATATGTTCAGACAGTATGTTCAGTCAAGTTTCAGCTTGTATGGGGAAGGTCTTTTTCCATAAACATTTTAACAAACCAGATGAACTTCATATATGAAGTTAGAAAGAAGGTTTCTAAGAGTACACTTCATTTAAGGTACCATATACGTGTTCCTTGAAAAATTTTTTCCTTATACCATATTCTGAACAAGGCAGATGTTTTAAGGCTGAAATTTTTACATGAAAAATCTTATTAGGAAAAATAAAGAAACTTTTTTTTAATTAACTTTTTTTTTTTTAAATATCAGGGGTTTACTCTATTTCTGTCGTTAGTTATGAAAACCATGTGCTTCCAGTCTTTTTTTTTTCCTTGACTGCACCTAATGCTCAAGACTTTACCTGTGTTAGAAAGTAGTTGTCACCTGTCACAAACTGACTCCAGCTAACTATTTACTCCATTAAAAACGTTTTTAGCATCCCTTTTCTACACACCTACAGATTAACAGAAGATCTGAAAGGATTCTATTTGATGATCATTACACTTCTGTTCAAACAATTATTTCTGAACTAGGGACTTTACACAGCTAATATCAGACTAAGACTGGAAAGAAAAATAAAGGCTTATATCTCCTGCACGGCTCAATAGTATGATGCAATACTATTAACAAACCCTAGTTTGCAAAGTATTCTTCCTTATTTTTGTGCCAATAAGCCTTAATAAGAAAAAAATAGCAGTTCCCTCCAAGGAAAATCTGTGCCCACACTACAGACCTTCTCCCTAAGCATGCAGTGGTCACTGAAGACCACAAAGTCTGCCTCTTTGGAGTTCTGCATCATACATGATTACCACGTATTCTTTCCCCCTCTTCAAATGGAAGTCCATTTCCTGTAAAAAGTTTCAAAGTGAATGGGAAGGGATAGGGGTGAAGAGTAAAAATCAGAGGTAAATTTTGGTTTTTAGAAAAACGTGGCAGCAGCCAAGATTCAGAAGAACCTAACTCTAAAGCCATTTCTGGTCAATTCCTGTTGTTTGCCGGATGATGTAATAGTTGATTCTCCTACCGTGACCCGGCTGTTGGTGCCCGGGTTCCCTCCCAGCCTGTAGTTGTTGTAGGCCAGATGGCTGTATGGATTGTATCCCACAAACCCTGGTGTGCTGGGCATTTGCTGATGGAAACAAATGAGACAAAAACACGAATGAGAAATGAGCTCAAACGAGGAAAACACAGAAATGAAAGTGAACTGCAATATGGCATGCAAAAGCAATCAGAGTTTAAACAAGCAAATGAGGTGTAGCAGTTGATATCTTCTCAACACACAGAACTTACTCCAATACAAACCTATTAAGGAAACAGGATTTTAAGCAAATACGTTGCTACAATTTTTGTCCAAAGTTGGTGGGTTTATTTCTATTAGATGTGCAACTGGTTTAAACAAGTATTCCATAAATCCTGCTCATGCCTAGTAAAACTTTCCAACGTATAATAAGGCACCAAGAAGTTCATGAAGATCCTCATATCCAAAGGGTTAAACTTATAAGGCAACACAGCACACAGGAATGGGGCAAAAATCCCAAGTCAGTATCTACTGTAACTGAAAATCCCTGCCTGCTTTTCATCCACCTTTCCAACAAGCGTGATGCTGTCAATAGGCAGGAAGAAAATCTCTGAGTACCACCTGTGCAGCAATACCAGTACTGAAAGACTTCACTGGCTATTTGCAAATTGAAATATTTTGTAGAACTGTGGGATTAGAAAAACCAAGAGAGATGACGATTCACTGAGACGTCCGCCTCTCGTGAGGTTGGCTGCAGGCTGGCAGAGTTGAGGAAGCACTGAAATACAATCTACAGGTTAGAAGCTACAAACTGATCTTAACTGACCACTGAATCAGAGATGATTTCAGAAGTTAATCAACACACCTTTATCCACTCCTGAAGGTGGATCAGTTTGTTCTCACATCCCATAACGCAGAAAAAAAATGTGATTTCTCTACAATCCCTTGTTAGCTGTCATCTACATACAATCAAGTACCAGAAGGTTCGCTGTCTTTCCCCTTCTCTCACAAATCTTGCTCCAGCCTTTTAATTATGCACTTATTTTTCCTGTCATGCACAATTCAAGTTCTGTTGTAAAAAGTGGATCAGCTATTGAACAGCAATTGTGATTAGGTCCTGACTGTGGCGGTCCTTTCATCCCAATCCATATTGACTTATCCTCCAGTGTTGCTCAGAGTTTGAGTGTTACCTACACCATGACTCACACTTCAGTCCCGCTTCAGCCCTAGTAAGAAACATTCCGGCAGTCTTAATTTCATTTGCTCACATACCCATTCTAGATTACAGTTGTGGAAATTCTATGATTAAGTTCAATATTCCAGGGAACCACAGCATGACAGATACAAACATGGAACAAAAATAACCTGTAAGCTAAACTACATTAACTTGCAAAGCTTTCAACTGCATGTAGACATACTGTAGTCACTTTATTTCTAAACAATACAAGTACAAAATAAAAGCATCCTGTAACAGTCAGCCTTCAAATACATGCTTTATTACCCAGCTTTCAGAATCTCAGTCACAGTAGTTGACATTTACTCAGTTTGTATGCCTGTGACGACAACACACACATTCACTATTTAATAAGATGTCATCTGATTTTGTTAAAGATAGTGTTACAGTAACACTGACCCATAGTAAAATGACAACCGTAGTCTCCGTTTGCACAAAAAGAATTAAGCAAAAGGGGAGTTTAATATTACAAGGTAGCTATCATGCATTACATGGAGATTTGTTACTTCAGATGTAATGCTACTTAAAGAAAATCTTGAAACTTTGTTGACTACAGGATCTCAAAGTGGCTGTGGAGGAATAAGCAAGGTGTGTCTCCTTTTCCTTTCTACCTTGCATTAACAGAGCACAGACCATCATCTCAAGGACTGTATGCAACTTAAGTAATACAAAACACATATGAAAGACAAACAATGTATGTCACTAATCAAAGATTTGAATTTTTTGTTTCATGTATCCTCCTGAAGACTTACTAACTCGACTAAATGATGTACCACGTCAGTATACACCATTTAACATCTGTATCCACACCGTGTCCCATAGGAATCACACATGTATGCAGGAATCCAGTTGTAAGAGTGGATGTCATCACATTCCTTCTAACAGCGGCACAAATCTATTAAGTTGTATGCAGAATGAAAACTCTGAACAAACTACGCAAAACAATGTTTTATTTCTGTAAGTGTTTAAGAACATAACTTATACATGATATTTTCAACTACCTTTAAAGTATAGCACAGTAAATTTAAAGCATCACATTTAATCTAAATCCCTTCTTGCAGTTCTCATCCCAGATGCAGAGACCAGGGACACCCTTGGACAACAGTTTCCAAATTCTCTTAGGTAAGAATGAATTTCAATGTAGCATCTTATTCCTCTGTACCAAAGATTAATATTTCTTCCATGTGAAAGTATTACTCTTAAAATGCAAGCTGCTTAGAAACATATGCAAGAGATGCACGTGCTCTCAGGTGCTTTTCTAACCACAACATGCTATTTCCGTGTGTTTTCAGACATGCATGACTGCAACTGGGCAGGACTCAAAACTTCCCACATTTTCCTAATTGGCATTCCACACTATTTTATTATAAATTAAGGTATTTCTCATGCATTGGACTCCAAAATATCAGTGATTTCAAGAAGCTTGATAAGATGACCCTTGTGTTTCATTATTCTGAGCCAATATAACAGAATTTTGTGTACTTCTGCATTCTGCTGAAAATGGGTTAGGTACAACAGAAGCACAAAGGCATGCCCTGCTTGCTCATTATTTGGCCATAAGTTGACCAGGAAGTTTTAGAATTAAATATATCACTTTGTTCTTAACTATTCTAGTATACTGTTGCAACCCGATGCAAACATAAGTTTAGACCAAGAGCCCAATGTTATCTGCCTAAGTTAAAATGGCTACATGTGTAAGTGATCCTAGTAACTGCTTATAAAAAAGAGATCTGCAGGATCCAGCCATAAAGATAAATAAGTTTATTCAGCTTTTCTTTCAGAAAGTGCCCAAAAAAGTGAGATGAATGTAAATAGTGCATACCACATTAATAATGAAATACAACTAGTGCGGTTTCCCGATACAGGAAGGTGCTGCAACTCCACCACTACTGCTCTGGAAATTACTAAGGGCTATTTTACCAGGTATCTGTGTTAATGAGAAAAATCACTATACTTACGGTTGCGGGAGCTGGGGTAGGAGGTGGAGCATAAGATGGCCTTTCTGTTAAGATATAAATGTAAGCAAAAGAATCTTGAAAATTTGAATGATTTTTTTTTTTATAAGGCATCCGCTGTGGCAAACATTAAGTGATTTACAAAAAACAGAGAGTCTGCTCCCAAACACTTTGCATTCTGTCACTGCAGAGTGTAATGCAAGTGATAGAAGAATTTAAAAGATTTAAGACCACGCCATTGCCAGTCTTTTATTTAGGCAGGAGATTAAAGAATGTGAAATGCATTTATGTACACATAAACTGAAAGAAAATAAGCGAACAGCAGGATTTCGGAGAAGCTGCAGTAACTGCAATTTCTATGAAATCAAGTACTTGGACTCGATCAGTCTTTGGCGTGTTAATGTAGACTTCAGAGAGAATCAGCAGCAAGCTAAGCTCTAGTTACACCTGGTGCGCCAGAAACAAACCACAGAAAGCTTTGAGGCCATGAGTCTGGTCAGAAGTAACTACATTTCCTATCATTCAAGGAATAACAGGATTATCTCATGAACAGGTTCTGCTGAACCAGACCTAAAGGTTCACCAAAGGAAGAAAAATCTGAGAACTTACTTGACATTTTGATAGGCAAATTTTCAGCCACCTGACATTATATTTGTAATTCTGAAAAACAAAAGAACACCACGCTATTAAATATTAAACCTTTGCCTTCCCTTATCTTTACCAAAGAAAAAAAAAGTTGACCAGTTTTGAAATAAAGACAAAAAAGCTTCTGAAAATTAAGGCGTTCACTGAAAAATGAATATACTTCCAAAGGAATCTGGCCTTAAAGAGCTGTGAAATAAAACCTGTCTATGCAAAGAGATTTTAAGCATCTCTTCCCCCCCCTTCCAGCCATTTTATACAGCCACTTTCAGGACACCCAGTACAAATATATAAATAACCGGATTAAATAGCAGCTCCTTCACACGGTACAAAGAATAACCACGCAGGCCAGCAGCACAGACCGTGAGAGGTGACCGTATTTAATCTTTTAGCAACCAGCCCATGAGCGGCTAGGGATGAAGCATTATACCCAAAATGCTATTTTCCCGGCGTTTCTCCGAGCAGCCCGGCGGCACCCCGGAGACAGGCGGCACCCCCTCAGCTTCGCACCCGCCGCCGTTCTCCACCTGGAAGCTCCGCGGGGGCTCCGGGACGGCCCGCAGCAGGCCGGCAGCGCCCTGAGGAACGGAGCCGACCCCACAGAGCCGCTCCCAGGGCCCGCCAGGCACCGGCAGCCCCGAGCATACCGATAGAGCCCCGTGAGGGGGAGCCCCCCGGGGGAGGAGCCCCCTGAGGGCGGGCAGCCCCTCTCCGGTTCGTGCGGGGCGCTGAGGCCTCCCCAGCCGCCTCTAACGGGAAGGCGGTCGGGGCCTGGCCCCTCAGCGCCCCCACCTCAGCCGCTCCCCGGGCCTTGCCGGCCTCCTACCGAGCCGTGCGGGGCCGCCCCGAGTCCCCCCCTCCCCCGCCACTCACCCGGTCGCCGCCGGCCGCGCTCCCTTTGTTCCCCACCAGGCGAGGGCAGCGCCTGCGCGCTCCGCTCTGCACTTTCGACACGGAGCCACCGCCCTCCTCCAGCCCGCGGGTAGCCGCGTTGGAAAGGGTCGTTGGGGGCTGCGCTGCTCGCCCCTAAGCCCCCGCCAAGCCCCGGACTTCGCCGCGTCACGCTGGGGTTAAGCGGAGGCCCGGAAAGACCGTGGCGAATCTGCGGGCGCGGAAAGCAACAGCGCTACGCTGAGGAGGGGCGTGCGGCCGGGCCCCGCCGTTACCGGCAGGGAGGCGCTGCCCCGCCTTCGCGTTCCTCTCAGCACTTTCGACAAAAAAACCGTCCGCCCTCCCTCCATCCTCCCACCGAGCCCGTTTCGTGCCGGGTAGCCCTATACCACCCTCGCCGCTGTCACCGCGGCCGGGCAGGGAGCGGCAAGAGCCGCGTTGCCCCGTGGCGAATCTGCGGCGCGGGCAGGGATGGGCGGTCGGCGCCTCGTGCCCGCCGCCATTTCGCGCCTCTCGCCTGAGGCGACGCGGGCGGCTCTGGTTTGGGGCTGCGAGTGCGGGGCTTGGCCCTGGATAAACCCCGTCAAAGAGTGAACGAGGGGCAGGCGAGGCGGCCCGGTAGCGCCCAGGAAGTGTTTGTGTGTGCAAAATGGGCGGTTCGGCCCCGAAAGGGTGTCCCTGTGGAGGGAGGCCCGGCCCGGTGCGGCACGCGGGGAGGTTTCTGTGCCTCGACGCCAAGTTGTGCTCTGAGGAAGGCCTAGAGGAGGGCTGTGGGAAGGACTGCGGGTTCTGGGGCTGTGTGGGTTCTGAGCCTGTGTGGGTTGTGCTTCAGAACTAAATCAGCATGACCACCTCAAACGCTTGGGCTGAATCGCAGGAGATTGAGAGCTGCAGGACAGATAATTCCAGGAAAGCTGGGGTAATCCAGAACAGTTTGTGGGCATCGTGAAGGAATCACATGAGGTAAAAGGCTCGTGAAGGAATCACACGAGGTAAAAGGCTTGCAAATAAAAGGCCTGCAGCTCTGAATGATGCAGGAATGTGAAGGATGGCAGAGCTCAGTGTCCAATATAGGAATCGTTCGTATAGTGAAAACGCTTTCTGTATGTAAAACAGTGACTGAACATAGAATGAAAATGAAGTTGAGGACGGAACTACTGTCATATGGCTAGAATGATCAAGTTACAGACACGTAAGGGATGAATTTGGTGCACCTAGTGAATGTGGCAGCTGAAGGAAAGACAAACATTGAAGATTCTTGAAAAGATACTAGAAATCTTTTTGATTTTTTTCCAACAAAAAGAGATCATACCTACCTAATCCAAAAGGACAGTCAAAGAGGAAAAGAAGAAACTGAGTATGATATGAAGCTGCTGCAAATTAGGCCCATTTCTTCTTGATGCCTGCAGTTTTGCTGGCCCAGCTTGCTTTTGGTCTTCAATAAGCACGCTTTTATGAACAAATAAAGAGCCAGGAACTCTGCCCCTATCAGTTTACAGCATGTTATCTGTGGCCAGTTTGTTGAAATACAGCAAAATGATCTGACTTCCATTTGATTAGGAAAGAATGTAAAAATTGGAAAGATCTCCAGAAAGCCAAATACGCATCTTTTGAGTACCAGTTTCGTGTGGACAGAACATTTGTAAAGAAAAGGTGAGAAAATACTTACAGGAGGTGAAAAATATCCTAGTGTTTTCTTGTTTTGACTGCTTCATGCATTCATCTCTAATTTAATAATAACATTAGTAGTATTAAAATGCATTTAATGTTGAAAGCATTACATTATTAGTTGGCACAGGTTAGTTGAATATTGAATATGGTCATTTAGTTTTACTGATTCTCAGTATCCACACTAATAATTCTGGATCTTTATATGTGTTTTCGCATATACGCGCTTTACATTTTTTATTTTGCTACTTGCCTAATATCCATGTTGAGACAGTGATAATTTTTTGCCTTTACACATTTTAATATACTGCATAGCATATGTACTTTAATAGGTTTGTTTATGCATTATCATTATAATCAGGGGGCTCCAAATATTTCACTCTTATTCAACTATTTTAATTAGCAACAGTTGCATAAGCTTTGTAATGAGGACATGTATTCATTAGAGACGATGAAACTCGTTTTTACCTCAGACATTTGCAGGTAATAGGTGGCAATAGCTGAGCTGCTCTGGATTTAATTAGTAGCCCAGCAGTGAAGAGTTCTGTGCCATGTTATTGAGTCCTCAGTATTGTAGACTTGAATTCTGCAGAGTGACAGAAGATGAGGGTGAGATGTTACCATGAGTGCTTCTTTTTCCTGCTCCCACATGTGGTTCACGATGATACCAGTGGAAGCTTGATTAGTTTGAGTAGTTTATTAGGAAAAACATAAGCTCTTGAAATTTGAAAAGAAGGATTTTGCGAGTAGTGCAAAAGATCTCCAGTTAGATATGCACTGTAAAGGGAAAAAATACAGTTAGGGCCAGGATGCACACTTGAATCCGGTTTAGAGTAAAAACAAATTTTAATGTAGCTAACAAAGTCAGTGTCTGGAAGTCCCGCATGAAGAAAAAAACCTTTGTACAGGTAAGAGTGGGCTGCCTACAGAATGTTGTGTGTTAACGAAACCAGCTATTACAATGTTCTGTAGTCTTTTTTTTTTTTTTTTTTCTTTTAGCCTCAGGTTTCACGATCATAAAACAGGATAACTGGGTTTATGCCAGTTGTTTCAAACTTCAAACAGAAGCTGTATATTTTTATGAGCTGTTGAATCGAGTGTTAAATCATGGTAACCTCATGTTGATGGAATAAATTTCTCATTGCAGGACAGCTCAGGATGTGTTTGTGCTGTTGGTGGAGTCAGGGAGATGGCTTCAGGAACTGAAAGGTCAGGTCATTGCATGGTTGAAATAATATATGTGAATTCTTTCTAGTTGCTTAGTTCCCCGATACACAATAATTTTTCAACTCTAAAAAATGTGTAGGATTTACTGCAAAGTTAAGGCCAGAGTAGTGCTCCGTACTATGCTGAATGAAATGTCTATCATCAGGGGAAAAAAACTAGAGTTAGGCTAGAGATGAGGGAACACCAAGAAGTATCGTGGGTCAGACAATAAGCCAAACACCCACTGGCTAAAGAAAAAAACATGTCTGTGAGTAAGATTATTCCGTTACTGTTTACTGCAGAGCTGGCAGTGCCTTCCGTGTATTTATATGATAATTGTTATGTGCCTGTGCAAGCTCCAGCTGCACAAGGCAGTCTGCCGAAGGAGTTCTAAAGGTGTGTGTATTAAGCTAAGTTTCTGTTACATACTTACGTGCTATTTATCTTTGCCTGTCAGCTTCTTTTTTAGATCATAAATTTTGTAAGCCAGCTGCCATCTTCTGATCTTTCCTGTGCAGCACTCACAGCAGAGGGCCTTAGATCTAGTTGAGGTTACTGGATTTACCAGAAATTTTTGTAGCAGGAGGATGCTCACCTTACATGTGTTGATAACGACTCTTAGGGAATTTGGGTCTTACTAACTGCAGAGGAGAGCTTTAGAAAATGCTCAGTTGCAGTGCTACGGATTTTCTTATCTCCAACTTTTATTTTCTATTTCTTTTTCACTCATTCCCTTTCAAGATAGACACATGGAAACTCACAAAATATGCATGGGCAAACTCAGTTTTATTACTATTTTTATTATTTTACTATCATTTACTTTGGTAAATTTGTATCCCTGTTTAAAGTGCCTGAAAGCAATTAAAACTTAGTTTAAATTCAAGTATCGTAAAATGTACATATTATAAGCACAAAAAAAATGCTGCATAGTGAAAGTACTAGGGCAGGCTGTTACATTCAGGATGCCAAATACTCAAGTATTAACAACACCAGATTAGTTTTAAGGTTAATGATAATTAGCCAGCTTTATACAGTAGGTATAGAACCATGGACAATATAAATGCATTGTTCTTACCATTAACAGAAGATAGAAGCATAACTTAACAGTGGAGGAATTTGCAGTATCAGTTTTTTAACACATGCCGTAAGTAACAGGGCAATTACTGACAAATTAAATCTTACATGCTGTGGATCCTGCGAATACTGTGTATGTTTTTTGTGGATTTTGAGCCCCTGCAATCCTAATGGTGTCAGTGAGAGCTTGTGACGTCCATACCTCTTACAGATCCTTGAAAACAAACGTTCTTACATTAATACCATTATTTATTTTTAATAAAATTTGTCTCATAATGTCATAAGGTATGTTTGAGTTTGTATTTCTGTTTTTTCTGTGTACAGATGCAAGATCATCTACTGCACTTTGTACGTGTCCTTAGCTACTTCGAGTAGTAGTAGGGGGTACTTAAGGGGTTTGGTAGAATTTTACTTTGAATAAGTAGCCCTTGCTTTGTCCGTTCAATTGTAGCCATAGTAGTTGTATCCCAGTGTATTACTGATTTGCTATATGTACGAGATCAAAAGCACAATTTACCTAAAAGATTTTCCAAACAGGAATTTGTTGAAGATATTTTAATTCATGTTGTTGTAGCACACAAAAATGAATGAAATACCAGTATTAAAAAAAAATAAATGTTGTTTGACTCCTTAATTTTGAACAGTTAAGGGGTATAATTTTACTTGATATAGTTAAGAAAGTCATAGTACAGATGGTCATGGACCAATAAGATAATGATTGGTTTTTGATAGAAATTACTGCTTGAAAGTCAGTGGAACAATATGGCTAAAATATTTGTTTGCAACAACACTTTTAAGAAATGTCTGTGTGATAAGGGAAAGAAATTTTTGCTCAGTTATTGTCTAAAAATATTTTAAAATACCAGCTACTTTTAAAAGAACATGTTGTGAATAGTTTAAGAACATCATTGCATGTAATTTTTTGCTATTAGAAAGTGTTTTAAAATATATTTCAAATATGACAGTTGTGATATAAATTATTGCAAGGTTTCATTAGTCATTGTACATATGCAATATTGAATAAGAGAATGAAATATGCAGTTCTCATTTCCAGAAGGAGAAAACAAGTTCTCTCTTACAAAGACAGAATATGTCAAAGTATAAAGTCATAGTTTAATTTTTTAATATTTGGAGAAATACTACAAAACAACAACAATAATGAGAAAATGAAAGGACTGTACCCAGAGTATAAAACTAGTAGAAGTTAGGTTTCATGGAATCTTAACTCCCTTGCTCTTCTCCCTTTCTTTTACAAGACTTGTATGTTTTTGTTGTGTTAAAGTACTTAGTAAGATTTCATAGCTGTGGCAAGACAGAAGGAGGCCGTATAAGTCCATCTACAGTTTATTTCCAGAGCCCGTTAAGGATGAACTTTGGGTTAGTTTGCTGTAGGTTAAGGTTTGATAGAAGGGATACTGCACGACCTCCTCATTACCAGCCTGACTTCAATGTCTGGAAGAGTTTTCTGTTTAGTGTGCAAACATCCTTCATCGGTTGCTGCTAGGTGGAGATCAAAGCGCAGTGAAACTGATTTTTTCCTTAAGCGTGGGTTGTCCTTAAAGAAAGAACCTTCCCATTCTTTAATAACTTCATCCACTTTTTCTGTTCTGAAACAAAAAAGCAAATGTGTTTATGATCCTTTAGGCAGTACGTAAGATGTATCTTCGGGTCTGCTTTTAAAATGTGATGAGAAACCATGTAACAGTAAAGTTATATTGGAAACTAGGCACCAGATTGAATCTTTTTCTTTCTTTTTTTTTTTTTTTAAACAGCTTCATTCCCCTGGGTATTTCATTATATTCTTGCTGTTGTATTTTTATGTAGCCTCTGATACAAAACCATTTCTCTGAGAACATCGGGCGTTTGCTTACAAGGAGAAAGTTTAGGACCCAGCCTCAAATACTTTGTACAAAACCTCTGTACCGTATCGGGCAGGACTGAATTCCTGCATCTGAAAGTCTTCAAAACAGGGAGGAGAAAAATCTACTTCAGATCCAAACCTCAGAATGTAAATCTACAATTAATTAAAAAAGAAGAGAAAAAAAAAGGGGACAGGAGTAAAATATGGAGAATGAAAACCCATCTGATTCAAATAATCTTTAGACACCCAAATCCTCTTGATGTAATCATCTATTTGTTTCAGGATCTGAACCTAAAAGTCTGATTCTGGGGGCCTTACACAGGTCAGTAAACTGCCCAGCCAAGCAGCCGCATTCAGATCTGTCAGACACTGAGTGTGAGATTAATAAAAGTGTGAGATGGAAATACACTTCAAGTGTGGAATGTGTACGGTAGACCATATGGTAGCATCAATTTTTAAATTTCTGTGTTCAATAGCTCATTATAGTTAATTGTTAGTGACAGGGTATGCTACAGCTTGTTTTAAAAGTTTTGTTAAATACTAGTCTACAAAAGAGTTTAAAGAGTAGCAGAAAATAAAAGAATGAGGCAATGTGGTGCTAGCAAAATTAAGAAGAATAAAACATACCAACAAACATTCACATGCCCACTGAGGAGCCAAGCTCTAGTACGGTAATTGGCAAAACGTAGGAGTTCCAAGTAGCAAGTCAGAGCAGCCAAGCCTGAATCTATGTGCATAAATATGCCCCACAGGGACTTTGCAAACATGGCATGGACTCTTTTACTTTCAGTCTTAACTAAATGAATTATTAATAGTTTCATTCTTGACAGGAATAGCAATTAGAAGCATCATCATGACATTGTTAGCTCATGAAGTAAATGCTAATAAAAAGAACTTTAAAATTTAATTTATTGTTAAAACATTCCATTCAATATAAAGTGAAGAAGTACCACTGCTACTCTGCAGCTTCCTTGCTGTGTAGGAATGATAGAACAGGTGCTAAGTAAAAGAAAAGTCAGAGATACTGATGTATAATGCCCACAATTTACATTTAATCGTTATTTTGTTAAATTCATGTATGTCTTACTGTATAGTGCCATGAGCTTCAGCACTTTCCTTCATAATATTTCCATCTAGGACTGCTTGTTTTGTCATCAATTCCACCTTCTCAGTTTCATGCTTCTTTACACCATCTATAAAAGAAAATGCAAATATACCATGTATGCAGAAGAGTAAGGTCAGGGCACAGGACCTGGGGGTGTTTTTCTTCCTGCTTTATTGGAAGAAGTTCCTTCTGTAATATCCCTTAATTTGTCTGTAGTTAGAAACCTCTTTAAGGCCATAATCCCCTAAGGGGGGAGTGTCAAAAAACTCACCTGAAGGCAGCATAAAGGTAATCTTGCTAGTGGTAGGCTTTTTGTCATCCTTTTGATTAGGTATAGAGCAACGATACCTGCAAAAATAAAAATTATTACAAGCTTCAAATAATGTTAAATTACTTTAACTTATAACTTGTTTTACAGGCAACTGTGTGAAATTTTAGAATATGAGAAAGATGAGAAGCTCTGATTGTAGCAACTATTTGTTAGGATTTCTTATTCTGAGCATAGAACTAAAGAAAATTACTGAAAATGTTTGTGTCATTTCATTGTTATTTTCTGGCAGTTCTTCATGAGCGGGTTGTGTGCCAGGAAGAGCTATTTAATATTATTAATACTGAATTGTGTGTATTTTCAGAGTTAGAAGCAGTAGATCTGACTCCCCTGTCTGTAATCTTATGCAACTCTGTGAGGTTGCTGGACTAAAAACCCGTGTTTTCTGCAGAAATGAGTAAGGGAGGCAGTGTCCACTGAAAGATGTCAGAACAGTGTGCCTGCTTTAGTTCAGATATCCATGCAGAGTGCAGTGTTTTGCCCTTTCCTTATCCTCTGTTGTTGATGGAGGTGTAGCTGCCTCATTCAAGTCTACATTTCATTACTGGTGTTTGTGTACCAGGGATAGGGGCAGGCACAACGAGTTGGAAGATGTCCCAAGAAGACTTATTCTTAAGCAGCATCCTAACGTGTAGGCTCTCCAAATGTGTGACCTCACAGACTTGGAATGGCACCGAGTGACATGAATTCAGCATGCATATGGGCATCTATCACGGGACGAGATGTGAATTCCTCTCCAGGAACTTCACACACATGGACTTCCTTCATCTCTGCTGTGAGACAAATGGAACCTGTGTCAAGCAGCTGATGTGATACAAAGCCTATGTTAACATGCAGTGCCTTGGGTGAGGATGCAGGAAGCTTGCTACTAGCTGCAACATGCTGCTGGCATCCAGATAGTATGGAATTGGTAAAGCTGAGTTACAATGAAAACCTTTCTAAGGACTTTATGCTGTAATTTTTTAATGATTGGTTCATGTATTTACAGTTCTGATGGTTAGTTCAATGAGAAATTCTGAAATGGAAGATAAATCTGTGTACTTTGTCTAATCAACAAGTACCTGCTCTCTTCCTGTTCAAGGAGACTGCGGTACGTTGCTATTTCCTCCTCGAGTTTCATCCTAGTGTTCAGGAGAATTTCATGCTCTCGAAGCTGCTTCTCAATACCTCTTCTCACTTCCTGTAGCTCTTTCTCTAAACATTCAATCTCAGCTTCTAAATTCTGTAGTTGCATGTGGTACTGCTGCTCTGTGGCACGCAATGAACGCTCCAAACCCTTTTCCTGTTAAATTTAACTCATATTTTAAGATTTGAAAAGTGTGCCTGTAAGGATGCTATATACACTTTTCTTTAACAATCAGACCATGTATTTTTATATCAGTTCTTTTAAGAATATTCTTTAGGATCAAGGGTATAGTTTTTACGGTAAAACTTTTGCTGAGATATTTTCCAGTAACATTTTAAATAATTTAAGATAGAATAAAACAAAATAGCCACCTGTTGTACCACCAGTTCACTATCACTGATTCTGCAGATCGCTGGTTTTACCTGTATGGTTAGAATGATAGCCAGCTAAGTACAGCATGAAAACTGAGTGCTCTGTTGTCTTAAATATATTACAGAACTCAGGACATGGCTGATGTATTCTGTCACAAATCCATTGATGAATTTGGTCCACCCATTCAGAAAAAGTTTTTACAGTAAACCTGATCAGAGTTTGCTAGGCAGAATAATTGGGACTGTGGTGGGGGAATACCATGCAAAAACATGCTTGGCAGAAGTGGAAATATGAATTGTGTTACCCATCAAATGACAGATTTTGAATCAAGATGCACGGTGCTCTAAAACGTGAGCAGTTGACTTGGTTGTTGCTTGTGGGGTAGTGATCGGTGTGACAAACTGAAAACCCCCAGCAAAGCTCTGCCTTTTGTGTTTGTTGTATTTCTGCTGGACGGTGAATGTTTCTTCCATAAACTGGTTTGTGAATAGTTTACATCAAGAAAGATAGTTGTTTTTTCCAGGTGATTTTGACTATCATTTTATGATTCTTACCACAGCATGGAGAGATTCAATTTCGATCTGCATATGGTGCCACTGCCGCCTGGCTTCACAGAGTTCTGCTCTGGCTGCCTTTAACGCTTCTGCATCTTTGTCCATTCTTTTAACTGTAGCTGCTTCTAGCTACAGGGGATATATATATATATATATATACTTATATATATATATTTATATACATATATGTATACACAAAAAAGAAGATAATTTAAAAATATTAAAATGAAATAGACAGAAGTCTCTAACTGGGATTTTTTTTTTTAAGATTCACATACATTTGTTAGAGCTAACAGTGATGAGTTGATATTTTATGTACCATGTAGTGCAGAAGTCCATATACTGCTGTGCTTGGTGGGAGGTAGCTGGATAAATCTTGAACCCTAACTTTTTGTTGTAGAAATATGCCAGTACAAATTAACCATTTGTGTTTAGACCTCATCCTCCTCTAGAGTAAGTGCACTTAACTTTGTGGCAGTTAGTTAAAGGAACTGCAGTCAGTTCTTGCAAACAGTTCCATGTTTGAATGACATTCTTTGGTTTTAATGTATTTTTGGTTTCAAGGAACAGCTTTATAGAAAGGGAATGCTTTTGATTGCTTGCTTGGGTGCATTCCAGTTGACAATAGCTGTAATTATGGTTTTGCCTAATGTAGTCATTGACTAGATTTCAGATTGTTCTGGAGCAAGCACCTCCATTCATTCAAATATCCAAATCTACAACTTTTCGTTGTCCTAGGCTTAATCTTAATCTAAAACGTTGTTTGGGATAATTTGTCATCCTTAGGCCTGAAAGTTGTTCTAAAAACAAACAAACAAAAAAAAGTGAATAGTCAACCAAGCACTGTGTTGTGTTTACAGGTAAATGTGTTTTGTTTTTTTTTTTTCCTATTACAAATAATTTTTTTAACCAACCCTGAGCATATGTGGGGTCATTTTAGATTTGAACTCATCTTTGAATTCGATTGTATGTTACTGCGTATGTTACTTCTAGAATAATTATTTATCTTATGGAAGTTATTTTTCCTCTACAGTTTTGAGTTTTACTGCAAGTGGTGAAGGTGCCATAAGCACTTGAAACTCTGCATACTCTTTTGCCTATTTTAGACCTTTACATAGGTTCTCACGATGCCGTCAACTCTAAGAAAATAAACTTTAATTCAGGTGTTACAAAGCAAGTAAAATAAGATCAATTCCCCCCTCCCTCCTTAGTATACTAACCTACTGTAATTTTGTCATGACATCATTGTGGTGGGAACTCTAGATTTGACTAATCCACAAGTGAGTTCTCAGTAATCTTTGGCTATCCTTTTGTGCCTGGGTACTGCAGAGTTTATGTGATGAGACCGTATCGGTCCACGTTGGCTGCTGTGTGCCAAACACCACCACAGACACGGTTTAACCATCTGGTTTATAGTTGCCACGGGATTAGGGTGTAGATCAGACAGATTACAGCAGTAATCTGGCCTGTGGTTAAAAAAAAAAAAAAACACAAACAAACAAAAACCAATACAAACAAACAAAACCCTCCAGAATTTCTGCAGTGCCTAAAAACAACAGGGTGATATAATACCTAATTTTCAGCCTGAATTTCTTGGCATTTGATGGCTGTAAATTGTTTTTCCATTTTATTTCAAAGTTCAGTTAGGTTTTAGAGATGCTTTATGTGTAAATCTAAAACAGTAGCATTATGTGTTTATAGCATTTAATAAATCTGTATGAAAGAACAAATTATATTTGCTAAAAGTATGACAGCTTTACTGTGAACAACGTAAAACAGTTCCTGAAAAGGTGCTGTTTTCTTTAATATAGGTGCTAAAAACTGTAAAGCTTTCTTTATATACATGGCTTCTTTACATCGCCTTTGATTTTCAAGATTCTCAGTTCCTGTGGGATAACTGAAAGGTGCTAGAGGTTACTGTGTTACTGCATATGTCGTCATTTTTAAATCCCAGCAATATCACTGTTGCAGGTACAGAAAAGCATCCGGATGAATTACACAGCACTCCTTTAGTGTGAATTTCATACCCTAAACAAAACCTTTTCCGTATCTTCTAGTTCAAATCTTACTGCAGTAAAATCAAAATCCCTTCCCCAAAAATATGCTGCATCGAAAAGGAAATACTGTACCTCATAGAGGCCGAGGGAGGAATTGTACAGACAAGGCTTGTCTCCTTACTCTGGAAGGTGTATGTCTGCATGAAGTCATTACCTGGGTCCTTGCTGAGATGATGGTCTTTATCTGATTTCTGGTGATGAGCATTTCATACTTTGCCCTGATCTCACGGAGGAGCTGGGACAGTTCCATTCCCCTCCCATCCTCCACCTTGGCTGCCCGAACCTTATTGATAGGGTGAGGCGGCTGCTGCAGAGCCTTCCCTGCCTGCAGTGAGACGAGGAGGAAAGTACAGGCAAATTTTAAAGCTGCAGAGCTTTATTTCTGAGGAAGCCCTTGAAGATCGGGGGCTTTCAGTCCTTTCTGAAGACGTTTAATAATGCAAAGATGTCGCTTCTGCAGCAGTGAAATGATGATACCTAAATTATGTACTGAAATGAATTCATACAGTGTCCTTATGCTTTTGTTGCATGGTAAAGTAGTTTTTTTATAATGCCAAAAACTGTGAGGTTAAGAGATACAAAACAAAGGACAGAATCGCAGCTGCACAGAATGAGAGTGCAGTCGCACAGGGAAAGGGAAGGGGACAGCTTCCCAGCAGGACCCCTGCGCTGGCAGCAGCACTGCTGAAACGTGCCTTCGCCAGGCGGTTGTGAAGCATCGGCACCAGATATCTGGGGATGACGCAGAATTTCCCTCCTTGAAGGCTCACTGAGGCAAAGCGTGGCTGACCTGCTGTGCTGCTGGGCATTGTCCTGCTTTAAGAAGGAGCTGGGCTCCTGGCATCCTCTCACCCGACACTTCTGTATTTCTGTGGGCAGGAACACAGGAGGGACAGAAGCCAGCGCCGCTAGTGGCATGGAATGCTTTCACACCTTGTGGCAAGGGGGCTTTGGCTCCCTTTCTGCAGAGCACTAAGAAATTCTGGTGAATGAATACCTCAAACGTAGCTAACTGCTGTCAGAAAAGGTGTGTGTTTGTCTCTGAAGGGGTTTACAGTACCTCTGCCTTGTGTCAGGGGGCTCAGTTCACAGAATGGTCAGATGTTGTTGGCTCCTCATGCCTTTCCTCAGAGCTACGGGAGAGGTAGAAAGCAAAGGTTGTCTGATGTTCTGTAATCCCTACAAATAATTCTCCATTTCCTGGCTTATTTTAACTGCTCTGTACTGACAATCGCAATGATCTTGTCTACTAAGTATTGCTCTTACCAATTTTTCAAAGTTTTTTTTTTTTTTTCTTGTTCAGTAATATAGAGTATGAGACAGTAAAAAGTCCTAATTTCAGTAAAAAAATTGCTAAATAGAATGCAGTTTTAGACTCCAAGTAAGAATGTGCGTCAGTAAAATGAGGGAAAAAAGGCAGTAAACTTTCACAAGACACTCCTTTTAAGAAGTTGAAGCATTGTACCTCTTAAAAGTCTCCTTGTGTGCATAAGGCTTCCTTGTTCTTGACTCTCTCTGCTGGCACGTGTAAAAGGATCCTGTGTACTGATTTTGTTTTTCTTAGCTGGTTGTTCTTCTGCTGGCCTGGGTAGAGATGAGAACATCTTGTTGTCCGCTACATTTTCTACAACTGTGTTAATCATTCTAATTTTCCATAGTTCTAAAAACAAAATATCAACAGTGTTTTTCATTGATGGTATGAGAACAATCATATTAGAAAAAAAAAACAACAAACATAGGAATCCAAACATTGAAAGGAAGAGCCTATGTATCTAAGTAAATAAGAACTTTTAAATGTAATTTAAAATCTTCCTTTTTTCTTTTCATCACAATGTTGATTCTTTGCAGTTTGTTTTCAGTTCCCTGGGATTCAGAATCACTTCTGCTTCTATCAGGCAAAGTCAGGGCTGTCTAGCACCCAGAAATGTATCAGGTTGAAATACAATATACAGAGCTCTGGATACTGGATTTGTTCACACAAACCAAAATCTATGCTTCAATCAGTGGCTGTGGATGAATCTTATTATTACCAGGACCTAAAATTTTGTCAGTTGATAACATTTCTAAAAGCTTTTAAAAATAAATTAGCACCAATGCCTTCTTTTTCCTCCTTTTTTTTCCAGGTGTAGAGGGAACATCCAGCTGCGACATCCTTGAAGCCTTAAGGTAGGTGTAAGCAACTGTATCTTCACTAGGATTTATGTAATTCTCAATCCTAGCTACTCTCAAAGTTTGTATTTTATCACAGGTATTGTCTTAGAGTTAACTTTGTAGTTTAGATACCATATGTCAATTATTTGGATTCTGTGATAATACTGGGATTGCAAACTGCTTTGGTTTCACACAAGACCATAGCTAGAGTGGTTTCTACATATCCTAAGCAATTTATAATATAATAATATATAAATAATTTATTTTTTAGATCATAATATTAAATTCAGGATGAATGTGTATGTAGGTAAAGTGCATGATTATTCAGTGTAAATATAATCTACATTAAAACAAAAACGTGTTTGAAATTCGGAAATCTGAATTCCTAATGATGCGAAAGTTCACAGCAATCACAGTTGCAGCCCCTGAGTTATGTACGTTATTTCATGTTTCTTTATAAACAGTTATAATGAAAATACATATGTCTGTGCAGGAAGACAAAAGAGACACATTTTTCTCTCCAAAATGGAGATGCTGTCACTAATGGTGAAGATTCTGTGGTTTCAGTTTTTCCACACAAGAGAAAGTTTTAGGGTAGGAAAGAAAGATGACAAATGCTGTCCTGTTTTAGGAGGAGAAAAAAATTTCCTTTAGTCTGTATTTTAAAAATGTTGTCTCTAATGGTACTCTTGTTAATCAAATGCAGCTACATAAATAACTTCAATTTGTCTACTTCTGCTATCGCTATTTTATTTTATGTAGTGTTTATTTAATAATAAAAATATAGCCTGCAGCAAGAAAAATATTATTGAAATACATTGCTTGTAGTTACATTCTTTTCATTTATTTATCAGCACTGTTTTTTAAAGGGAAATGAAAGAGGTACATTTGAGTTGTGTGCTTTTAGAAAACTAATTCCGCATACTGCTGAAGATGGTGCATTTACTCGAGGGTTTCACATTTTTCCCTCTTCATACTGACATATATTGAAGAATCTTGTATTTAATTTCTTTGTGTTATTTATCACACTGGTTTTTATTTAACTGAATGGATTTTAGATGTGATTCTACCAGTTCTTTGATTATTGTTTTAACTACCCTGCCTTTTATTGGTTCCAAACAGGAAGCAGAAGAATGCTAGTGATTGGGTTTGCAAAGGGGAAAAAGGAAGTGCAGTATGAAATCCGTGCTCACATTAAAATTGTAGTTTGAATCAATTGTTTAAGGCGAGAAAATTTGTATTGTAGATAAACAATGATATGCATGTAAGAGGCCACAGTAACTTGTCGTATCTGGATTCACACAAAAATTGTCAACATTTTGTCTCAAGAAGAAAGACTGACGTATATCGTAAGGGGATTGTGTTCTGGTTCCTAATTTTATTCTGGATAAGAGATTCTTTTAAATAGTTGGACAACCGGAAGTCCAATGTAGGATTCAAAATACTGTATTGGGCTCCCACCAGATGGCACTCCGGGACATCTAACCAACATTTATAGCTGCTTTGAAACCAGCATATAGCTTCTTTTCCACTGAACTTGTGGTCTCTACATTGTGTTGTTCTGATTGCAAAAAAATTCCCTCTTAATCCTTTGTATTGCTGTAAATTGGTATATTTAATTTGTATGGTATCAAGTATTCCTTTAATCCCACTTCTAAACAGTATTTTATTTTTTAGCATGTGCTTTTTCTATTGTTGGATTAACTTCTTAAAATGGGGTGCACTGTACCATAGGCACAATATATGGTAGAGGAAAATACCCAGTAAAATACAGCTCAGGATCTACAGTCTTAAATTATGACATGAAGAACGAAAGGAGGCTAATACCTTAAAGCTTTTTGAGTCCTTTTTTATTAGCCAAGAAATCTGGAAAATTAGGTTAGAATAGTGAAATTATTTTAGCTCAAAAATATAGAAAATCACATCTAAATGAATGCCTAACGTTTGTATCACATTTCCAGTTACTGAACAAAGAACTGATGATAGAATTAAACACCATGAAAATAATGCAGGTAACACCAATAGACTGAAGTAGAAAGTACATTGCATGCCTGCTAAGAATGAAAATGCATGTTTTATGTAAAAGAATCTTAGTTAAAAAGCCAATCTATTTTTTTACTTCATACTAATGAAAAAAGTTATTTATCCACTTCTGCTTTGAAAGCAACATGGAATGAATGGATCCTTTGCAATATCAGGCTGTGCCTTATATCTTCTCTTCAACTTCCTTAACGTGGGATGCAACAACCTTTCCGTCTACCACTTCCTCAACAATTGTCTTGATCTTTCTAGTTTTGGTAGGATCTAAACAGCATAAACAAGACAAAAGAATTATGGAATTGTTAACATGCCTTGCATCAACAATTACATCCTCTTTCCTTTTAAGTTGGCTACTTGCTATGATGAACTCTATGATGTAGTTAATCAGAATAGCATACATTATTTTACTTATAATAATAACTTTAGAAATAATATTATTGGGACATTTCATCCCTCATTCAGACAGTGTTGAGAATTCTAAATGAGTACTTAATGATTCTGTATCTACTAATTTTAATGGTTATATAAAGCAGTGTATATAATTAACATGGGAACACATTTATTTGAATGGTAATGGTCAGAACTATTATAACAGCTGTAAGATAAATATGTATTCAGTTGAGTTCTACCTACCCTGAGAAGAATCCAGTGATTGTGTTTGTGATTTAGACCCTGTCAAAGATGAGCTTTCAAATGAAAGTCCTTGTCCTCCACTCCTAAAAATGAATGAGAGACATACTATATTGCAGAATGTTTGTCAGGTGCATGAGAATGTGTATTATTCCCTTTTCATGCTGCCATTCATTAATTAATATAGTCACTGAGCAAAATGGTTCATTTGTTATATTTGTAAAGAAGAGCTGATTATTCGGAATCTTTGTATGTGCTTTCCTGTCTTTTGGTGAACATAGCACTTGTTTATCCCTCTTCTCTTTTCCTGGAAAGGATATTGCTACAGAAAGTAAAAGAGATATTTTATATGAATTATTTACTTACACAAACTCTCCATCCATCAAACGACGGTAGGTTTCAATCTCCATTTCCAGACGACTCTTGATGTCTAGAAGTTGTTGATACTCTGCATTCTGCCGTTCCATATCAGCCCTGACCTGAAACAGCTGAGACTCCAGATTCCCAATCTGAAGTTGCATTTGTGAAAGCTGAGCGCAGTAACCTCCTTCTGTTTCTGCTAAAGTGTCTTCAAGGGATTTTTTCTGTGTAAGAAGGATTTTAAATAATCTGACTGAGGAAAACAGGATTCTTTACAAATATAAAGACAGCTGAAACAGTTTATGGGAGTAACTATGGCCTCAATACTTAGAGACATTTATTTTTTTCTTGAAATACTAGTTTGGTAATTGGCCTTTGCTGCTACTTCGCTGAATGTGAAAATAAAAGCTCATTTGTTTTATAACATGCTACTTGCAATCCAATTATATATATATGACTACTATTTAGGAACTAAAAGAGTGTAGATTTTAATAGGAAATAAATGCAAGTCACAAATCCTGTAGAATAGTGCAAGATATAAAAAATGCTTTTAAGTTGGAAAATTGTCAAGTTAACAGTTTCCTTTCAACCTACCATGGCAAGCTGGGATTGTAGTTCAATTTCCAAGCTCTGGAGAGTCCGTTTTAGATCTGTGATCTCGCTCTTTCCTGACTGAAGCTGCTCAGTATTGGTGGAGATTTCCCTTTTCAGCTCCCCACTCTGAAATGGCAAGAAGCAGATTGTAATTCTCCTGTTCCGAATACTCAATTCTCTTTTACATGCATTTGGCTGCATTTGCTATTTATGTGGCTGTTACTTTTTCATTGAACCATGCTTCAGCCTCTTTACGGTTTTGCTCGGCGATGACTTCATACTGTCCCCTCATGTCATTCAAAAGCTTGGTGAGGTCAATTCCTGGAGCAGCATCCATTTCAACGCTGACTTGGCCAACTGCATTGCTCTGGAAGCCCTGAAGCTCCTGGAGAGATTTGAAATAAAAGATTCTGTTAATAAAAGGCAAAATAGTTCTACCAGAAATATTTATAGAGAAATAGGAGTGATGTAAATTCTTCTGCAACAAGAATCCTTCCTAATTAAGTTTTATTTCATCTCTGAAGAACATAAAACAGTGAAATATTAATATAGATCTTGCCTGTCAGTTCCATTTGTCTCAATAGTCTTGTTATTTAACTTTTTGATTCTTCTCTAGCCTGTACACCTAGGCTATGAGTAAAAATAATAACTGGAAGACTGATAAGCATCTGAGTTGGCTCCCATTTCCTTTATAATTTTGAATGGCAAATTTTGTATCAACTTTCTGCAACACAGTGACTGCTGTGGTGGTAGTGTATAGGCAGAATAAAATAAGCAACTGACATCTGAGTTGATTTGGCAAGAGGAAAATGTGAAAAGTTTAGTTTTGCTAAGCCAGGAGTTAAGAGAACAGCAACTTGTTGGGGCCAGCAATCCATAAGCCCTGAGTGTACATGAAGATATCTTCTGCGTTCTTAGAGAAATGGCCTGGCAGTATTTCTAGTGGCAGAACTTAGAAGAATAGTAATCCTGCATCATCTAGAGCCCATAGCTTGGGTGCCTCTTTCTTTCCCTCCTTCTCTTAGCAAACTCAGAACAGCAAACCAAATAATGGAACCAAGGAACTCCCACTGGCATAAATAAGGGAATAATTTGATGTTTCGTACTTCCATCTACCTTGTTATGAATATACAAATAAATAAAAAAAAAAGTACCTCTTCATGATTCTTCTTAAGATAAGCCAGTTCTTCATTCAGGCTTTCAATCTGCATCTCCAAATCAGCTCTCGTCAAGGTCAGCTCATCGAGAACTCTGCGCAGGCCATTGATGTCAGCCTCCACACTCTGGCGAAGAGCCACTTCATTCTCATATCTGTGAAGAAAGTAATTAAATGTGCTTTTTATGTGGTTGATGAGGTCAAATGCAAACTTACTCTGTGCTTATATAGCTTTTAATATGAAATCTTAATACACAAAACTATTACAATATTAATAATTAACATATTCTGCAATGAGATACTTCTAAATACATAGGATTTTTTCCCTTAAAATAATAGTGACAGGTTTTGCAATATTACAATTTTTTATTTTTATTGTATATTTTTATTGTATTTTGTATTGTATTTTTTTTTATTACAAGTTTGCAATGCACTTACTTCAGTCTGAAATCATCGGCAGCCAGTCTGGCGTTATCGACCTGCAGAATGATTCTTGCGTTGTCGATAGTTGCATTAATGATCTGGAATGCAAGCAATGTCCAGAGAGTGATTTTATAGCCTAGTGGCTTTGCAGATCGATAGAGCTTTCTACATAACTGTAATTTTAAATATGACTGTAATAAAAGGAAGTTGTTAGACTCTCATAGAATTTGCTAAATATGAAAATATATAGGATGGATTTTCAACTTCGCAAATCAGAATGTTTCATTTAACGGAAGAATACACGTTTGTGTTCTGTGGTTTGTAATCTCTGAAGAGCTTGCCAGGTAGTCTCTCAGCTTCAGGAACTGAATTTGTAATATAAAAAACATGAAACTTGCTAAAATGCAAACACTTCAATCAACAAGAGCTAGTACAACTGGATTCTATCACTGCCTTCTCCTTTATTCCAGTTAAACCAAGTCATGTCACAGCATTGTGTGATACAGCTACAGAACTGCGGTCAATACACAAGAAAATTCAACATGTACTAGTGCAGTGTGACGGAGGATTATTACAAGAGTCATTAACATAGAAGAATTTTGTGCTTGGTTTCTGAAATAAATTTGTTATTTGTCTCCAATTATTATTAGGTGAATTGCAAATGCAAAGATGCATTAAGTACATTGCTTTGCTACCTTGTTTCGAAGATCTTCAATTATTGGATAATATTTACTGTAGTCGTTCCCAGACCCAGGAACACCAGTTCCAGGGCCATTTTTCTCATACCACTCTCGGATTTTGCGCTCCAGCTCCGTATTGGCATCCTCCAGAGATCGTACTTTGTCCAGATAAGCAGCCAGACGGTCATTGAGGTTCTGCATCGTTTCTTTTTTGGAGCCGGAAAGAAGGCCGCCATCCCCCCCGCCACCAGTGCCAAAACCACCTCCAAACCCAGCACCTGAGCCACCACCAAAACCACCTCCAAACCCGGCACCTGAGCCACCACCAAAGCCACCTCCAAAACCAGCACCTGAACTGCTACCAAAACCGCTTCCTAAGCCTCCCCCAAAACCACCGCCTAAGCCACTGCCGTAGCCACCACCTCCACCGCCGCCAAACCCCCCACCAAAGCCACTACCTAAGCTGCTCCCAAAGCCCCCACTGAAGCTGGAGCCAGAACCAAGCAGAGAAGTGGTACCAAAACCTCCCCCGGCTCCTCCACCAAAGCCAAACCCGCTGCCACCGAAGCCTCCTGCAGCGCTAGCGTTGGACATCCGCAGAGTTCCCCCGCCAAGGCCGCTCCGAGAGGAGAACTGCCGGGAGCCGCCGCTGGTGCGCACGGAAAGGGCCATGGTGCTCCAGGTGCTCTGTTTGCTTAGCAGACACCGCCGAGCGGGGAACCGTTAAGCCTTTATATAGGGAATGTCGTGGGTGTTGCAGCAGCAGTCCCCACCTCCTACCAAAATCCTTCATTCTTTCCCTGTTCTCTTCTTTGGGGAGGGGGAAGGAGGTAAGCTTAGTATGCCCTGACCAAGCTAAATGATGTGTGCAAATCTAAATTGCCCATGGGAGCAGAAATCTGGCACCCTCCAGGTGTTTGCTGTATGAGGAGGAATGGGTGGAGTAGAGCTAAGACATCCTGATAATGTTTTGCCATGTGTAATGGAGCACAAAAATTTCTTTTCACTTTTAAATCCATCTTAAATAATTTTTTTTGTCATTACATATTCTTTGCTTTCTTGGTTTGGGGCTATTATTGTAGAAGTGTGCTTAAGGCAGTAGAATGATCCCTTTCATATCAGACTTCCTGGCGTGTCAGAAATGTGTTTCTCTTCACAGTACTTCTCTGGCATGAACCTCTGCCGGATTAGTGTTCTCAGTGAGTTTGATAAGAAGTTAGGAAAGTGGTCAACACTTCTTGTATGTGGGGAGACGCGGACAGGCAGTGATCCTCAGCTTGGTCATTAATATGAAAACACAAAATATTCTTGATTACACTAGACATAATTTATAGTTGTTTTTTTTTCCCTAAATCTTTAGGCATTGAAATACCCATCTAATGCCGAAACCAATGTTTCTCTTACAACATCTTCTTTGTGCTTAAAGAGATAGAAGGGACCTCCAGACACCTTTTCAAGTGCAGGGAGAGAAGAAGGAGCCATCAGACTTCTGTCTGGCGGTGGCTCACTGATTGCACCTTTCATCCATGGTGCTCCAACAGTATGTCTGCTCCTCAGCCTTTATGATGTATGGATCCATGTGTGGTCCATGCAGAAATTATAAATGCTGTCAAATCAATCTGACCGTAGGTCTTTTCCTGCTGCCCTCTACCTAGGGTTCACAGGACAACTCAGTTGAGAGTGTTGTGTAAGTTCACAGCACGATGGTTTACAACTGCATTTTTGTCACTGATGGTTTTTTAAGTCTAATGCAGTTGGACATGAAAGACCATCACAGAAACGCCTGACTAGGTTTTTTTTGTGCCTTTTATAATGTAAATCTAAAGATCAAAGATAGCTCTTGCAGGTTACAAGTTTTGGCATGGAAACCCTTCCAAATCATTATACTTCCCTTTTGAAGTTATTTTGATAAACGGAAAATTGCTTTTTCTTTGTCCTGGCTTCATTATACCACTGGATTTGTCAACAGAAATTTATTCATTTTTAATTAACCTCCGTCTAAAAGTACAGATGCTTTTTTTTTTTTTTTTTTTTGGCAGACCTGTATTATGAGCAGTAGATCAAAGGTTTAAGTAAAGCATTTGTGTAGAAATGATGTGATAGCCTGGTATCAGTGACTCATGATTGTGAAAGCAGAAGATTATTTTGTTTGGCAGCTTTATATGTACAGTAAATAATGTACTGGACAGGTGAGATTTCAAAAGGAAGAGCTTTTGTGTTTATGTTGTGAAGAGGAAAAAGTAGACTCCTTGGACTGAAGATCTGGGTGTGGCATAGGAGACTTGTACTGCATGGGAAAAGCTTCATGTGGGTTTTGATAGAGAGGGGTTCAACAGAAATGGTACTCTTTATTTCTGAACTGAAAGGCAAAATATATTCTTTTGATGAAATACCTTTGCTTGGTATAGTCCCTGATGATTGAGAGTGAAAATAATAAAAAGACTTCTTAAATTTTACATTTTATTTTATTATGAAATGTAAATGGACATTTATTTATTGGAAAATCATTTTTTACTGAAGTGAGGGTGCATTGCGTTTGGATGGTAGTTCAAGTTCAGAAAAGATCCATTGAATCAGCATTTTAATATATTTTTTAAAATACCTACTCTAAATGTTCTAGCACATAAGAGAAAAATAGATCGCAGTTAAACTAGCACATTTGATAGGGGGCATATCATACCTATCAAGTTAATTCTTCCTTGTAAAGTTTTGATAAGTTGTCCATTAAGGTTTCAGAAATAACAGGTATCTTTTAAAAACTTCCAGTTTGTCAAGCACATGGACAAATTTTGTCCCATATCTTCATCTAATGGCTTGCACCAGTTCAGTGCTTTGGAACTTCAGTAATGAAGACTTGTGTCAATACTTTTCTAAATTCAATTTTTATGATTTTCAAAGCTGTAGTAAATTCACACTACAGGACATTTGACTTTACAATTTATACTGAGCAACTCTTTAAGTGTAATATTAAGACTCTGATGTAAATGAAGACTAACACTTCAGCTTTTATTTGTCTTGGAAACAATAATACATTTGTAACAGGCTGATCTGTGTTTTCTTTCATCAAGATATTTAGTCACTGCATAAGTAAACTCCAAACCTTGCACTTCGTAACTTTCTGATGCAAAACATTATTTTTATTAACACCCCCAACAAAAAAAAACGTTTGAGATTTGATAATTTGGCATTTTTCCACCACTGCTGATTTCAGGGAGAATTGGAGAATTAGATTGGACTCTGTATAAAGTTTAATGATGTAATTAGAGCTCAGAGGCTGTCTCGCTTCTGCTGGCGCTGTTATATCTTCTCTTCAATCTCTTTTACCTCAGAGGAGACGACCTTGCCATCAACCACCTCTTCAACAATTGTTTTGATCTTCTTAATTTTATTTGATTCTGCTAATGAAATTGAACACTAAATTAATAAAATGCAGTCTATATTAACAGAAAAATAGTGCTATCAGCAGTTTCACTAATGAGAAAACAGACAAAGGCATCTTTTCAATGCAGTTACTAAAAAATAAACTTTTGGGAGATTCAGTTTATGGTTTATCTTCCTTCTAACGTGCTATATGTTACGTAATATTTCACTGGTCAATAACTTGCTCTGAAACTGTGTTGTTTTACATCAGGCTACTTAATGCCATAACATTTCAACAGGAAGCCATCAAAAAATATGTATGTTTGTGTGACGTACCTTTTTCAGTCTCCTCTGCATGTAAATTCACTTGGGCAGACCTGTTCAAATCATAAATTGACAAATGTAAATATATTGTGCCTAATGTATTAAAGAAACAACCTTGTACATTCCCTGTACGTTCAGATAGGTGATTTCCTTTCATCAGGATGTGAAACCATGTGTTTAAATGAGTTTTCTCAGTTAAAGTAGAATTTGTTAAGCATAAACTGTAGGTGAAATTAACCTGCAGAGCAGTTCCTGCAGTGCTACAACTTCAGCTCATGCAGATATGCCCCAACTAGTTCCTGAGCCAGAACTGCTGAACAGGTAGAGTCTTTGTGGGAAACATCACTCTGCCTGTCTTGCTCTGTGTTCTTTCACAGATCTCTGCACTTTCCACTATGGAATATGGGATACTGGAGCACCCAGATGTTAAGTGTGGGCTCACTTCTTACATATTTTAGTAGCTTGGCTGCTAGTGACACAAGAACAGCAGAACAGAATCCATTGCAGGCTGCAGGAGGTCAGTGTGAGTGCCTTGCTGTAATGTGACCAGGTGCCTGTTGTGTCGAAAGGAGTTTTAAAAAATATCTAGCCTGGGTTATAGTCATTATAGTCATGGAAAAGTCAATCCCAAGTCCCATCACTGATGTTATGGAGTGTGAACAGCTATCAAGCTGCTCAGCTCAGGGAGAGTCACAGTATGTACCTGTGCACAGGATGACAGATACAGACTCAACCAACTTCCATGGCAGCCTCTGAAACAGAGCACAAACTGCAGCCTGCTTGGAATCTACAGCTGGGAGCTGGGCAATAGACAGGTTTTCTCCTTCAGAAACCAGTTGCCAAGGAGCAGACTGTACCACTTTCACCAGCCATGAATACAGATGATCTTTGCAATGCTGTCAGCTGTCACCCTGCCCGAAGCTGACAGTGCCCGTGTATCCTCACCTGCTGTCCTCGCCTTCCAGCAGGCGGCGGTATGTGGCAATCTCCATTTCCAGGCGAGTCTTGATGTCCAGCAGTATGCTGTACTCGTTGTTCTGAGCCTCCATGTCAGAGCGGAGTTGCCTCAACTGAGCCTCTAACCTGGCAACTGCTTCCTGTATTTGATTTAGTTGATAAGTATAACGTGCTTCAGTTTCATCCAGCGTGTCTTCTAAAGCCTTCTTCTACAGTTGGTGAAAAGAACAGAGATGTATTATTATTCAAGAGGATACATTTTGTCCTTACATTTTGATTGAAAAATGTGTCGGTTTCTGTATTTTTCTCTGTAGCTATCTACTTAACACAAGCTTTACTTTAAGTACTGTTTATTATTTACCATGTTCAGATGGGACTGTAATTCGAGCTCCAGACTCTGGTAGATCTGTCTCCGCTCTGTGATCTCTCTCTTTTGCTCTTGCAGTTGTTCCATATTAATTGCGACTTCCAGGTTCAGTTCTTCTGTCTGAAATACAGAAATAGAAGGACTGTAAGCTAGAACTCAACATGACTGACGTTCTTGCTGATGTTTAAGTCATTGACCTTACCTGCTTCTCAAATCGTTCTTTGGCTTCTTGACGGTTCTTTTCTGCCATTTCTTCATATTGCCGTCTCATGTTTTCCATAGTAGTTGCAAGATCAATACTTGGAGCAGCATCCACCTCTACATTAACTGAGCCTCCCACTTGTTTCTGCAGTCTGTCCACTTCCTACAACACAGAGCACGGTATCAGCATCAGCTAAAGGGAACTTTCAGTCCTGAATATTGGAAGGAAATTCAAAATCTACAGAAATAGAAGTAATTCTTAAATTGCTTCTCAGGGCAAGATAACTTAATCGCCTTGTAAATACTGTTTACTACCTGCCATGCTAGAAAACGTTAGAAAATGTTATTTACTCTGTAGCAATACATGTTATATAATAGATAAACATATTATAAAAAGATTATTTCCTCAGGACCGGATCCATGGAATGAGTGTAGAAGTCATAGTTCCCATTTAAATGCTTTTGTGTGGTAGCAACTCATAAAACATAAATTATTCTTAAAGAAAACCTTCACTGCTTAGTTTCTAACCTAGGAGATACCCAGTACAGATATCTGACTCGCAGCTATCTCTGCATGAGCCAGAGCTCCTGTTACAACCAGCAGAGACCAGAGGGCATCTCAGCCGAGCAGCCTGTGGGTGTTTGCTCTGTGGTGAGATGAGTCATTCTCCAGGTTATGTCTATTTTGTCGGTCTCTCAGTTGATTGTAACAGAACCATAGGCAATAGCATTCATATAGGTAATATACGAATAGACACCTAAATTTTGATGTGCTAATCTGGAGCTGAATCCCACCATAAATGCAATATTCTTTCAGATTGTTCATGAAGATTTCATTATTCCAAGTGTGGCTGAGTTTATGTATGCCACTGACAAAAACTCTCCAATACAGTGTTCTGCTGCTCTCACCTCCTCATGGTTCCTCTTAAGGAAAAGTAGTTCTTCATTCACATTTTCAATCTGTGACTCCAAATCAGATTTCGTCAGAGTCAAGTCATCACGAACTCGCAGCAGTCCATTGATGTCATTTTCAACACTTTGCCTGAGAAGGAGTTCGTTCTCAAACCTGGAAAACAAGGCTTGTTTTGTCATCACCAAAACACGGTTGTCTGATGAAAATGACAGAATCAATAACTACTACTGCCTTAGTCCTAAAATGTTTCTTTTTACTAAACTTTGCATTAGAGGTTTACTTCTCAGCTTTGATATAAGTAACTAGAAGCTTTCATGAACAGAAAAAAGAAGGAGAAAGTATGAAATGCTCGTGCAACTTACTTCAGTCTGAAATCATCAGCAGCCAGTTTGGCATTGTCAATCTGCAGGACAAGCCTTGCATTTTCCAGCTGTGCAGCATTAATCTAGAAAGGAATGGTTGGAAATGGATGAAGCATTGACAGCAAGACTTGCAATGGATACTGAGTGATTCTTAAGCATTATAGAAGACAGCTTTGTTTGGCATTTATGAAACTGAATGTGCATCAGCAACCAAAAATATTTTTAATCTCAAAAGAAAATTATATATATATATAATCTCAGTGAAGTGCATATAATGCATCTAGATGATGTATTGAGAAATGCATTATTTTATCAATATATTATATTTTCCTGCACATTATGGTACTGATAGAAGCAAATCTGCTTGAAAATAGAAAAAAGTTCTGAGGCAGGAGAAGGAGAGGATGAGAATCTGTGCACATAAACGGACATTTATCTATTCCTAGAAATTAATTCTGCATGCGGACTTTATCCTCTAAACTTTAGCAGTCTGTTAGTCGTCTGGGTTTAAGCTAAATTCCCTTTGAAGTGCATAAAAGGGATCTGGATTTTGGATGTAAGTCCAATGGATTTATCGTATCTGGAGGACAAAATCCAGCAGATGAATTAATGTAAATGAAAGCCCTTTCTCACTTGATCACCAGAAAACTTTAATAGTCAGAAAACTATTAAAATTACCTAAGGCAAATATAATAGAATTAATTCATTCTGAGGTTTTTCACGTATTAGATTACTCACATCTATAGGCATAAATCAAATATTATGAGCCATGTATAATCTGTCACTAATTTGTATCTGGTCAAAGGAAAGCATTTATTGTTCTTGGTCGAGACAATTACAATATGAACAAGTAGGGTTAACACAACAGATTGTTACCCATCTCCACCCAAATTGCAATTCATATTTTTATAGATAGCTGTATGAAATCTTACCTTATTTTGAAGATCCTCAATCGTTTTAAGGTAAGCACTGTGGTCCTGCCTTACGTGTGTGACGTTCTTCTCATACCACTCCTTGATCTGCTTTTCAAGCAAGGAGTTTGCCTTTTCTAGAGAGCGCACCCTCTCCAGATAGGAAGCCAGCCGGTCATTTAGATTTTGCATGGTTGATTTCTCATTGCCAGCGAGCAGCACATCGTTACCAGTAACATTAAGCTGGAAGCTACCGCCAAAGTTTGGTCCAAGGCTGGTGCCAGTGGATATGCGGGTGCCATAGCCCCCAGCTCCGCCATAGACGCTGGGTGCCTGGAGCTTCTGGATAGACGAGCTCCTGACAGATAAACCGCTGACACTGGGTGCAGAAGTTTGGAAGCGGGTGCTTGAACCCATCTGGAAGCTTCGGTTAGAGAATGCCATTTTCTTCCTCTTGAAATGAAAGGGCTAAATCTCCACACACACACAGAGCAGCTGAAGTGAAGAGCAGCGTGTGCTCCGTAAACCTTTATACTGTATCTCAAAGAGGAAGCACAATGTCATGAACCCCACCTCTATTGACACATAAAGTAATTGGTGTCAGCGCAAATAACCCACAGCATATTGTCCCCGCACTCTGGGTAATGCAAAGGGTGGTGTTTTTGTTTTTTTTTTTTTATAGTTTGGCTTGCTTAGTTACCATTTTGAATAAAAGATAAAACACAAATTAACTGCTGAATCATTTATAGCAGTGTATCTGCACCCATTGTCTCTATAGCCCTTTTGAACAACCAAGTCAATTCTTACCCCTATGTGCAGTTTATAAAATTAAGAGTTGACTATATGTGACGAGACTTCAAATATTGATATCTTCAATCAAGTATATATTTCTCTTGAGTGAGCCATGGTCTAGGCCTGAGGACAGCTAGGAACTGCCTATAAATTATTAGAAAGGTGGCATCTGTACCTACCCTGCTGATTCATTTCCTAGTAAGCACAAAGTGGTGTTCAGTTTTAAAAATGAACAGCGTTGTAGTTAGCTTGCATTGAGTGCATCGTCACTGAGTATTAGAAGACCCTTACAAGTTGAACTGGGTTTCAGTGCAATTGAAACTAAGCAGAGTATGGCTTTGTGGAGAGAGAAAATAATCAGAGTATTAGAAATCATCATGGTTGCCCACTTCATTTTACGTGTGAGATGCTGACATCCATGGAGTGATAAAAGGCCCTGAGATTCTGTTTCCAGCACAGCTCCCAGCCCTCCTGCATGGCTGGAGTTAAAGCAAAGCAAGGGTGCCTCTGCCCCGTCAGTGCGCTGGGCTAAGATACCCCCCAGCTGACCTGTTCCACTGCTGGCTGTTTTGCCACAAACACAGGTGTTGTAGTCATTACCAGGAAACCACCTGCCTCTGTTCGGTGCGCGAAGAAACCCAACAGGCTGTGTTTCTAATAGTTCCTAAAGCCAGGGTGGTGCGTGCTTTTGAGATGCACAATGCTGAGATGAAATGGAAGGCAAGGGACAAAGCTGGTTGCTGAGGGGGTTATTAGCGCTACAGGAAAGCCTGTAGCAGGTGTGCACCAGGACAAAGCAGAGGTGTAGTTCCTTGGGGCACTGCATTTACTGTACTTAGTGTATTATTAATGTACAGCTAGTCATGTAGAACAGTTAATAAGTGCTCTTTGTGCTAGTGGAAAGCAGCTGCTGAACATAGTGGTCTTCTACCGTGGGGCAAGGAAATGGGTGAGACACAAAGCTTGGGGGCATTGGATTGTATCTTGGAAGCATCCTTAGGTTTCTGAGAACAGCCAAGCCAGGATATCGCAGAACCAATTCTGCTAAATTGCTTTTAGATGACAGTGCAACAGATCAGTTTAAACAGTACTGTAGCAAGGCAAGAGTTAAGGTGTCATCGTTAGCTGTTCTGAAAATACACGTCTCCAAACCGAAGTGGTCAGCATGCAGGGCAGATTTTTTTTGCATGAAGATGCTGTTAAGCTGTATGAATTGTCTCGGACCTTGAACATCTTTGGGTGTAACCGATAAGGATAAATGTCTGAAAAACTTTTATGACAGTTCAAATCAAAGTACACTAGCCCAGTCATTTGGGCTGTTGCTATAGAAAATCAAGGTGGGTCTTTTATTTACTGAAAGCATTCAGACTAGATAGGACAGGGCAGAGCTTACATCTTTACAACTGTAAGAAGAATACAGCAAATATCCTGCTACGGTTGCATCTCTTGGCTATGAACTTCACTGCCTGGATCTCTTACAATATTTTCTGATAGCCTATTTGATAGTAAACATTCTGCTTTGTCTTCTCAGTATTCATTAAAATTAGTTTCCATTTACCTTGATGGTATTTTTTCTAAACCTCATTTGAAGGTTTCATTCTTTCTTTCATTGTGGAAAAGCCAAAGGCTATTTGTTAATTTTCATGTTTGCGTATAAATGCAGCAGGATGTCATCAAAGGCCTAGACTGGCTTTTGTGGGTCAAATTCTTAATCTTTCTATTCACAACTACCTTACTTCCATATGGGGAAGCAGATACAGAGTTAAATATCAAAAAAAAAACTAACTGCATGTGTTGTTAAATGAATGTCACATGTTTGAAATTTATAGAAGTTGGAGACTATCTAGAAACATAAGAATAATAAAAAAATACATTTCAGATTGATAGCAAAATAAAATTCACCGATACATAAAACCTTCTAAACTTTGCTCTGACTTTGTCTTGTACAGTGACCTGAATAAAAATGGACAACAGGATTGGATCAGACTTTTGTCTTGGCCACAGGCTCTGCTCTTTAAGGTCGAGCTGAACCTTCAGCAGTCCTATTTCTTCCAAAATCCTCTTGATTTTAAGCAAAAGTGTTCAGGGCATGCCCAGCTGGATGTACAGAGCAATAGTGTCAAGTTGACATAGCTTTGAAAGATACCAGGCTGAATTTCCCTAGCATTGTTTCTTTTCTTCTCCAATTTGCTTACTGACAATTTCTCCGGTCTTATCAGTTTATATATGCTTCTCCTTCCAAAAAATAACCTGGAATATCTGTAAGAATATATACTAGGTTTGGTATAGGTATAATTCATACCACAGGTGGGTTTTACTCCTTTTTTTTTTTTTTTTTCCTCAATCCAGATATTCACAGAATATGTTGAATGAATCATTGAATATATAAACCACTGAAAACTGCAAGAGTGAATAGGAAAGGCTGTATCTGTACCAGAAATGTAATGTGGGCTGTGTCCCTCAGCTGGCTGGAGGGCAATTGACTTGTCATGGCTCACAGCTGCACAGTTACACTCAGCTGGGAGTGGCTGATAGCTCCTGCTGCCACTCGAACTATGCCCAGGTGTTATCTGGAAGAATAGGGGCCGCCTTATTTTTATTCACAGAAATGATTGTAACAGGAGATAATCTAAATAGCTGTTGAGAAACATCAAAAATATTATATTGTCTGATATCTGCAGCTTTGATCAGTGGAAGAGGTGCTGTTAACGCTTTGCTGGTGCTTTAGTTTGGTAGTGCAGTTTCCAACTCAAGACTCCGCTGTGCGCTCTCCAGTGAGGACAGCCTGGGGATAACCCTGTGTAACGCTGCCTGTGGTGGTGTGGTCGGTCTGAAGGGTTGGTGTGGAGTCCTAACAAAATGTTCATAGCAACATCAGTAAGTTGTCTGATGTCCTGAAGATCTCTTGCCTATATGACAGACATTTAGTGCCTATTACAGAGCTATGAAGATAACTCAGGAAGGGTTTTGATAACGTGTGCATGCCATTTCGTATTACTCACCGTTACTAACAAGTTATATGTAACCAGTCATGAGAGTTCAAGGAAAAAAGACACACCCAGCTTTGGTTCTGTGTCTGTGCAGCCTTTAGGTGGAACACACACTTTTCTTTTGGCTGACTTGAGGATTTAACTAAAGAAAAGCCTTTTAATTCAGGCTTCAGCGATGATCCATTTTCACAGTGAAATCCAGTGCCTGTTTATTAGTCCTGGTAACTACGTTGTTGATTTCAGTTTGGGTTTTGTGCCATAAGAGTTTGATTCCCGAAGATCTCAGTTTGGGTTTTGTGCCATAAGAGTTTGATTCCCGAAGATCTCTTATAATGATGTCGTAAAAAGACTTCCACTGTACAAAGTGCATTCAAGGAAGAGGAATTCCATGTTCAATATTCTGGCCATATTCCACTATTCAGTATTTCTGTGACTGAGAATTTCCCCTTCTCCTCTTTGTAGCCTACTTATGAGAAGACATTGCTTCCTGATTTATGTCATCCAGTTTACAACAAAGGAAACCATGTAACATGAGCTTTCGGGGCAAAAAAATAAATAATTTTCTTATGTAGATATGAACCAATAGCAGATTTTAAATTCTTTCTTTTTATTTTTTCCTGAAAGACTGAAAAAGTTCTTAGGACAATTCTCCACCCTGAATGTATATTTGCACCATTTGTTAATGCAAATGCTGCACCCTAGAACGCAAACAGTAAACAGAGGTGTTTTGTGTTTTGCAGACTGCGATCCAGGAGCACTGTGTAGCAATATAGATTGAGAAAGCGTGATTTCCCTGATCGCTGAAGTTACAGGGAGCAATAATCCCTGCAGTCTGCAGGAAATTTTCCTTTGCACCTGTTATTAGGATATGTCCCATGCTGGTCTCTTTTATCTGGGAGCCACTAAATGGGAAATGTATGGGTCTGACTAAAGTTCATGGGAAGAAAAAAAGATTTCTCACTATTGTCATTGCTTAGTCTTTTGAAAGAATAGAGGTTTTCCCACAGAACGAGTGGATGGAGCTTGGACAAGCTCCAAAAGCACCGTAACCAAATCAGATGAGAGCAAGGACCAGGTGATGTCACTAATTAACCGGCTGCACATAAGCCCTGAACATCTGCAGCCCAAGATCTTACACTGTCTTCCTCACATATATAGTTTTTCCTTATTTCCCTCTTCTTTTTATCTTTTGTCCAGTTAAAATATCCTAATCGTCAAAACACCTCACCTTATTATTTTCTGTGGTGAGCTTTTGAGCAGAGGTAAATTTAAAACATCCCTTTAAATTGTATGATACTTGTAGAAGTGCTCCAGATCTCGGAGTGGTGCGCACGGCAGTGTGTAGGATACATCCTTCCCTAACCACAGGTTGCAAATGAAAGTCGGGAGCTGCCTTTCCTGTCTTAGCTGCTCTCCTCGAGCAGAATCAGATTTCAGTGCCAAGGAAAACAGCTCCAGGCCATACAAATGAGCCTTCTCTTCTTTTTCTCCCCTAAAAGTATCATGAATATCAGTTCTAATATAATCTAAAAGTCTACCAGCAGGAATTTTTCCCTTGTAAAAATCATGTGCAACGGTGGACTGAGAAAAGCAGTAAGCCGGTGAATTTTGCATTTTTCCTAGGTGTGGCAACAGCCAATAGCAATATTTGCTGAACATCTGTGAACATGAATGTGTGGTTTGTATACAGTCATATCAAACCATTTACAGCTAGCATAAAGCTGGAACAGTTCAGTAACCATGAGCAGATATTCCGAGATCACAGATCATGAAATATCCCGACTTGGAAGAACCCCACAACACTCCCTGAGTCCAACTCCTGGCTCCACACAGGACTACCTCAAACCTATCTGAATGATTCAGTAAGCAAATACCATTTTCGTGGCCCTGTGCAAATATATGCACACACTGATAGTACACCATAAAAGCCGTGTATGAACACACTGCATCGCATGCATTCACATTTGTGTAGAATTTTTCCCTAGCTTTTTTTTAAGAAAGCAGTCCTTGTCATTTCAGGAATGTGCAATACACAAATATTTCAACAGAAATGCCCAGTTAAAAATGCCTCATTAGCCTTAAGCATCGCACAGAAGGCGCAGATTGCTGTCATACCGTAGGCGTAGCAGTCCCATTTTCGTGCCATTTGGAGCAGAGGTGCAATGCGTGTATAGCTGGCTGTCACTAGAGGCCACCACACGCCTTCTGAAAAGAGCTGCGTGTGCGAGGCTGTGCAGTTTTTGCTACAGCTGGAGAAGCCGTGCTGGAAGCTGAGCACGGTTAATGCAAGTGGTGTATTACATAACAAAAGTTCACATACTACCCACTTTTCTGTTCCTATGTCCAGAAGAAAAATGTTTTGCATAGCTCTTGCGGCCAAATGTGTGAAGCTGTGTTTATCTTCACAGCCACAAGCTGTAATTACAAAGAGTTTAGCGTTGTGTACGGCAGGGAGCTTGTAAGCAATGGCAACGAGGATTATCTATCTTTCTAAATCCCAAAAGCTGAATTTGTGGTGATAGGCGTGTTCATTACCCCTCTGAATGCTGCCCCTTTCTTCATGACTGATACTCGAATATCTTAATTTTTAGAGAGCTGAAAGCTCTAGACATTAAAGGATTTTTTCGTTGTTCCTTTGGGTTTTTGTTTGTCTGTTTGTTTCTGTTTTTATGTTTTTGTAGCAATGTTATTTCCAGTGGAACATATAATTCACAAAAAGGTAACCGCTCTGAAACTGTTCTGTGGCAAGACTAACAAAGAAATGGAGCTTGGACACTGAAATGGCTTAAAAAATTATTGTTTGTCTCTATAATAAGGAAGGAGAGAAGTGGTGGTGTTTTTTCCTGCACTGGTAACTTTAAAATCACAGTTTTCTGTCTACTTCTAAGAGCATTTACATATTTCCTGCTTTGAAATTGCTCTGCTAAGAGTTGCTTCCAGTTTAGTTGTGCCTTTTATGCTTTAGTTTCTTGCATGCATGATTCAGGAGGTGTAGATTTGAGCCAAAATGGGTACTTTTTCTCTGGAACTATCAGTACTAAAGAAGTACTGTACAGTTTGTCAGCTACTTGTCGGCTTGTTTCTTTCTTCTTTTCCCTGCCTGCTGCAAATAATTATTCCTCTAAATTAAATTAAGTTTTCTTTAATTAAATTATATTCCTCCTTTTCGTTGCTTTCATTAGAGCCTAATAACAGCCTATCAAATTAAATCCTTTTGACTTGTCCTTAGGACGTTGCACTGCAGAAAAATTTACCCCTGAAGTCTAGATAGTTATTGAAAGCGTCTTTACCACAGCTGATGTTATGATTTTATGCCTTTAAGCTTCTGATGCATATTCAGACATTCAAAAGGCAATTTAATATGTCTAGAAGAAGCAGCCATGCACCTGTTTCACCATGAGGTCATGTCTAGTACTTCGTCAGCTCTAAATTTCTGTCATAAGGACAGTCTAAAATACAGTTGTAACATATTGATACTTGTGTTTAATATGTGGGTTTTTTTTTTTGCAAACAATTCCTTTATGCCAACCCTTAGATGTATGGCTCAAATAGCTCATTTCAGTATAGTTATACAATTAAAGATATCTTTAAAACGTAACTTGGAAAGAAACGCCGAACTATACTGAGGAAGGAATGAAGAGGAAGCAGTATGTAGTAAAACAGGCCCCAGATTAGTTCTGATTTCACGAAGCCAAGTGCGCATTAGAGTTGGTAATTAAGATGCTTTTGCTTTATAGTACAGGAAGTGTGGAGGGCAGGGGGTGCAAGCCTCTCCAGCATTATTCTTTATTTGCTTTCCTGTTCATAGATTCTTCCTTTTTCTACGTGATTCATACACAGGAACAGGCATCTCACAGCAAAACTTTAGACACCTTTATAGGTCAGGGTGTGGACATTGTGAAATGCTTTACTGGCTCTTCCACCTATTCTCTGTGCTTCAATAACAGTATGCAAACAGTGTTTTTAGCAGTGTTGTAAATGCTAGATTTTGTTTTCTTCTCTTACTGAAATGACTGGCTTAATTTTCCATCTGTATTAACAAGGCAGGTACAAAGCAAAATTTTGCATTCGAGAGAAGTTTCTCGCTCATAAATAAGAAACAAACCTGCCAATGTGTGGCCACATCACCAGAAAGAATGTGTGATTAATAGCACAAACCATTACTGCATTACCTCATTGCAAACTTCTTCCAGAGGATCAACAATTCACTTACCAAAGCTGCATATTGTAATACACCTTAATAAGTTTTAACATTTCTACAAGTGAAATGAGCTGTGACTCATAACACCTTCTGGAGTGCATTCAAGTCTGTTATAAATCACGTTGGAGGATTATTTAGTGCAGGACTTCCTTAAATGGCAGGTGAAACTACAAGAAGTGTTTTGAGAATGCTGATGGTTTCAGCCTCCTTTTATAGACTCTAAGTTCCTCTGTCTTGTCAGTTTGCAGAAGTTTTGTTACATCATTCACTAAGACTTAGAAATGACATTATCTCCCAATGATATTTTTCTGCTCTCCTCTTCCATCTATGGAATATTATCTGTGGACATTCATTTTGAGTGTGGTATTTTTTACGATACTTCAAATCAAAAAAATTGCAGTTTCCTTTGGGCCTGGGTCAGTCGCTTCCTTGACACTGAAACAGCACTTCTGTGGATGTCGAATACTGAGAAACTGCAGCTAGCAGACTGTTCAAACAGTTTAAGTACAATAAAATGACAAAATAATTTAAAATAATAAAATAAAGTCATACAGAACCACACTCGTGAGGATTTCCTTTCCTTTAGGACACTGATGTGAGACTTAGAGCAAGAGGCACATACGGCGTCTCATTTTTAGAATGTCCCAAATACCACAAAATCAGCAAACCCACACTGTCATAATGTTTTTTACATGACTAATTTTAGTAGCGCTACTGACTCATGTAAATTGAAGAACGTGATCAAATTAGGTGCAGGGTCTTGACCAGCAGTGCACCCTTGAAACAAAACAGTCAGATTATCTCTCCAGCGTGATCAGGTACTGAAGGGATTGCTGGAACCGAGAGTGGCTCTTTGCGGAAGTCAAATTATCTAATAGCTGAGCTAAGTAGAAGCTGTGAAGTGATGAATTCTAATTTAGTCGCTATCAGTGACTTTCTTTGCAGCCTTGAGCAATTTGTGTCATCTCTTTTTCCAATTTCTCAAGCAATAAAATGGGAATGATAATACTATCCCGCTCATTATCGCCCTAACTTCATCTCTCTGTGTTGTGAGAATGTGAACAGTGCATGTAAGAGGTGGATATTAGAATCATTAGTTATTATTCAGGGCACAGAACCAAAATTCAGAAATGATGGATAACCACCAGATACAGGGCAGCACGTGGCCAGTGACACAATATCGTTCATTACTTGTCCAACAACAAGAAATCTGCAGTGAAACGCAGCGTTCTGAAGACAGGAGAAATGCCCAGAATAAGCATTTTTTGTCGTTAAATACCTGCCTTCATTTAGAAAACTGAGTGTAGTGTGACTAATATTTATATGTTTCAGGACTAATTGGTTTACTTAAATTATTAAAAGCAGTCTGAATGGAGGTATTAGAGCCACCGCTGTGTGATGATGTTGGTAAACTGCATGATCTGTGAGGCCAGCGTAGTGAGCCACACCGCTCTGACCATTACAGGCTGCAATGACACAGCTGCAAGAGAAGGTTAACATCTTCAGAGCAGTGGGGTGGAAGGGGAATTGTGCTTTACACCTCTGCCAGTGCTGTTTGCACCACAGCTGAGCATAGCACAGGCGTGCAGGGAGTGCATCTCTCGCTTCTGCATGGGAGGATGCTCGGGCAGAGCAAAGCCAACGCACTGCACGAGAATGTGAAATAAAAACAGGCTTGTTCTGTAAAAGCCTGCAATTACTGAGTTTTCTTTCTTCATTGCTTGTAGTTTAGCACAATCAAAACCTAGTGCAGGACAGATCCTTTGCTTTGATTTAGAAGTAAGGAACCACTTAGAAGTTTTATAATTATTTGTATCACAGCAATGCCGATCGGCTCTGTACATTTGATAACTAAATGTATCTCTAAATAGCACAGAAAATCATACAAGAAGACCTAGGCACATTTTGTCCAGATGCTACAAACACCAGGTCTGGCTTGTTGGATCTGGTAAGCCATAAGGAAGGACATTGTTAATTAGCCAAGAGTTACCAGTCCTGTATTACAAGTTTTACCCAATTTAAAGAAACCATTAGGTAATCCATTCAATGCTTTCGGGATCTCTTTGTGCAACAAGGGTGGAGAGTGGGGGAAGGAGGGACAAGGGGGGGATCGTGAACTGGTCTTAACATGCCAGTAAGAGTGCTTTGTGTTGTAGAGATGGACTTTGTTTATTTTAAATCTGCATTTTCTTTGAAATTTTCACTTTCTTTTGTGAACCTTGTTTCAAAGCAAAGCTGGTAGCAAGAATTCTTTATGAAGGTCCCTTATGAGTAGGTATGAAAGAGTACAATGGCAATTTCACTCTTGAATATAAGACTGCCCAGAACATACTGTTTTATATGCAGACTTTGGAATGCAAATCTGAACAGACACTCTTGGTGCTCCATTTTGGCTCTCCTAGTTCTGCTCTCCAGCCTCCATTGTCTAAACAGTCCTAATAATACTGTGGGGTTTTTTTCTTCCTTAGTTTTCAGTGTTGTGTATCTCTGGAAATCTTCATATTGCTGTTAGGGTCTCCTGTTGTGTTGTTGACTGGGCTGACGTGAGAAAGGGGAAGAGTGGGTTTGGCTAAAGAACACGGGCCTGTCCCCTTCCAGCACTGGCAGCACAGTATGCACTGCATCTACCAGTCTGTCCTGACTGCAGAACCCGTCAACAAAACCAAGGAGCATTAATATGAAAGCAAATTGCTGAAATGGTGTTTTGAATTAAATAGGTCACTGGGAATGTATGAGAGTGGCTGGAAAAGTACTTACAGTCTGAAAGAAAACGTGTCAAGATAGTTGAAGAAAATTTCTCTAAAGCTGAAGAATAAATGATTGTTTCCAGGATGAATATTTTAGTAAAGTGCACTTTACAACAGTACTGCTGATAACCCTGTTTTAAATGGTGCAAACCAAAAGTTTTATGTAAGGAAGTCTGATAGCTTTGCTTATATAAATACCACCTGTAGCTTGCGTCATGGCTTTTGTTCTTATTTGTGTCCTTCCACTTTCATACTCGCTGAAACAATGAGGCTTTTGCAGCCCCTTGGACCTGCGTCAATAGCACTGCCAGGGGCTGGTGCGTACTTAAGAAAAAGTAAAATCAGAAATACCAACGACCAATACAAGTAATGGAAAAGGATTTATTGGCAGCAGTGAGGTATATGATAAGAGACATAAGACCGGGAGAAAAGTTTAGAGATTATTCACGTTAAATTATAATTAATTTGCAGAGCAATAACTGAACCACAGATGGAGATTCATGCCCCGGTGAGATGTGCATAATACATATATTACCAACTCAGACAGTCATTTCCATTGAGTAGTTTGTCTTCAGCGTTGTGATGACTACAAGCCCTTTAGCATATCAGTTCTACCTAGCTCTGTGTGGCGCTTTTCAGCGTTAGGCTGCAGATCAGTTTAGGAGTGAGCTCACTACAGCATCCCCTTTTCACACACACCGAGACCAACGCAGAGCACGAGCTGTGCAGGGGAGTTCCCAGAGGCTGCTTGTTAGCCTGCCGGGGGAGCCAGGAGCTGGCAGGACTTCTTGCTTCATGCTTGCTGGTGGATCTCGTTGACGGTGGAGGATACCACCTGCCCGTTCACACTGTCGTGGACAATTGCTTTGATCTTTCGATTGGTCAGCCCGGCATATTCTGAAAGAAAATGAAAGGCTAATTATACAAGAAGCAATGCTGAGAAGAGATGATGCAGGGAAAAACTTCATTTACAGTAATTTACCAGCTGCTTCTTCAACTGATTTATCTTTACATGTTTCCCTTTAAGTCAATACTTACTGCTCTTTGTGAAATGTTAACAAAGTCACCCTGGGCCTTGTCCAGGTCAGGGCAAATGAATAATAAAGCTGCATCCCAGCCAATGCAAATCTAACTTCAGAGCAAATTAACCTGCATGTCTGTAGGTCATGCTCATACCAGAATATGAGTTTCCAGACATGCAGATTTTGTTTGCTCTCAAGCCCTAAGACTGTTTTAGTCACCAAATGGAGTCTCTTTGCCTCCTCATATACCATGAAAGCTTTAGGCTTGAGTCTGAGCTCTGGACAGGGTGCTTCACTGGCAGAGGTCAGTGTGAAGAGCAGCCCGTGAGCAGGCAGACGCAGCAGAATGTGCTCTGAAGTGCAGTCCTTTGCAGGTGAATCACTGAAATTATTCTCAAATGTGGCCTACATGAGAATTAATTGCAATGCAAACCTTTCATAGCTCCTTAAGATGAAAATTATTCTGAGTAAAATTTGATTGGAAATGACAATAATTAAAAGCTACTATAGAGAACAAAATGAGGGACTTTTACCTTTAGCTTTCGATTCAGATTTTTTTGTTTTCCTGTAAAGAAAATGAAACAGAGACAAAGTAATGAATATACTCATCTCAAGAACTTATTCATCCCCTTCAACTCACTGATTCTAAGGAGGCCTCATACCAATATGAAAAGAGATGAAAACAAAGAAATTAAGAAGGGACTCTTTGTAGTATACGAATTTTTCATTAGTCGTAGGTGCAGATGCCCTCAGCTGAAGCTGTCCCCTTGTGCACTGAGTATCACTTCTGTTAAGGACGGGCACATCGCTCCTCGTACGCCCTGAGCTGCTCAGGTCCCAGCCTGGTTCCTGATGCCCAGCCCTGGAATTGGTGCCCCACTGCCCTGCCTCCAGAGGTGCTCAGTTATTGCTAACCTTCCTTTTTCTATTTTGTGTAAATAAGCCATGCTCTGTCTATCAGGTGGGAGAACAAAGAATAGAGAGGGCCAGAGATTTCTGAATGCAGAGATTCAGAAAAAAAAGAAAAAAAAGATAGGGAAACCCAGCAGCCCCTCAGCACGGGGGCACGCTGTGTGGGTTTGTGTGCTGGTACTTGCAGCTGCGGGTGGCTGAGCAGAACTCAGCTGCACTTCATTTTGCACTTCACTCTGGGCTTCATTTTGATCTAGAACTTGGCTTGAAGATTGGAAATGACTATGAGTTTTACTGAAATTGACATTTTTTTCCTCAGCAGAGATAGACGTGCTGTGGGAATGTAGAAATTATTTTTAAAAATATATCGTTATATTAATTTAGGTAATCTAGACTACATAGATTGAAGTTTCTCCTTATATTAAATGGCTGAAGCTTTGTATTATGATCCATCAAATTAAAATACCAGCCCTTCACATAGCATGGAACTCACAAGCTTTGATTAAATGTAAACAAACAAATAAATAAGCTGAAAACAAGAACTCTCTTCTCATCTATTCCAGTCAGGGCAGCTTTGCCTTACCCGTCTACATTCCCTTCCAGCAGCAGACGGTAAGTGGAAATTTCCTTCTCCAGGCGTGTTTTAATCCCAAGAAGAACTTTATATTGGTTATTTTGCTGCTTGATGTCATGACGAAGCTGGCTTAGCTCTTCCTCACATTTGGAGATGATCTGCTGCATGTTTTGAAGTGCAACAGCATAGTAATTCCGGGTGTCAGCCAAGGTGTCTTCCAGCATGTGTTTCTGACAGCAGATAACAATTCTATGATTATTATTTATGTAGCAGGTATAATGCAGAAATACCAGCAAATTTGGTCTCTGGCCAGATGATTACAAAACTTAGGTTGTGGTCATTTAAGCACTTAGCCACTTGAGTGTCTATTCACGTGAAATCAGCAGAATCATGAAGCTGTGTTGTGTGTGCATAATGAAAGGCAAAAACTGAGCAATTTGTCCCTGCCATAATGCTTATTCTCAAAAGCTGTTGCTCCTGTAACTGCTGACTTTTTTGTCAGTTCCTGCTTTTGCTGTACAGGATTGCTTCAAAACCTCAAAGATGTGGATATGTGAGCTTTCACCTCTACAAAAGCTGAAGAAATAGCTTTAAGGTTCCCCATCAGTATTTTTCACAGTTCAGATATTTCACGTGTTATAACAGGGGTTGTAAATATGAAATTTATATTATCTGTCTTCTTTTTAGATCATGGAGTCAGCTCTCCTGTATTTTCTTTTTCTTCTCCCCATATATTGTTGTAAAGTGAGACAATTTTTACATCCTGGAAATGGTTGCTGAATCTATGTTAAATATTCTGGCAAAATCAAGTATGGTCCAAATTCCAATTTCATGTATACTTTAATAACTACACGAAAATTACACTAGGCATAATTTAAGCAAAGAATTGGTCCAAGGCAGGTCCTATGAATTCATGATGTAACAGTGGCCAGCCAGAGATGTCTGCAGTAGATACCTTACTCATCTGTGCCTGCAGCTCGATGTCCAGGGACTGTAAAGTACGGGTTAGATCCTTGATCTCGTTCTCACTGCTCTGTATCTGTTCTGGATTAGGGGCTGCTGCCAGAGACACAGCTGAGCTCTGCGGAGCAAAACAAGAGAAAAGTTTACTGATTTTGGCAGTCAGGTACAGCACCAGGGATCTTTGAAATGAACAGGAAAGAGCTGTTACCAGTTCTTTGTACCAACTGTCGAGGCTTTGACGATTCTTTTCAATTATGGCTTCATAATCTTGTCTTATTTCTGCTAGAATCTTGGCTAGGTCTTCAGGAGGTGGTGCATTTACTTTGACGTTGACTTTGAAGTCCTGTGATGAGCGATTTGCTTCCATATCCTGTTGATATCAGCAGATGAAACAAACTCAAGCTCTGAAACTTGTTCATGAAAAGGGAAACAGTTTTTGTCCCTGGCTTGTTTTCCTTAGTTCCATTCTCTCAAAATACTCACAATATTTTTTTCATTATAATAGCTTGTTATACAGATTAGTTAACACTATTTTGAAAATGTACACATGTATCATACTGCGACATGACTTAAACCAGTGACTGATACCTGCTTCCATGGCAGATCTGTGCTAGAGAGCACAGTAAAATCATTGCAGAAGATCTTTTCAAATAATATTTCTGGAAGATATATATTTAATAAAGCACTGAGATTTTTAGTTTATTTATCTGTTATGAGCCTAGAACTTTTCATGAAAATCTAACAGTAATTTCATCTTTCTTACCCCGTATGTTAATATTTATGGAACTATAACGAAGTTTACAGGAGAGTAATATAAAAGTTCTATGTAATTGTTAAAGGAATAATTGGATTAAAACATATAATTACTGTGTAAACAACATAATTACAGGACAAGTCGAGCAGGTACGGTAACATTCCTTTTGGTGTAGCACAACCTTATGTGCTAGGTACCATTTTCAAAAGCGTCCAGGCAAAGCAGCATTTTGGGCATGACATCATGGCCTCTGCAATGTAGATCAGCTGGACATGCTGATGTCTCTGTTGGTTGCCTTGATTCCCAAAGCTGTTTTATGACAGCTGTTTAGTTCGTATCCTGGGCCGTAAGGGGACCAGCCAAAGAAAGTTTCACCTGCTGCTGTGTAACCCTTGTGTTTCTGTTCTGCTTTATCCACAGGTAGTGTGTAGGGTGTTTTTTCTGTATTAGATATTAACTGAAAACAACACCAGATCAAGCAAAGTGAAAGCAGCATGTTGTCCCACAGTGCTATTACATGAAATGGAATAACAGAGACTACTCTGGTGTAGCTCTGAATTAAGACAGCAGCACATTTTTTGACAGGGATTGAGTGTTATCTAATTAATTATGCTTAGAGTTTTACAAGAATAAGTAGTCTCATGTGGCTTCGCTAACCCTTCTTTTCAGTTTTGATCCTTTGTGAATTCAAGATCTGTTTAGTTCGGGTCAGCCTGCTCTAGGGGACCCTGCCTGAGCCGGAGGGTTGGACAAGGTGACCCTGAGAGGTCCCTTCCATCTCAGGTACTCCGTGCCTGTGAAATGATATATCCTGAGGTGAGGGGAAAGGCTGCGGTCTGAAAAACTCCACAGCAACCAGAAACGCTTCCTGTTTATCCGAATCTCTGTGTACGTAGATCTAGGTATTTCTGAGAACATTTCTGTCAAATACGTAACTTATTATTAGCTGTGTGCGACAAACGAGTAGCTAACCAGAAAAGAGCCTGGGAGAAAATACAGCAATCTGTTATCCTTCCTGAAATCCTGATTTAATTGGTAAAGTAGCACACAAACTTCGTGCCTCATCCGACTCTCGTTGGCTCTGTCAGAAACATGGTTGGGTTCTGAATCATCAATCCCATTTATAGATTGTGGATCTTACTCAAAGTTAATTACACAGTAGCAAAGATTTGTGTGATAGTGTAACTTTTTCTACCTCCTCATGGTCTTTCCTCCTGAGGATGTGCTCTTCTCGCAAGCCTTCGATTTCCATTTCCAGATCTGTTGTAACAATAGTCAGGCCGTCGAGCTCCTTACGCAGGTTCTCAACATCACACTGCACTCCCTGCCTGCGAGTCTTCTCGGCTTCGTACCTTTATGGGGAAGGAGCAGAGAAAGCCTGCTTAGTGAGAACAAACTGCCTCGTGTATAAGCAGTACCACAGAGAAGTAGACTTCCTTAAGTCCTCTATGTAGGGAACAAAAACCCAAGGAAACAGATTCTGTTTGTAAAATACATTCTTTGATAAATTCATGAATAGTCTAAAAATGTGGATGTGTTCCATTATTATTATTGTATTTTTTTTCCTTGTCACAGCTCCTCTATGGTATAAACTAGTTATTTTTCTTTTATTTTTCCTTTTTATCATTCACCGAGTTATGAAAGCTTTAGGAACGGAGTGCTCCAATTCTGCAGATTTATTACAATACTATCAAAAGCTGTGAGATTTTCAATAACTGATCACATCTATTAAAAATAAGATGAGATCTTCATGATTCCTAAGAAGCCTGATTTACAGAAATGTAAATTCCTTTCCTGGGCAAAGATCTACCTGGAAGATCTCAGTCCAAGCATTTGGGCTTTTTAGATGGTCTGAAAACTCTTTCAGCAATGTCCTGAACAATTAAAGTGTGCTCTGGTAACCGGGGAAGCAGTGGCCCATTTACTGTGGCAAAACTACTGAGAACCCAAAGCAGAAGATGCTGAGGGACAGGTATTTCTTGTGGAGCTGGATGGAAGAAGTGATAACTGCAGGAAGTAGATTTGGGCTGGATTAAGGAAGCGTAGGGTGCAGAGAAGGGTTAATTTGTACTCCCAGATGATGGTTTTAAATGCCTTTTGTCACAAGTATCAAGTGTCTGCTGTAAAACCTGCTCTTCAGGACCTGAACTAAGTATCATAAACAGGGTGACTCAAGGTTGTTCAGCAATCATTTCTGTGTTTTACATCCTTTTTTTTTATCCTTTTTTAAAAAAAAATATTTTGTGTTCCACATTGGTTTTATTTATTCAGTATCACCAGAAAGCTAAAGTAAAATCGGCATCAGACTGCATTTTCAAGAAAAAGAAATATGTTGCTTAATTCTCTTTCATACTTAATTAGGAAACCAAAAAAGAGCTTACTTGAGCCTGAAGTCTTCAGATGCCATGTTAGCATTATCAATTTGTAAAAGGATGCTGGCGTTGGTGATCTTGCCATCCTCAATCTGCAAAACAGAGAATCCAACAGACTCGGTGTTGCCATACATATGGTGACAATGAATAACCTGTGCTGTTTAAGATTCCCTGCTGCTTGTATGAAAGAAAAACGAAAGTCCTGTTTTAAGGAGTATAGATAAAGAAACTTAATTTCCTGAGTCACTTAGGTGTTTCTGCTATTTTTGTCCATAATCTTACTCTTTTTTTTTTAATTATTATTTTTTATTTTTTTATTTTACTTTGTCTTTCTTGGCTATGAAGCAGTAGGAATCATACTATGTGTGGGCAGGCAAAGGATATGGATAACAGTACACAAATCTCATGGCATATTACAGAATAATTTCACTGTCTTCCTCAACGTTAAGTTCTGTCCGAGTGCAGTTAAAATGCTGGCATTAATCATATGCTCAAAAATAAGCATGTGCATAAACACCTTGCTGAATCAGTGCTGAGATACAGAGGTGTAATGATGATGATAGAAGCAACTCACGAGCAGGACAGGACCCCTCTTGTGCTTAAGTCTGCAGTTGTACGGATTGTCATTCTGAGACCAGCACCGGCCAGTTGTCATGATCCAGTCAATTATTCACCTGCCACTATACTGAAACCTCCAGCAGCATACAGTGATTAATTTGTCATTCTGATTTTGGTTTGGAATGTTGAAATCTGCTCCAAAAGGTGAAGGAGAAAGTGCACCACATCCTTCGTTTAGTGTACTCGGTGTGCTGAAAAGACGTGTAAGTCTCTGTTAAAGTAAGGCAGCTTTTGAGCTGTAAATCTGAATATGAAAATCTCAGTACTCCATTCAGAATCTTTGGAAGTACTCTAGAACCTCATGCATAATTAGGAGGAACTACTGATTGTGGGACATCACATCCTCTCCTACCAAAAACGAAAAAGATGCATGATTGCAGCTGCCTCCACTCGATGCTTACATATGGAAACAAGGTGAATTATGGCCACAGAGATACCTCTAGCTATTTAGAGAGCTCTCAGCACTTTTTATCAAAACTTCCCACACCTAAATGAATCACAAAGACACCAGGAAACTACAAAATTGTCTTGAAGTGTCAAAAGTTTACCTCTCTTAAAAAAAAAAAAAGAAAAGAATGTGCCTGTGAAAGGTTTTAACTAATCTCTAAGACAGAACAAACTGTGCGTTCTTAGTGATTAGCAGCACACCTCAGATACTGCCCTGGGACATGGTGGAGGCCAGCTAAAGAACTATAACAAGACTCTAAAAGTGTTGCTGCCTGAAATTTGTTGTCAGAGAAGAGGCAGTTCTTGAACCGATCCTTAGATAATAGTAAATTCTACTATGGAAGGTAATAACTGAGAGGCCGTAAGAAAGCACCATTTGCGTTCTTTGATTTTGTGCCATTTCATAACAATGCAACACAGCTACACGTAGAAATATATGTATAGATGCTTTGTGACTCTCTGTGCAGTCTGAAAGAATAAAGAATCCAACAGAGGAGTTACAGTCATCACTGTTTTGCCAACTGTTGTATGACTGCTGCTATGTCTCTTAGCAGCGCGTTCCAGATGTGGATATTTATCTGTTTATAATTACACTGATTTCTTCACTACATGCATCGTGGATACAGATGTATCACTAACACCAGTCAACAAATTTACAGATGTCTTATTTAAGAACTCACACATTATTATATACAAAATGCACTCAAATTCCTTTTCAAAACAGTTTTTTTTTTCAGGAAGGCTTCCTGCACTGGCTTGTTCCTCAGTACGCCGTATGTCTTTTGGTCCACAGCATGGATCCTGCCTCCCTGAATCCTCTGTAAATCAGTTTGGATTTTTAGCAGGGCCAGATGCTTGAATATGACCATAGACTGTACTGGCATCTATGTGAAAATGGAGCCAGAAATGCCTGAAGCACTGAGGCTATTTTACTTTTGGGCTAAAATGGAGTGGGGCTGGAGCAAAGCAACTTGCTGCCCTGCCATGTTCATCGTGAATTCACCCAGGGAAGAGTGTGCTTCCAAATGTAGGACCCAGGTGATTACACACGTTGAAGTTTAGATAGCCACGACATCACACACTTTCTGTGTTATTGGATATAGGTTCCTAAATTTTGTCTAAAATTCACTTTGGGTGCTAAATTAGTCTCGCCTTTTTAATTTGTGGGCAATTAATTTAATTATGGTTAATAATTAGATACTATATTCTCACTCATTTTACTGGCAGTCATGGTGCTAATTGCAATAATTTATAGAGAAAGTGAAAATCTTGTGTTAATCACGGAATTGTCCCCTGTAAATAATCCTTTATTAGCCCTTCCTCTCCAGTACAAACACCACATTAAACTGGCTGCGATGGCCATTAGTCTAACGGTGCCTGCAGCCAGCACGTAGCTATTTCAGTCGGTGTTAGAAAAAAAGTATTTTAAGTACAACCTATTCAAAAGGGAGGGGGGCTTTCCTACAATCTGCATTGTGCTTTTAGTCCTGTCGTCTTTCTAAATCTTTCTGACTTGTTAATTCCATATCAACGCGAACACATTATGTTCTTGATGAACAAGTATTCATCTCTGGATCAGTTAAAAAAAAAAAAAGTGCTTAAGTGATAGGTTTGGAGACTGATGACCTTTCTTTATCCTTAAAATAGAACTAGGTGATGACAATTCTGGCTCTCCTTGCACATTGCCTGTGGTCAGACTGCCTCATCTTCTGCCTGGAGGCAACACATTTAGCAGTGAGCAAGGAGTTTGATTAAGTCCCTGACCTCTGTCAGCAAATGTGTGGGACAACACCTTTTCCAAGCTCTTTAGAAAAAAAATTCTCAGGGTTTTGAGAATGTCAAGTCATCATATTAAAAGAAGTAGGGGGAAAACAAGAGCATCGCATTTGGAATAGCTCTGCTTTTTGCCCCATATGGCTATGTAAAGTTAATTACAGTGATTAGTCACAGAGATGGTTACAGAGCTAAGTATGTTCATTATGAATACAGATTAATATTATGCTTAAATTTGAAGACACGTGAGTTTGGGAGATTGAAAGAGTTACTGTTGAACGTTAATATTAACTACTGGCGGGAACCAGAAATTCTGCTTTTAATTATAGTGAAAACATCCACAAGGAATTTGTCACTGCTATTTCCTTAATTACAATGAAGTATTTTTCCATCTGATTACATAAACTCCTAGGACCCAAAACTCCTGTAGTTTCATCGTCTGCTGCCACAAGAATCAAAGAAACGAAAGGCAACAGAGTGTCTAAAGGCAGCGTGCATGAAAGAAGGAAGTCTCTTCAGTTTGCCTGCTTTTTAATTTGCTTGAATACATGTGCAGTCAAAAAGATCAAATTCTGCCAGACATAGTTGCTCAAACCACAGTTTCATGTACAGGAATGAACACTTGGCAGCACACAAGTCTCTTTATACTATCAGTCTTTGCAGAATCCCCTTTGTCTCCTTCCAGACTTTCTTGTACCCCTTTCTGCTCCCTGTGGAGGCAAAGAATGTTTATGCCCAGCTCCTGCTACCACTTTCATTTCTATTTCTAACATTTAAAATGTTTTACTTAATTTTCTGTAAAGGAAAGCCATCAGCATAACTGAGTACCCAGATTCCTTAAAGGAGCACAGAATGACATAGTTCGTATAGCTCTGACTTACCTGTCTTTGCATGTCAGTGACGTTTTGCTCGTATTGGTTGAAGTCATGCCTCTCTCCATGAGACTTTGTCTTGTGCCACTCTAGGATGCAGCTTTCCAGCTGAGCGTTAGCTGCTTCTAAGGAGCGGACCTTGTCCAGATAGGCAGCCAAACGGTCATTCAGGTTTTGCATGGTCTGTTTCTCATTCCCACCCAGGAAGATGCTTTCCCTGTGGTGCTCGCCGAAGCATCCCCAAGATGCCTCTCCTCCGGCAGCCAGACAGAGGGGTCTGGCAGAGGAGAAAGAGGTGTGTATGCTGCTGGCACCACCATCTGCACCTGAAGGTCTGTAAGAAGTTCCTTGCTGGGCCAAACCACACCCTGAACTACCCCTGAGGGACCCAGAAAAAAATTGAAAAGGGCCTTGGCTGGTACTCATGTTTAGCTCAGTTATGGATCTAACCCAATGTTTGACTGACTAGCACTGAGCAGCTTCTTAGCCTTCCCTAAGCAGCTTTATGCCTTTTCCTGTGGGAGTTCCCTTCGATGAATGACTACAGCAACAAGATTGTGTCATCATGAAACGTGCTTCCTCTTGGTCAATTCTGAAGCATTTATGAGCATGCACACACTGTTGTTATTATTTGGAATCACAGCCACATACCGGATTGTTTTCCTTTTGCTTGTTTTCTTTTTTTTTTTTCTTTTTTTTTTTTTTCTTCTCTTTTCATATTATAATTGTGAGGTGTGGCTAAAAGCAGTAGGTGTGGAACTGGATCAGCTCTGCTTCAAACTTTTTTTCTAACCCTTCAGCAAATACATTATATTTTCCCATTTTGAAGGGAAGAATATCACCATTACAGAACACATGGAGAGCTAGGGCAGGGACAGGTCTCCCAGGACCTTTTTTTTTTCTGTCATAATTCTCAGGCTTTAGAATTATAGCAGTCTGTGCGTCCTGAAACGCAGCATGTCCTATCAAGCTGTCATTAGCGTAGCAAACAGCTTCAGCCTGTGTGAGACATGAGACTTTAATGAAGTTAACCAAGCTCTATCATTTAGCTAAACTCCAGTCCAAAGTGAGTCAGGCTCAGCTATTCCTTTCAGCTGCCTGTGTCCCATAGAAATACACGAGAATTAGATACCGAGCAGTCTTTTCTACTGATTCTTCTTCATGATTCAAGGTGCAGTCATATTTCAGTTTCAATAGTCTTGCTGTAGTAGATAGTAGTGCAGGAATTTATTGCTGTTACTAATAGGTGTGCTATTGGGATATTTGTATTTTTAGCTGTAGAAAATATTTAAAATATGAGTTCGTAACAATACTCCCCAAATTGAAGTGGTTATTTAAAGCTACCAAGGCTATAAATTGACCTGGCAATGAAGCGAAAACAGGCTTTCTCAAAAGTGTCAGGTACCTTCTGAAGCTGTATAAATCAAAACCAGAACGGGCAGGTCTGGCTTCTGCAATGATTTTCCCATTCCTCCTGCTTGTTAGGAGGCAATAAATCGCAAAGGGTGCCCGTGGCAGGAGCTGGGGTTCTCGACTTGCCTCTGTCTTTCGCAGATGTTGCAGAGCACGGCTGAGGGGTGAGACAGAGGAAGAACCGGGGTGCAATGTGGGGCTGCCTGGGCTGGCAGGAGCCGTACGGCTGTTTTTCTCTGCAGCAGCAAAGGCTCAGCTCTTCCATGGGATCTTATTACCTACCTGTTACCCGCCCCAAATGGCAGGCTTGGAGGGATTGTGCAGAACAGAATTACGCTCTCCTGGGAGAAGTCTTTTTTTCAGCGTTAGTCTCAGTTGGCGTTTTTCAGAAATAAGGAATTGCTGCACTGCATCCTGGCCTGAGGAGGCAGGGAAAGATGCCTCCTAGTCCCGGGTGACTGAATTGGGCAGGATTTGAGCTCCTCCTTGTGGTTCTGTGTCAGCTTCGCTCAGCAGCTCCTGATTTTCATTTTACCAGTTACATTTCCATTGAGTACAGATTCCTTCTTATTCCTCATACACTTAATTGTATAAAAATGCTTACATTTTCAGTCGTTTTGGTAAATTAATCATTGAAGGTACTGTTTTCCAATAAATACAAGGCATATCTACGACAAACTGTTCTGGTAACAGCTGCGATTAGCAGCTGCACTTTGGTACATGCAGTTCATTATCGGCACCGCAGCTTGATAGTAAGAAGAGTTTGAAGAACCAGACAGAAATGAAGACCTCATTTTACAACTCACAAAACTGTAATAGAGGCACGGGTATCCTGCTGCTCAATTCATCTCCCCAGAGATTAATTGCAGATTGAATTTTATAGTCTGGCAGTTCAGCAAGCTCAATGCTACATTAAAAACAATCATGCATGCTTATATAATCACAGAATCACAGCACGGTTTGAGTGGGAAGGGACCTCAAAGTCCCAGTCCCCTTCTGCCATGGGCACGACCCCTGCCCCCATCCCAGGCTGCCCCCAGCCCCATCCAGCCTGGCTTTGGGCACTGCCAGGAACGGGGCACCCCCAGCTCCTCGGGGCAGCCTGGGCCAGTGCTCACCGCCGTCTGAGGGAAGAATTTCCTCCCTGTGTCTAAGCTGAGCCTGCCCTCTTTTAATTTAAGGCATCTCCCCTTGTCCTGTCGCTACACTCCCTGGCAGAGTCCCTCTCCAGCTTTCCTGGGGCCCCTTTAGGTACTGGAAGGTCACCGTAAGGTCTCCCCAGCGCCTGCTCTTCTCCAAGCTGAACATAATATTACACGAAATAAAACGATTGCTTTGTTTCACATGAAATTACTCAGAGAAATTCAAAACCTAGCTGTTGGTGAGGTGACTGTGCGTGAGACAGAATAGCCTTTGTCTTACTTCCTGACAGTTTCACAACTATCATGCCACCGTGCAAAACAAATTGTATTTTTTTCCTGGCAAGTAATACAAAACCAGCCTGCCTCGGCACCAGTGCTGTTGAATATCTTTATCAACAACAGACAGGGATCAAGCACACCCTCAGCGGGTTTGCAGGTGACACCAGGCTGAGCGGTGCAGTGCGTCCGGCAGCAGGAAGCGATGGCATCCGGGGGGACATGGAGAGGCTGGAGAGGTGGGGCCACCTGATGAGGTGCAACAAAGCCAAGTGCAAGGTGCTACACCTGGACCAGGGCAGTCCCAGACAACGTTTATAAACTGAAAGGGGAGATTTAGAGTAGAGATTAGGAGGAATTCTTCACTGTAAGGGTGGTGAGGCACTGGGACAGGCTGCCCAGAGAAGCTGTGGGTGCCCCATCCCTGGAGGTGCTCGAGGCCAGGCTGGATGAGGCCCTGAGCAACCTGGTGTGGTGGGAGGTGTCCGTGCCATGGCAGGGGGTTGGAACCGGATGATCTTTGAGGTTCCTTCCAACCCAAGCTGTCCTATAACTCTGTGATTCTGTGGAAACAACAGTAATTTGTCACACAAATGTCTCCTCTGAAACTCAGCTGTTTCAAATTGGAAAAGATAGCCTGGTTTTCATCAACCACACGCGTGTGGGATCCAGGGAAAGGACCAAAATACTTAACTCAAAACGAGACGCAGCTCTCCACCCGATTTTTTACAGGGCTTGTTTTTAGCTATTTAATCTAAAGCATACAGAATGAAAGCAGTGATTGGAGTGAGAAAATAAATCAGTCAGCAGATGGCACCACGAGATGATGTTTTCTCTTTGCTTCATCCAGCCTGCTCCCTGCAAACTGGGGAGGTGCTGGGCAGGTCCAAGAGGGTGGAACAAGGAATGAACACACAGCCCCCGCTTGCTTTAGTTGGGAATCCTTCTTCTCTTACTGAATATCACGAAAAGCAAGCCGAACTGAGTTTATAGGCTGCAGTTTAAGCATCAACAGAATATTTTGACCCCTACATTTTAGAGAGAAATACCTCGTGACAAAGCCCCAGCTGATGTCAGTCAGCGTAGTGCCATTTACATCAGCTGGAGATGGGACCGTGGAACATTTGCTTTGCTGAGGTCCTGCCAGCCAAGCCCCCCGCTTGTCGGGCACGGGCTGTCACTGCCAGGGCAGGGTGTTAGTGCTCTCGTGCTGCTTTGCTGTTTTCCTGGCAGCTGCTTTTAAAGCACAGGGGGCCCTGCACTTTGTGGGGAGCCTGATTTTGTTGGTGAGTGTTTGGTGTGCTGTGAACATACATAGAATCATAAAATCATGGGATATCCTGAGTTGGAAGGGACACATAAGGATCATCGAGTCCAACTCCTGGAATATATATACATATATATATATAGTGTGTGTGTGCTTTTTTTCCTCGGGTTTCTTTCAAGACCTCATTAAGTCACTTTAAAGGAATGTCTTTTCAGCTGCCTTAGCTGCATGTGGGAAGCAAAGACATCAGAGACAACTTACAAGATAGTGAAAAGCAGTAATCAGGCAAAGGGAGGAATTATCTGCTAGGGAAGCAGACTTATCTGAAAAAGCTACATTTTTCAGATACTTACAAATACTTATGTGCTGAGTGGCTGAGTGATAACTGAAAGAGAAGACCCAAAGCGATAGTGAGTGCTATGGGTAATCCATCATTTACACACAGGTACGAGGAGAAACAGTTACCAGAAGGTGCACGCTTTTATTGTTAGGGTTTTGTTGTTTTTTTGTTGTTGTTGTTTTTTTTTTTTTTTTTTTATATATATTAAATGATGTAAAGATTTGTTGCATCTTACCTGAGGATTGGAAGTACAAATTCTAAACAGTGGTACTGGTATCCTCCGTATAAGCAGCAATTAATTCAAATAAACCTTCCAGCAGAGTTACACTGCTGCTGGTAAAAATGGAGAGCCGTGACAGGTCAGTGTTGTTTTTTTACTGAAATGCAAAATCTGTGGGTCCCTGGGGCACACTTGGGCTGTAGGAACTTGACCCATATGAGAGACAATAACAAAAGTGATACTTGCTGACTTTATTGAGCTTAACTTGAACACATTTTCAGGGACTTGCTATTGATGGTGACAGCACAAATTAAGGCACTGACGGCTCCTCGGTGGCAGTGGTATGTGAGGCTCCCTGGCTCCAAAAGTTTCTGTGGCAGGCTCCTGTCCGCATCTGGGCTCCCCTGAGAGCGCTGCTTGTGCTTAGCTGCAGGGTTCAGAGCCCAAGCGAAGAGCAAAAGCACAAACTCACCACCAAAAAGAGATGGGAAGGAACAAAAAAGGAAGACACTCCTTCCTTTGAGGGAGCAAGAAATGAGAAGCTGAGATAGTCATAGAGGTTGTGTGTTGCAACAGCTACAGTATTGCCTTTAAAAGTATATATTTGGGGAATGTTTTCTTCCATTTTACTTCCTCTATTGTGTCAGAAAGGTGGATGTATGCTCCTTACAAAGGAGTGGTGTATCTGCCTGGATAAGATCTGGGTTTAATGGCACAGAAAATCATTCTCCTACTTGAGATGGAGAAGCATCCTCATACCTGCTCTGACGATCACCGTGCACCCCTGTTGTTTTCTGGGGCTAAGAAGGAGGGCACCGCTCCTAAAGCTTTGTGAATGGAAAAAGTGATGCCGGGCTTCCAAAGCTGTTTTCACAAACTTGGTGACAGTACATGGCTAGAGACTGCCTGGTTTTGCACAGAAAAGGACGTGCTCTCATGGTTAAAAATTAAAAATAAAAATTGAAGAGCAAACTTAATATTTTTATGACAGAAATGACACTGGTGCAGCTGCACAGGCCAGCTCACCGCTGAGGGCAGGCGGTGTTGCCAACACGACGGCTGCAGCAGTGACCTGGGCTGCTGCGGTTCTGAGTCACAGCAAGGAGCTTGGCTGGTTCCTGTCACCTGCACCTCGCCTCGTCCTCCCTGAAGGGCTGAGGCCGTTTGCCTTCCCACTGAAGGAGGTGCAGGAACATACAATACAGGATTTTTTTTTCAGAGGTTGTGCAAGTTGAATTCACAACAAAGACCTTCAGGACCTGAAGCATTGTATTTCTTCACAGTAGCTTCAGATTCCTGGGAGAATCTTCCAGCACTTTCTCCCTGTCCATTCATCATCACCTTTCCTACAATTATTGAAGTTTTTGTTGCTGTTACCCATTGAGTTACCTGAACCTCAGCACATCTTGTTCTGGGTCACAGGAGCACTGAGGTAGGGAGGGGATGTGGTTGTGTGAATGGCAGTGCCATGCTGACCACACAAAAACGACATTAGACTGAATGTGTTTGCACAAGCAGAAGAAAAACTTTATTGTGTAGGTTTTTTTCATGAGGGTACTCTATAGTTACTGACAGGGAACAAGGACATCACCTCTGACCTGGAGAGCCAAATGATGTGAAAAGGGAGAGGAAATCTAAGGAAAGACATCAAGCTGTTGCACGGTTTTTGGATTACATTCTTGTCATTTAGCAAAAGTAAAAGCGGGTTTCTCGTAGCATTAGCCAGAGGTTGGACTGCACTGGTCTTGTCACTGGTGCGGTACAGCTGGTGTCAGAACGAGAGAACTCCACATTTCTCTATTAGAAAGCTCTCCGGGTGGCACCAGGTTTTCCATCATCTTACACAGCCGGGCGAGCTCTTCCGCTGCTCACAAATGATGCTGTGGTAGGAGAAAAAAAAAAGATAATTAAGCTTGGGGCTAAAAAAAGCACCGCTAAGACAGTGAAGAGCCATGCAATGCTTTTTGTTTGTTTCCTGACAAGATTTTTTTTCACATATGGAAGAGGGAACTACATGAGTGAAATATAAGATGTCTACATCTTATCTTCTCTGCCTGCTGGTCCACACCCATTAAATCTTCCACATTATGAAAGAAAGGAGAGAAAGATATAAATGAAGAGTGCACCTCACAAGTCAGGTTTGGATCTATTTTGCATGTTGTATGAACCAGCAGAGGAACTTGGGAATCCCTAAGAGATTTCCATATTTTAGAAACAAAGGAGGAGTTCATAGAATCATTTGGCAAGCTATTGGTTTCAAAAAGGCACATAAAATAAGATAAAATATTATGGTTTCCTCTCTAAATGGTAAAGAATGTAGCAGAGAGGATGTGATCAGTAGTCATAAGAAGAAATCCCGAGGAAAAAAGGCTTACTTAATTCTATTTTGTCAACATTTCAGCCCCTCTTTAAATCAAAAATTTTCTTACCATCCTTGGGGTTCACTCCTGTCATCCTGCGGAGAAGAAGAAAAGTTTGATTAAAGACCCTCACTGAATGTGTCGACTGAAAGCATCGGTTCATTTAGGAGCATTGCATGAGAATAGCCGCAATTTCACACTGCTTCTTCACTGGGTTATTGCTGGTGCTGTGGGTGAGGTGCTCTCTGCTTTGACGGGCAGAGCAAGCTTAGAACGAACTTTCATGGGCTGAAGGCTGTTACTGCAGCACAGCAAGAGGATTATGTGAGACATGCACATGGTGCCTAGGGCCTTCTGCACTTCACTGCAGCCAATACGGTTGCATTTATATTTTCAAACCATCAACACAATGGATCTGGAGATTTAGTTTCAGTAATAGCTCCCAGGATTTTGCCAGGCACCTGTTTTGCCAGCACTCGAAAGACTGCGTGTGCAATCAGTGTGATTTAGTAATCTGCAGTCAGCTTAACAACCACAAATTACTGCTTTACAATGTGTCATGTTATTAAGCTTATCTAATCATCACAGGATTTGTAAATGGTAACGTACTGGGAGTCCTGGGTCTCCAGCAGCTGGCGGTATGTGGCGATTTCCTGCTCCAGGCGGCTCTTGATGTCCATGAGCATCTTGTACTCCTGGTTCTGACGCTCCATGTCACAGCGGATTTCACCCAGCTGCTCCTCAACGCTGGTGATGAGGTTCTGGATCTGTGACAGCTGTGCGCAGTACCGGCCTTCCGTGTCCCGCAGGTTGGCTTCCAGTCCAGCTTTCTAAAGCAGGAAGACATGAGAACAGGCTGTCATACAGACGTGTCCCACAGAGGGGAATCTAAGGGGAGGCAAGACAGGGAGGGAGGAAGGGGAGAGTTCGAACAATGCTTGGGACAGCTCCGTACCATGCTCATCTGTGACTGGAGCTCAATCTCCAGGCTCTGCAGTGTGCGTCTCAGCTCTGTGATCTCCGTCTTGCTGGTCTGTATCTGCTCTGTGTGAGTGGCTACCTCGCGGTTCAGCTCATCAGTCTGAAAGAAAGAAACAGATCACATACATTGAACTTTTAAAAATTATTTTCAGAAAGGAGAGACGCATCCCACCTGCTAGGGCAGTAGCAGTGGGGCAGTGCATCGGTTCACAGTTCGTTGGCATTTCCATACCTGAGTGAGGAACCAGGCCTCGGCATCCTTACGGTTCTTCTCAGCCAGGGCTTCGTACTGCTCCCTCATCTCTGTGAGGATTCTGGTCAGGTCGATGCCAGGAGCAGCATCCATTTCTACGTTGACTGTGCCACTGAGCTGGGTGGAGTACTCTTTCATTTCCTGCATGGACAGAAGGCAGAGGACACAAAAAAATGATGTTCTATACTCTCATAGACTTTTTGCAGCAATCCATGCAGTGGTATGTGGTGCTTCCAAAGGGATTCCTCTCCACTTGAGGACTCACCTCCTCGTGGTTCTTCTTGAGGTAGGCCAGCTCCTCCTTCAGCGATTCAATCTGCATCTCCAGGTCAGCTCTGGACAGGGTCAGCTCGTCCAGGACTCTGCGCAGGCCATTGATGTCAGACTCTACGCTCTGGCGAAGGAACAGCTCGTTCTCATACCTGCAGTTTTAAAAAGAAACAAACATTGGAAAGAGTGGAGCCATAAAACTAGATCATTTTATGTTGAATGTGGGAGGAACAGGAGCAAGCGTAAAGGGAGTAAAGATCTTTTTTCCTGCTTCCAACTGTGACATATGAAAGTACTTGCATTGGATACCAGAGAAGAAAATATAAACCTGCAGATACGTCACTGGAAGATAAACCAGTTGCACAACTGTCTTTATCATCTTCTCAGCAGTGTCTGATGTGCTGCTGAGTCCGTGAACAGGATAAGCACAAAGTCCCTCTTGTCTTTTTCTACATTTCGCTAAAGATTTTCACAAAACTATTGCAAATGAACACCAATCTCTTCACACCACTGTCCTCCTTTTAAGTGAAAAGCCCAAGCTATGCCTGTCTTCTTTCCCCTTGTGATTTAGGCTAATAAAATAGTTAAGAGCATCACTAAAAACTAAGACATGAGCTATAATTTATTGCATAAACAGCACAGTAATCTGGATGCTGTGTTCTGTCAGGTTTATTTTCCTGATTTATCCTTCATCATATCAAATTTTTGCCAGGAATTTTTTCATCAGAAGTTATCAAGGAAAAACATCTACCCATAATTTGGAAATGTGTCCTCCAGTGACTGAAGAACTTTATTTTCTACGTAAGAAGTAATACTAAACTTCAGAAAACTGTTTTGAGAGAGAGAGAAAAGGAGAGAGAAGACAAATGTGCTTCAGCTAAACTTACTTCAGCCTGAAGTCATCTGCAGCCAGCCGGGCATTGTCAATCTCCAAAATGACTCTGGAATTGTCAATAGTAGCTGCAAGGATCTGGCAATTGGAAATACAGAAAACAGTTCCTGTGAGTAATGGGGGAATGGCATGGTCCTGAGTACACAGCAAGTGGTTATCCAGGCTGCAAACCATCAAAGAAGGCAGAAGAAAGACCTCTGTTGAGACTTCACTGGTGAAACTTGCTTTCTGGATTGTAATAACCATTTTGCTGTTACGTTGCTCTTCAGCCTGCCCTTCCTAAAGCTTTTATAGACAAACACCAAAAATGCTAAATTCTGTTCCATTTTCCAGATGCAAACCAGAGAGCTGAGCTACCATTACTGGAGCCCAAGAAAGGGCAGGTACATCTATGTAAGAGTAGATAAAATTTTCCTTTGCTGGACAGTTCATACTTCCTGCATGGAGCCTTTACATCCCTCCTTCTTTACCAGTTTTATGTCCTAGATGGATCACTGAGAAGCTCGTCAGCATGTACTTAACATAATTAGAAAATACATTCACAATACCTGATCTTGCCTTTAGCCAGGAGAGTTAATTTTTCAGACTTTGAGGCCTACCTATCACATTCTTTACTCTTATTATCTGTTAATATATTGATCATCTTATACACATTTTGCCAAGTTTTGTTATTTATATCAGAACCACAGTGTATTTGGGTTTGGGCAATTCAACATTGATTTTGCAATTGTTTTAATTGATTTCAAAGAAGTGGACTATGCAGTTCCACAATTCCAATGCATTCTTATAAATCCTGTAGTTATGAATGTCATACCTTGTCTCGGAGATCTTCAATTATCTTGTAGTAGTTACTGTAGTCTCGAGCTGGGCTGCTGGGGGATTCCTTCTGGTACCAGTCTCGGATTTTGACTTCTAATTCTGCATTTGCAGCTTCCAGTGCTCGCACCTTCTGCAGGTACGTGGCCAGCCGGTCGTTCAGGTTCTGCATAGTTATCTTTTCATTTCCAGAAAGAAGGCCATCACCACCACCAAAGGCACCACCATCAAAACCTCCACCAAAGCCAGCTCCTCCACCAAAGCCAGCGCCTCCACCAAAGCCAGAGCCTCCACCAAAACCAGCTCCTCCACCAAAGCCAGAGCCTCCACCAAAGCAAGCTCCTCCACCAAAGCCAGAGCTTCCACCAATGCCAGCTCCTCCACCAAAGCCACCGAAGCCTCCTCCAAAACCAGCGCATGAGCCACCACCATATCCACCTCCTACAGAGGAGGTGTACTTAGCTGAAGACATGTAGACACCCCTGCCACCAGCTCCTCCGTGGATGCTGGGAGCACGGCAGGAGCCTCCTGTGCGGACTGAGGAAAGGCGAGAGCTGCCACTGATGCTGCAAGAGTTCTGCATGGTGCAAGTAGATGTGGCTGTAGCACAGAAGGAGCTAGTCTGAGCTACTCGGCTTCGTGCAGAGCAGGAAAGCGTGCTCCTTCACTGCCCTGGTGCTTCTTTTATAGCCACAAGATAGGGCGTTAGGAGACAAACCCAACCTGCACCCTCCCTCCAAAGATTCTCCTCCCTAGAGGTGAGGCCAATTATGATGACATTCCTCACACACAGAGCTGGCTGTACATCTCAGGGGCTCGGGCTTGGTTTTTTCTTTTAATTAAACTAAAGGGATGATTCAGATTGTGTTTTTTCTTCAGGCTATAGTTCTGAAACCTGGAGTTTACTTCTTTGACAATTGAGAATGGAAAAACAAAGCAAGTTCAGCCGCACCCACTTACCCATTTACAGCAATCACCATGATTATTTTTATAAAAATATAACTTAAAATTGAAGTTTGAGTGAAATTCTACTTTCATTGAAAAACGTGCAATCATCAGTTCATCTCATCATTATTTCTTCTTTTCTATCCATATTTTTTCCCAGTCAAAATTGAATTTTAGATGTTCTTATTCCTGTTCTTTGCTCAGAATTAGTATTTAGATTTTGGATTTATTTATTTATTTTTAATTAGAAAAAGCATATAATCATAGCATTGTGTGAAGAATAATTAACATCCAGCAATGTACTGGGAATAATAAGCATACTTAATTTACTAACGCTTGTGAAATAGTCAAGAAGGGTAATACACGACCGAAATGATTCAATTAAAAGAACGTGGGGTGGCAAAGTTCCTCTTACTTTTGGGCAACTTAAGCAAGTTGAGTTTGAGATGAAACTGTTCAGGTAGCAATTAAAGTGTGTAACAACCACCTGTGCTGTGAAATGGAATAATTCTTGCAAATAGGACTTGAGAATCCCTTGCAGAGTTACATTAACCCTTCCTGTAAAGAAGGAGTCTCACGCGTAATAATTTGCTAGGGAAACGTGGAGGGCAGGAGTTCAGCCCCTCAGCTTCTGTTCAGTACCAAGTGTGAGAAACCAGATTTGGGAGATTTTTTTTGAGGAAGTATTTGCTTGTTTGCCCTGTCAGGGTGTGCCACTGGGGATCATGTGTGGAGTGTGGCAATAGCGTGGGGCTTGCAGAGAGAGCCCCATTCTCTGCCCAGGGAGCCTCTGGTCAGCTGGAGGGCACGAGGTAGGGGAGTGGTGACAGAGGTGGCACCGTGTCGCACGGGGGCTTAAAGGAGCTGGGGGGCGAGAGAGGAGGGAGAGAAGCAGGGGCTGAGTGAGATGGGAGGAACTTCCTCCATCTCTAGTTTGGAACCACCAAGCTTATTTTACAATAAAACTTTTAAATACAGAAGGAAAATGAGATATTTCCTAGCAGCACAGTAAGAACCGTGCTTTTCTTAGCAGAGAGAAGCAGCAAAGGGCTAGCAGGGGGACGCAGCTTAACAGCCTGCTTCTGAGACTGTCACTGGCACTTCAGCTGACTAGAAACGACAGGATATTCATAGCTGTGGAAACATGTTTCAGACTGAACCTGGACCTTTGCCACTGCAGTTCAGTTTTGCTTTTGGGCAGATTAATAGTTCTGCAGAGCTTGCCAAATCTGCCTATCTCCAGGAGTTAGTATCTCAGGAGACAAGTTTAGACAAACTCTCCTAAAAATAAGTAAGTTTCCTTAAGCCCCCTGTAATATAAATACACCGAGGCGTGTATGCTGCTAGGGTCTGCTTGACTCTGAATGATTCCACAATAGGCAAGATCGAGTTGCATTAAAAAAAAAAAAAAAAAAAAAGAAAAGTAAAAGCACACACAAAAACCACACACAAAAGCCAGCAAAGCACTTCTAGAAATCACCATAAACGTTAGCAGAAAACTTGGGGGATTTTTCATTCGGTCTTCTTTCACTCAGCCTTTGTAACTTCTTCGGAAGCTTGCTGGTGAAATACACGGTGCTGCTTTTTAAGTCCCCTGTGCGTTACTCTGTTTTTTTTTATCAGATGAAGCAGGTAGCAGGCAGAAAGCTGTTTCTTTCCTGTAGAAAGTTTACCACTAGGGAAAATAAAAATAAATGAAGCAGCCTCTACAGATTTTTTCCTATACCATAATTCAGAAAACCGTAATGATGGGGTTTTTTTGGTGGGTTTTCACTTTTCTGCAAACTGTCAAACTCAGATCCTTCGGGTGTGTCCCCCACGATCAAAAGCTTGTAAATGCAGAGTGCAACACTTGCAGACCCGGGGCTGAACCCCGCCTTCATCATCTTTATTTGTTCTTTCATAAACAACTACTTCGAAATAGTTTCAGATACTCTCCTAGAAATTGTCAGTAGTTTTTTTCAAACCCAAGGAGAATCCAAGACACGGTGCCTCACTGAAGCACTGTGAAGTTTGGAGGTGGGCTGTTATGGATGGGTTAGTTGCAGCTTGTGTCAATTCCTGTACAGGTATTTTCCTAAACAGAAAAAGTTTCAGTTTTGAGACTTACTCTTGAATGTTGGCTCTTCTGGTAAGAGAAAAACGGTGAATGTGTCTGTACCACTCCACTGAGAGCAGACTGCTGGCAAATGCTTGTGCGTGTTCAGAAGTTGCTCACCCCCTGGTATTTATTTATACAGGCTGTACTGGTTTATCACTGCATCTAGGCTGAGGACTTCTATCTCAAAACACGCATGGATTGTGTCATTTTATAATAGACTATGTAAAGTGAAGCTGGCTTTGCTGAAAATTTGCATACAATTTACTATTTACATTAACAAAAATTTAGAAATCAAAAGTGTTTTGATAAATCTTAATTTCATACCCAAATTTGAACAGACACATGAAAGTCATCCGTCTTTAGCTCTGCTGTAGGTCGAGGTATAATTGTGGATGCAGTCACACTTTCCAGTTATTATTTTCGCATTTTAGCCAGGTTCAATTAAAAAACAATAGTTACATATCTGTACATTTATGTAGAGTGTTTCCAGATTCATAATCTCTTATGGCTTTAAATGAACACCTCAAATGGGAGCTCTGTCTGCTGTGATAGGGATCTGGGTTGTTCTAGACATTGTGTTAGTTTTTTTTCTGCAGTGGGAGCACAAACCTAAACCTACATTTTCTCTTTATAGTTTGTACAAGGCAACTGAAGCCTATCTATCTATTGCTGAAGCAGAAAAAAAATGCTATTTCAAGCTTATGCCTTTATTCTGTTCTCACTGTCTTCTGAGATTTTTATCCACTGTCTTGCCACAGCCCTTGCAGGGTGCTCACCATTGTACTTGTGTGCATAAGCTCCTTAGCTGGCCATGCAGAGCTTCGCTGGAAGACGTTCCTGGACACGTCCACGCTGCGCAAACTCTTATTACTCCTGTCACAGTATTACTGGAGCTGACACACTTCAGCCTCTCCTTTCTCGAGGACAAAGAGCTTCATTCAAGAAGCAGCTTGTTTATCAGCCCAGTCTTTGCTGGTAAAATCATCACTCAGGCATTACAGACTTTTTTTCTGAACCAAACTCAAAAATTAGAGTCTCTTTGTGATTTTATATTAAACGTTTTGCCAGAGATCCTTCATTACCGTACAAACATGGAATGAAACCAAGAAAATCATAAACTATAATTCAAACTAGGTTATCAAAACAGGAATTCAAGCCTTTTCAAGATTCTTTCAAGTCTCTGAAGCTTCCAGTTTCTTTAACAGGATATGGGGATTCTTTTACTTCTTGGTACTTTAACCTCTTGAACACTTCTAAATTGTTTACCTTTTAAGCATCTTTCTTTTTGCATTTAATTCAGCTTTTGCAAATAGAGCTTTTTGGTCAAAATGTGCTTCTGCACAGTGTCCTTGTATCTTCTGTTTTGCATTCTCAGAGCATGAGAACTGCCTGGCTGACCCTTTCACATTTGCAGCTATACAGCACAAGAAACCTGCTCCAGCAATCTCATCCTGGTTTTGTCACAAGAATTTATCCCAGGAAATGGGACTTGTTGAGATTCCAGAACAGACCGAGTTTGTTGGTTCATGTGGAAGGGCTTCCAGGTCTAACTGGTCTAGGGAATCAAACTGGTATCAGACATTTATTAGGAAGTCTCAGCACCCAGGAACAAGCAGTAGTGAAGCATTTCATGCACAAGAGCTCTGTGCACCCCGTGCTGGCAGAAGCAGACAGGGTACGGACGGGTGTGCATCTCAGAGCCACTTGCACCGTGTGCATGCCGGTGCTCTTCATGCCACTGCTCCGTCTTGATTCTGCACTTGGTGCCACCAGAGCAGCTTGGTGCAGCTCTTCCCATCTTGTCCTCCTTTCTGTGTGTCTTTGCTGGCTTGTACTTTTCAGGACTGTTTTTCTCCTCTAAGTTTTTCCCTGTCTTAAGGAACCCATTGCAGAGTGTTACTGTGCTGGCTTTCCAGAGGCTCAGCTGGGATTTGTGTGTCAGTACCCAACAATTGATGCTGACAGGCCACCTGAGTCACTGCTGAACCAAACCCAAGCACCAACACTTTGTCAATGGCAGAGGATTACCCAGCCTTGACAGAGGAGGTCCATGGCTTTGGGATGCTCCTTGCTATGCAAACACTCCATTAATCTGCAAAGTGGTTATGAACAAGAGTGAACTAATTTATTCCCTCCCAAGTCCAAGGGGCGGAGTGACAAAGGGGCTGACGATGTCTCCCTAAAGCACAGCCTGCAAGATGATCCCTGCTGGGGGGGGCACTGGGGGGCACCTTCAGTCTGCTGATTGTGCCCTTTGGGTTTCACCCGCAGTTCCCCGGGTCACTGCGTGCTCTTACAAAGCTGAGAAGTGGGAAGGGGCTACTCATGCTGTAGCCCTGATATTTTTCAGCATAAACCCTGAAATGTCTTCGTCTGTAAGCTTCCAGCTGGTTGGGAATGAAATTTCTGATTTCTGCTGGCCTGAACTAGAATTATGTTAAGAATTGCAGCTAGGATAATGTCCTTTCAATAGCAGGAGAATGAAGGTGGTTAAACATGGGCCTGAAGCTTTGTTATCTGTGTAGGAACTGAGGGTTTTGTTTTTGTGTTTGAAGATAAATGCATCAGACTAGAAAGTGAGTGAGGAGATCTCACCTGTTCCTCACTCCTGTGTTTCTGCAGGGGTATTTTCAAGCCGTTCTAACAGCTTTATATTTTACCCTAACAAAGCATCTCCCAGCTCTTGCTTCTTCCAGAACTACTTAACATCTCACTGTTACTGCTCATCGGAGCGCACAGCCAGCGCAGTCAGTGACATAAATCACTGCTGTATTTCCCACTCCAAGGGACCAGGCACCCCGCTGCCTCCATACTCTGAGCTCCTGCCAGCAAGAGGAGCCAGAAGAAAACAGAGATGGAGCTCCTGCACCCACCAACACCGAAGCAGGAAGGCTGGCCAGGGTTTTGCTGTCTGATTAAAGTCAAACTCGAGTAATGATAACACAATAACCGAATAGGAGGTGAGACTACAAGAAGATTATCTTTATTAGAGTAGATACAGTAACTCAGTATATTAAAAAAAATGTTAGTAATTAAAAAGCTAACCCAGTTTGCAAACTAATCACCACCAATCTACTTAAACTTTGTGTGGTCAAGAATTTTCCATGCTTTAAGATATTAATTTCCAGCAGTTTAGAGTGATCCTCTGCATTTTAATTCCTTTTTTCTCATCTTCAAGATGACATTTGGAGGACTTCCAGTACTATTTTCCATCTGCCAACTTGTCTCTTTTGTCTGCAATGATGTGGAGAGAAAGAACAGCAATTACTTAACCAGAACACATAAGACCACTCTCTGCAATATTCACTGAGCTTAGTTTATGTCTCATCTGTCATTCCCTTCTCTCAGAAGTTTTATTCTTCATAGCATTGATTTGAATCATACATCACTTTTACAATACAGCTGACCTTTAAAAAGCAAGTCATGCTTGCATGTTGGTACAGTTCCCCTGAGCTGGGAAGCTGAAAGTTCTTGTATCCCTTCATCTGGGGGAATGATTACACATTTTGTGCTTTTCTTAGCCTTTATGGTAGCAAAGTCTGAGATTTTTTCTCTGATGTCTAACAGCTTTGGGTGACTAAAACCTAAATTCTATCCAGTCATCACTCATGACTACCTAGATTTTTCCAGTGACACACACCAGTGCAGCAGCCCAGTCTCTAAAATGGATGCAACGACCATAATATATGTATTTCTTTTAGAAAATAAAACTTCTTTGGCTACTAAACGTTTCCTGAAAGAGAAATGTATCCTTACCAGCAGTTCCAGAAAGGGAGCCAAACATCCTGTAGAACAAAGAGATAATAGTTGAAAGGAGAGGTAATGCATTGTCTGTGTGAGACAAGGATGTATGAAAACAAATTCTCTACAAGGCACGTTTTGTATATAGTCAGGAAAAAAAGGTGTTAATCCCCTTGCTCTCCCTTTCAGCTCAGGAGAAGGAGTTATTGTAGGAAGTAGTTTTTTATAATATGGCAGTGGGAAAAGGCAGAGGATTGTTGAAAGAAGGTGTAGAGGACATCGAAGCCTTTCAACCCCTACCTCACTTTTTTGTTTCAGGCTATGAGCTATTTTCCTCCTTGAGGCCGTATGTGAGATAACAGAGAATGTCCACTTAGGTGGCTGTCTGAAAAGATCTAGTTTGTCTGCACTCACTTCTATTCAGAATATTTATTCCTGCGCTGAATCCCATGAGGTGAGAGCTACTTCACTGGTAACAATTTATGGGAATTTGGTGTTAATGCAGATATTCTATAAACCACTGCTAATTGCACTGTTTCCTAAATGTCAAGCAGCTAATGAGTACTTACTGCTTTCATTGTTAGTGCCATTTAATCTTTTCTACTGCTTGTCAGTTTGCCTTTCGGGTTAGAAGCTCTTAGAGGCACTCAGTTAATGTATGGGAAATTACTAGCTTTACCATGGCCCAGAAAAAAAAACAATTTGTTAAAATAATTAGAATCCCAAGAGTGTTTGAAGTTGTGCTTCCAGTGATGGTGTGGCACACGAGCACCATGGCATGAAGCTAAGTGCAAAGGTTTCCTGCAGTGAGCAGAGTTACTTACTGGGACTCCTGGCCCTCCAGGAGCTGTCGGTAAGTAGCGATCTCCTGCTCCAGACGACTCTTGATATCCATGAGCATCTTGTATTCGCTGTTCTGCCGCTCCATATCAGCTCGGAGGTCGGCCAGCTGGGCCTCGATGCTGCCAATCAGGTCCTGGATGTGCGCCAGCTGGGCACTGTAACGCCCTTCAGTGTCTGCCAAGGTGCTTTCCAGCGCGCCTTTCTGAGAGCAAACCACAAAAAGGTTGCTGCCAAGTGCAGGACTGCTTGCAGGAAGGGGAATAGGGGCATATTTCAGGGTGCTTGGGTTTACTCAGTGCAAATTTGAACATACCATACTGAGCTGGGACTGAAGTTCTATTTCCAGCCCTTGGAGGGTGCGTCTCAGGTCACTGACTTCGGACTTGCTGCTCTGCAATTGTTCGGTGTTGACAGCTACTTCGCGGTTCAGCTCCTCAGTCTGAAACAGGGAAAGCACTGCATGAGAACCGCGGGGCCTCTGGGTGGAGGTCACAAGGCTTTCACAGCAGTTTTCTGAAAGTTTTAATAATTATTTAGCTTCTTGCATGGATTTTTTTTAGTAATCTTTATATAATACAGAGCTTTTTCTACCTTACTGTGGAACCAGGCCTCAGCATCCTTCCTGTTCTTCTCAGCCATGAGTTCATACTGGTCCCTCATATCGGCCAGGATCTTGGACAGGTCAATGCCTGGAGCAGAGTCCAGTTCGACGCTGACTTGGCCAGCCACTTGTCCTCCCAGGGCACTCATTTCCTAAGTGGAGAGGAAAACAAGAGAGTATAATTATAACCGAAAACATGAACCCTCCGTCCTTTCTAAAAGGGCTGAGGTCTGACTGACTGCACTTCACTACTGGCAGGGGGCATCTTTCATTTCCCCATCTACACAGAAGTCTTTTCTGCTCTGGTGCAGAACCTGAGGGACTCCACACCGTGTTTTTCTAATCTCACTTCCAAATATGTGTCCTGGTTGTTGTTTTTGCTTTTACCTCTTCATGGTTCTTCTTGAGGTAGGCCAGCTCCTCCTTTAAGCTCTCAATCTGCAGCTCCAAGTCCGTTCTAGCCAGCGTGAGCTCGTCCAGGACTCTGCGCAGGCCGTTGATGTCAGCCTCCACGCTCATGCGAAGGGCTTGCTCTGTTTCAAACCTTGAGAAAGCAAAACAAAACTATTCAGGCTCGGTAAGGTACTATGAAATACATCGTTTGTTATAAATGTATCTGATATAGGAAAGGTGATGTAACAAAAGTTTTCCAGTGTTAAACTTTTCTCCATGTATTTTACATGATATAAAATTTTCTGTGGTACAGATGATGTTTTCAGCAGGTAGAACTTCAACAACAGGATCAAACTAATGTTAACACAGAGATTTTATACACGTTCCTTTGTTTTTTCACAGCTCTTTGTCTCAATAAGGATTTTTGCCTCCTCAAGAGACCTTTTTCCCTTCAGAAATTACTCACTTGGTCTTGAAGTCATCAGCAGCCAGTCTGGCATTGTCAATCTGCAAAACGATCTTCGAGTTGTCAATAGTGGCAGCAAGGATCTAGAAACAATGAGAGTTCATTGCTGAGGCTTAAACAACTGTTATTTTCTTTCCTTACACAAAAGATAAGATAGTTAAGATTGTATCTCACCCGTAGCTACACCAAACACAAGTGTATTTTATTTAGTCTCAGTAGGAAAGTACCAAAGATCTACAGGAAATACGCAGCACAGATTTATCACAGTACTTTTGCCATTATTGTCAGTTCTGGGTAGGTTCCCTTACTTTTGTCTGGCATATGAAGTGGCTTTATGCTACAAATCTCCCAGTGAGACAGAACTATGTTGGCTCACCTTTGTGAGCCAGTCAGTAGGTGAATGAGGCAAGAAAACATTTCCTGGAGAGAAGCAAAGGGAGAAAAGTCTGCAGAGCCCTCTCGGCAGAACTTGTTCTCCTTAGGCATTTTCATAATGAGGGGAGTGATTGCATGGACTGTATGATTTCAAAATAAATGATGTGTTTGTGTATCATAAACAACGTAGGGTCATACTGCTTTTGTATAGCCCTTGAACACATTTTTATTTCCTGCAATACTCAGTTCAGTGTTTATTGACTCTTCTAATGCATTATAAAAAGCCATAAAGGAAATTCCGTTTACTTAGAAGTAATCCCTGTTAATTTTTAACTAGAAAGCATGCCTTTTTTTTGCCTGCCACTTTCAAAACTTAAAAAGTATTCTACAAAAACAGCTGGAACAACATCTTATTTCCTCTAACCAAGGGGAATAAAAGACAGGTGGAAAAACAATACTAAAAGGAGAAAATTAATTCCCAGTTCTGCCTTTTCTGGAGCTCAGCTTCTGAAATCAGTAAAGAATGTGAATGGGTGAAAGCATGGAGAAAGTAAATTGTGTGGGAGCGGTCATGAACTCCAAGCTGAACTGTGAAAAGTAAACCTCAAGTTTTCTTTCATTTATTTACATAGGTTAGTCAGCTGCCACCTATGTTTTCCGGGGTGTGTATCATCGCCAAGTAACCTGTTATCAGCTTCCCATGGGCTATTGGGGCAGTTTCGGCATTTATGTATGGGATTGATTACTTTACGTCTGCGGCTTCCATTTCCCATAAGCCAAACGTTTCAGCATTCTTATTTCAAGCTTAACTAGGTGAGAGATGCAATAAAAATATATTTAGGGTGATGTGTGAGCTACTACCTATACATTCACAAAGTTGTACATAACCGATTTTTATTTTTACAGTAAAAGCAGTGTGTATGTGCCTGGCTGAGATACGCAGGTTGCTGTCATTGTTTAGCTTGCTTTATATATATATCAGAATATATAGGGTTGTACATATATTAACTGGTCATACATATGCCTATGGCCAGCAGATATATTAAATATTACCAAAGAATGAAGTAATGAGGAATCTCAGTCCGGCTGTTCTGTACATTCACTTAGCTAATGTTAAAAAAGGTAGATAACTTCTTACTAAGCATTTTCTTTATCCACCCTAACCAATCATTACGTATTCATTTCATCTTCCTCCTTTTCACAACCTGCAGTGCCTTCTGGCTATTTTCCTAGTGAGGCTTTTCTCTTTTTTTCATGCTTCCTTCGTAAGTGTTTGTGCTAATCTCAGGTGCTTTTTAGTCAATGTTAACACCTACCTGGTCTCGAAGGTCTTCAATAGTCTTGTGATAAGGGCTGTAGTCTCGAGCGGGGCTTGGTCCTTGTTTTTGGTACCAGTCTCGGATTTTAGTTTCAAGATCAGAGTTTGCTTCTTCCAGTGCACGAACCTTCTCCAGGTAAGATGCGAGGCGGTCGTTCAGGTTTTGCATCGTTGTCTTTTCATTTCCTGAGAGGAGGCCATCACCGCCCCCCAGACCACCCCCGTAACCACCGCCGAAACCGCCACCAAAGCTGCTGCTAAAACCACTTCCATACCCACCACCCAGGCCGCTTCCTAGACCAGAAGAGACAAATCTAGCAGAAGAGACTGACACACCCCTGCCACCAGATCCCCCGTGGATGCTTGGAGCCCTAAAGGAGCCTCCACCAAAACGGACGGAGCAGCCACCGGGTCCCCCTGCCACAGAAGAGGTGGTTTGCCTGAAGCTGTAACTCGCCATAGAGAGAAATGCCAAGGGCCTAAGGCAAGCTGCAGTTTGAGATCCTGAAGCAGGAATGTGTGCTCCTTTCCCCCACCCCACGTCTTTTATGCCTCCGACAATGGGAGTTGTCTCCAGAATGTGTTATCTGAGACCCGTGGAATTTATCGGCCTTAAACCCTCTGCCAACACAGCCATTCCTCCCATTGGTCAGCTGCTGGGAAGCGAGTGGGTCCGAAATACCTTCGCACACAGGAGCCCATCCCCTCCCCTTGCCTCTTGCCTCCTGAAGAACAAGGTGGGATTCAGAGGAGGCCTCGCCCTGCTGAGGGGAACGCTCATAAATCTGCTCCAAGTTTACCTGTGTGGAAACAAAAGGGCTGGAAGGGCACAGCCCTGCTGCAGCCTGAGCTGCGTCCACAGCGAAGTCACACCACAGCTCGCTTCCTATGATCACAGGAAAGTTATAACAGAAAGCGATTAAATAAATGATTTGTAGACTAATAACAGGGCCTGAAAAGAGCCCAAATGATCAACAGTTGTGTGGACCTAAGCAAAACAGGTTCCTACCTCTCTTTTTCCTTATTTCCCTTAGGAAAAATCCCTCTTTCAGAAGGAAAGATTTCTTCACAGTGAGGGTGGTCGAACACTGGAAGAGGCTGCCTGGGGAGGCAGTTGAGGCCCCACTCCTGTCAGTGTCCCCGAGGGGTTGGGACAATGCCCTTACAACAGTGCTTTAACTTTTGGTCAGCCCTGAGGTGCCAGGCAGCTGGACTAGATGATCCTTGATGGTTCTTGCCACCTGAACTATGCTGCTCTGTTCTAAAATTTTAGTTTGTTTGTTTGCTCTCAGTTCCTTTTGGAACAACAGAAGAAAAGAGGACCTGACAATGTGCCTTGTGTGGAAGAGTCTGGTTTTGTACGGAGACAGGAATCCTTCAAGGAACTGTAGCTGTGTTTGCAGCACAGATGAGCACTGAACTTCCCTGAGCAGTACCTGGGGAGTCAGCAACAACAGAAACAAGGGCCTGGTTGTACAGTCAGTCCTTGCGTTGCTACTGAAAGGGGGAAGTAAACAGAAGAAACACAATTGCATGGTCTTCTGGGCTCTGAGATTAATGAAGATGTTCTCTCTCAAATGTTAAAGTCCTCTGTTATCCAGATGGATTTTCCTCTGTTGCCCAGACGAATTTTCAAAAGCAATGCTGCTTTCATTACTGCAAGCTCCTTCACGAGCATCCCTAACAGACGAGCAGGCGCTTCCATCTTTCCTTCCATTCTCTTCCTTCCCTTGCCACCCCTCATTCCCTGCACAGCCCTGGGACTCCCCAGGAGATACAGCTGTAAGGAATGACGGAGCAAGCTGGCCTCCCAGCACTTGCAACAACCAGGCCGGGGCAGAAATGTCACCACCTACCTACAAGTGCTTCCACTGAACCGAACATTTGGATTGCAAGATGCAGGCTGCATTGCTTGGATGAGAAATCCATTTAATGCCAAGATAAGGAACTAAAGATAAGCCAAATGAGATGCATATTCAACACGAGGGCATGTTTGCTCTTTATATACCCATAAAAGTGCACTCACCACACACTAGTGCTTTACCCACTTTGTCCAGAGAGAAATGTCAAACTGCAGGGCAAATACAGGGAGTGTATAAGAATAAATACGCAGACTGGAAGCCGGCCAAGGAAGCTGAATCAACAGCCCCATTGATCCTTCCTGGAGGTTCTGTGCACAGCCAGTGCACTGCAGCCTTCCCTGCACACTTCTCACCAACCAGCAGTGGATGTGTTGTATCCAGGCAATTAATTTTCAGTTTCTTACAAGTTCATTCCTTCTCCACTTCTGGTGCTTGGAAACTCCTAAATTATGTCTGTCTGTGAAATCAGAGTAAATTCTCAGAGTACTTATGGTACAGATACATGTCCAAATTCTTTGAACCACAAACTTATTTCATAGACCTAATAATTATTTAAATATCAGTCAGTAAATATCTTCTTTCATTACTTAGTGATGTACTAGAACATGTTTATAAAGAGGTGAAGAGCTGAGTTTATCGTTGTCCTGAAAGCTATTAAAAATGCTTAGCTACCCTTTTAGATTTTCTAGGTGGAAGTTGCTTTTTAAATGAGAAATGTGAGTAGCAGAAATTGTTTAATATCCACTGGATTGCTAATGAATGTATTTGATGCCTTTATTCATTCTAAATACTGAAAAGAGATGGTTATGGGATGGAGAAGTATTTACTCCTTTATCCTGCAGTTAGGCACGGGGTTCCTGTTGCCCCTCATGTACTCTGTTCATTGTGCCGTAACATAACCAACCCCTCGGCGGCCTCCCTTACAGCTTTTGGTGCTTCATAACTTGTCGTTTGTGTAGACTGATATGTCTTTTTTTGCTCACATTTGTAATTGATAGGATTCATTTGCCAGTTAACTAGAATTTAGCCATTTTAGTCAAATGTACTGTATTGGCAAAGCGTGGTCTCCTAGGGGACTCGCAGACCTTTGGTTTGCAGAGCTGTGTCCTATGGACGTGATTTATATCCCGAAGTGAGAAGGAGTCACATCGCCTTGGGGTAGCTTAGACTATCCTGTATCCAGTTATGAGGCTGTATCAGAAAGAGGAAATGTGCAGAGCCTCACTCCCTTTATCCAACACATGCACCCTGTATGCCCTGCCTGGGGCTGTGCAGCCTCGGGGCGTGCCAGCCAGTTCCTTGCTTTCTGTAGGGACTGCTGTGCTCAGGCAGCTCTCCAGCTTGCACTGTAAAACCTGCAGCCGTACCTAAGAGCTACGGAGGGCTTTTCCGCCTGCCAAGATGCACTGGTCGTCCCTTCCGTGGATCTGAATGTTCTCTTTGGCCCTGGGGAGGAAAAACCTGCCCAGCAGGCTCCAGGTCCTGTGAGTAGGTGAATGAATGCTATCAGAAAGGTAGTGTCTGCACCCAGCAGAAAGAAAGCTATAGAAAGTTACTGTATTGTTGAATGCTAAAGTCCATAGTTGGAGCATAAAGAGTGTAAGTCCATGGGCTTTTCTTCTCTGAACAGAAATAATGGAAGCTTAAAGGAAACAAACAGCAGTGTGCTTTTTTTTTTGTGGCCTGCAGCACGCAGAGAGGAACGTCCTTCCCTCCGGGTACTTCTTCACTACTCCCCAGACTCCCTTCTAAGGCATTCAAAGCAGTGCTTTTGTTTTTGGTGAAACAAAATGCACATTTATGGTCTTGCACAATGTTTTATGACCTAATTCATGAAAGCTGGGGGCTGAGAGGACTCCACATTCTGTCAGAAACCCTTGGAGTAAAAGCAGCACTCATTGTGTATGATAATATAAGAACACCGATAAAGCGCCACAAGCAGGTTAGGTTTGCTTTACCTTACAGGGAAGAATTCCTGAAGAATGACTTGTAATTCTTCCTGGTAGTTTGGAAGTACATCTGATAGTGTCAGGAGAGGGAAAGCTTGGGAGACACTGTCCAGTGGAGTGACTATTTCACCTTGTTCATACTTCCAAATGTGCAACAAGCTTCTAGACGGTAGCACAACAGTCCCTCGTGCTGCATTTCGGTAGAGCTGGGCTCTGAGTTTCCAGAAAAGTTTTTTAGCTTTGACTTTGCATCTCTTACCTCCGTGGCTGCATGTGTTTGGTTTTGCTGGGACTCTCTTAAGATGATAACAGGTACTTAAAAGCTTGGAAAAGCCTTTAGTGTGGCAAATCCTTTGCCTGGGAAAGATGGTGCTTTTATCATTCTGCACAGGTCTTTTTTTTCTCTCACTACAATAAGCTTAAACTATAGTAGACTGAACTTTGCCCTAAGGCAAAATAATGAATGGACAACAAAGGGAATTTCCTTTATCTGCAATTTGTCTGAGGGTGAGGGAGACACCCGTATTAAAATCAAGCCATCCAGCAGACCCGTGGAAACAGTCCACACCCAAGCTCCTTGCTGAGCCCTGGTTCTGCTCTACCTTTATCTGCTCTGCTTTCCTCGCCACTGCTGCTTTATGGAATGGTAAATACTTGTCAGGGCATTTTAATGAGTTTTGTTGTAAACCATTTTTTGTTATTCTTGTGTAACACTGGCATGTATTTCTCTCTTACATGCTCCTAAATTTGTTTCCAGTGAAGTTCTTGAGCTGGTAACGCAATTACCGTTAATGAACTCTGTGAACATTTTAACCTTCTTGACTTTTCTGTATGCACATTTTCAATCCTCATCTTTTCTCTTGATTATCAAAACTTTGGCTGCCCCACCTTACATTTGTGTTGTGTATGCTTTTAAGATCTTATCTTTGTATGTTCTTTTCTCCTGTCAAAGATCACAAGCATGAAACATTTGAATCTTGAAACATTAATTCAAACACAAAACTTTCTTCTATTTTTTCTTTAAACTTCCTTGTGGGAAGAACCAGCGATAACGAGAACTGATCTGTGGCTGGTACTGAAATGACTGTGTTGATTGTCTGCCTGAGATACAATTCTTAGCTTTCTTGCTTTCATATCCCCTAATTAATCATTTTTATGTGTTCTTTTTTTTTTTTTTTTTCAAATCCTCACAAAGCTTGCCTTGCCAAATATTCTCTGTATGTGCCAAGAGATTCAAAGACAAGAATGTTTACGTGCTGAAAAGGCAGGTCCCAGCACATGCACACACAGCTGTTAACTGTTTTAAAAGAGGGTGGATAAGAGCAGAGAGCAATACTGTTAACTTTCTCAAAATTACTATTTTTGCAGAGTAGAAGGAACGTGACTTGGGGAAGAGAAATGCACACAGTGCCCCGATTTCTGTATTGAGAGAAATGAGAAATGAGGTGGTTTAAGGCTTCAGTTTTGAAAGGAATTACGAGCGTAACATGCAGCAGGACAACTCATTTCTATCCCGGGGTCTAGTTCTCTATAGCAGAAACAGAATTATTTGAGTTGAACTTGAGAGATTTGGATTCCTGTTCAGCTACAGGCTTCTTTTGTGATATTGGAACATATAATGTCATCTCTCAATGTTCCTCATTTTTATAATATTTCAATAGATTATTGTGAGGAAAATACATGAAAGATCATGACAAACTCAAATACTTAAACAGGGAACAATGTAAATACTTGGAAAATACTTGAAACTGGATATGATACGTACTTTGAAACACCTCAATATTGTCAGTTTCCCTATTAATATAAATAACTTTATAAATCTGGAATTGACTTCTCTATATTATCTATAATGATAATTCACATCATCAGGGAGCAAAGTTTTCCCGAGGCAAGAAAATAAAATGGATTTTCTTATAGAGTGATTAAAGATGGTGTGGAAAGATAGGAACAGCCAGGGCACCCAGCCCTGATGAGTGAAACACAAGTCACTGGATGTATTTTTACACTTCCTTTAACCTGGTATCTGCTTGGTAAATCTCAGCAAGCTATGATGGGCCTGGAAACCATTATGAAGAGTCCAGCTTCTAACTGATGAGAGGAGGTGTTCCAAAAGTCAGGTTTCTGCAGGCAGCAATAGGCAACTCACTTAGAGCCCACTGCCAAAACCGAATAGACTAAACCTGTCCCAGGCTTCAGAGGAACCAAGTATGTGTTGAGTGCTTGCCATGTCAGCTGCAGTTCTGCAATGAATCATGTTAAAAGAGCCCTAGAGCTCTTCAGAGGGTTGTTTCCCATAGGCCACATGGAAAATTCCTACTTAAAAAAATCCAGTTGTGGTAGAAATACAGAGAAAGGAGCAAGTGGGTGTCATAGAAGAAAGTGGCATGAGCTGTTTTATTCCCTTCATGTCTATAAAATGTTTGGAGAACATACTTAAGTATATTCACATTTGCCTGTTTATATATTTAAATCACAGAATCATAAGTCTACATTCATATTTAAACATTATTCTTTCTGTTGCTGGTTTTGTAAGTCTATATTCCGATCACAGTGACAAGCCACGGCTTCCAGCCAGGGTAGAGGTTTTGCAGTGTGAGCATTAAGTGCGTGTCCTGGATCAAATGAGAAAACAAGGAGCTCTCCTAGTGCCCTGCTGAGGGACGGGTCACCAGGATTTGGCCTTTCCTGATCTTACAGCTGGCTTCATGCTGCTTCTTGCTTGAGATGAATTTTCAGAGCCTCGACATCTCTGTTTGGTTTGGCAAGAAAACTGCCAGTCCTGCAACCCTGGGCCTGAGGAGCTGCTGCAGGGGCAGCAGTGTTTGAGCCTCCTGCACACCTTGCCGGAGGCAGAGGGCATGGGATTCGCTGCCTTGCTTGGCTCCATGTTCACCAAGAAGTTGTTTATAGGCAAATTTCACAGGATTTCTGTATATCAGGTTACTTTCCGGGCCAGTTCTGGTTATTAACTAACTGAAAACCAGGGTTTTCCAGCAGCCTGGTGTTGAGCAGCACTCGTGTTCTGCTCTAAATTCCCTTGTTTGAACACTGAGGCTGGCGTGGGCTGTCTAGGTGTTGTGGGCAGCCCGCTACCACCAAACGAAGCTGAAGGAGATACTTGCTGGGTGCCTTCACACTCCTTTCTAATGGATTCAGCTTTAATAACTACTAAACATGGTACAATTCTGGTGACATGGGTACTAACAGCATTCTCAGCAGAAAGGAGCTTGCAGCATTTATTTAGGATGCTGATGTGCGTGTAATCGCTGTGACCCTTTGGTACAGCCATTACTTTTGACTGTCCAGCTGGCGTCAGGCTGCGGGGAAGAACTGAACTAAGATTAGAAATGTGGTAAGGAAAGGTAGATGAATAAGGCTCTAAGTGCCTTTGATCCACAGTCGCACTCCTGCTGCCAGGGCTGTTTAAGCCCAGGAGTGCATGCCAGCAGAAAGGTGTTCCCTGCAGCCAGTCTTTGCAGCACACATCTGAGCGTGGGTTCCTAAATAGTGGGTTGTTAGCGGTAATTACAGTGCACATAAACTGCTCTTTAGGCAGTGCTAAACATGTTGCGAAAGGCAGCTCCAGCACACCCGAAATTGGAAATGGGACTTTACTGCATCAGCAGCAGGAGCATTTGCCCTTTGGGTCTGCTGTAGTGTGAGAACACTTCAAGCACTTGGGAAGTTTCTTGGCATTTCTCCTCCTGAACGTTACGTGCTACGTGAAAATTGATAGCAATATGTTACCTGCAGCACAGAAAAACGCATTTTCCTGCAAGAACTTCTGCATTTGTTTAGCTTGCCTGCTATTTTTCATGATTATGATAGGCTGGCAAACGTGAGAAGTGTCACAGAAGTGGCTTTTTCAGCTCATTTCCATCCATCTGTTTTTTATCAGAGGCAGAGTAAATGACAGATTTTCTCTGTTAATTACTTGAGACCGGGGTAGGGGCTGAGAAGGAAGTTCCCCTGGCCGAGGGCTGCCGGCAGCAGCTCAGCGATACCATTTCCTTGCAGCCAAGCGTGCCAAAGCTGCAAGACCTGGAAGCAGCGGGCGGCTGTGCCTGCCCGTACCTGACTGCGGCCTCTGTGAATAGCAGCTCGAGTGGCAGCACTGGGTGATTGTCCTGACCCTGCATGAAGCCCCCCCGAGGACTCGGTTTGCTAGGTGCTGCTTCTTGCTCTGGGCTCTTCCCTATCCAGTTATTTTCCGCTCTCATCTTCCCCTGACTTCCTGAAAATGCTATATTATGCAGGCGGAGATGATTAATTTCCAAAATTAAGAAACCTGAACACACCCAAAGATTATGAGGCAGACAATTCTTCATTACCTCTGTGAGTAGTAACAGTACACAATGTCTGTACCTCTCCAGTCCCCCCTACAGGCCTGCTTTTTAAACACACCACCACTTGCTGGAGCCTCGTTCTTTGTAGGTTCTCCTCCCGTGGTAATACCGGGCTCCCCGGCTGTGGCTGGCAGCCACAGCTGCTGCTAAAGGAGCCGAGCTCAGAGACGGAACAGCTTGTGTGCTAATTAAATGCAAGCAGGAGCAATCCAGGAGGTTGTTGACTTAATCTGAACTTGCTGATTTCCTATGGAATTACCTCAAAGCTTTCAGACAGTTACACGAAGCAGATAGTGCCTCTCTCTCCCCAGCCCTTCATAATGAATGATTTTCTAACCTTTTTACTGTCTGTTTTGGTGAAACACCCATCTGGTATCACAATGTTAACCTTGTGAAAAATGTATCCATTTTATTATTTTTTTTTCCTTAAGAATGTTAGTTTTCTTAAAAATGTAGCTGGAAAAAAATATTTCCTTTCATTGTTTTTGGGCAGTGCAGCTTCTTAATTGAAAAAGTAACCAGGAAACCCATTTTAAGCTGCATCTTTTTATACAGTCTTGATTCAATAATTTGATTTCTCAGGAGTTAAGATCCCTAAACAGGGAGCGGGGCTGCCATGAGACAAAGGAGCAGGAACCAATATTTTATAACACTCCCCCCCCCTGTGTGTTTCCTCTGCAGGTGTGTCGGTAGCTTTGTCAGTGTGGGAAGGGAAGGAAACTTGAACTGGAGTGGAAAGAGGTGTCAGGTTTGAACACAGGCTGTTGTGGTGGTGGAGACAGAAGAAGGAGCACGTAGGGATTTTGCTTTCCAGTAAGGTTATTTTCAAAGTTTTACGCTGTTTCTTCAGTGGCCTAAGTGCTTCCCAGGTCTGAGCCCTGAATTTAATTTTGAGGCTGTATGAAAGGGTTTCTGTTGCAAAATCCTGTTGCATGTTTTCTGAATTTGCCACTAGAGGATGCTGTGGGAACTGACACTGTGGGAACTGGCATGCTGCAATGTCAGCTCTGGAAAAGGTGAAACCATCAGGCCGTGGTTATCCAAAGGATCCAAACTGTGCCACCGCACAAAAAATCAGCGTTCCCTTGCATGGCATCTGCAAATGGAGGCTGTGCTTCGCTGATTTCAGCCCCCATCTTGTCTCGATGGGCTCTGTGGTTACGATGGGCATGCCTTGGTGGGAGCAGGAGGCTCCGTAACGTTCCTGACAGCCAGCCTAGAGAGCAGTCGTCTCCTTTTCAGGCTCAGAAACATTCTTTCTAGTAAAGCTATGGACAAATGAGGTGTTTCATCCCAAAGTCCATTATAGATTAGTAATGTTGAGTTTTAGACCTTGCTCTGAAGTAGTCAGCTCCAGTTGGTACAAGAAGTGGAATGAGTGTAAGGCAGAGCATGAACCTTTGTTAGCTTATACAGGAGCCTGAGAGTCATGTGGTGACTCAAGAGAGAGGCATTTTTTGCAAATCCCCTTTGTTTTGTAAGGAAAGGTTTCCCCTGACTCATCTTTTTATTTTCTTTCCGCTGTGCTATGGATTCTGTGTGGATTGTAACGTGTGGGGAGTTGGATGCCTTTTTGAGTGATCCAGTGTTATCTGAAAAGATGGTATTTAACTGGCCTGAGTCTGTTTGCAAACCAAAGTACAGAGCTATTAGACAGAATTAAAAATGCTGGTGATTTCTGTGGTGTTCATGGAACAAAGAAGGCTTGTGAGACCCACCCTATTCGTTACAGGGCGGCCCTTGAATCACTCACCTGTTATGTGGCGGACCCTGTTCAGCTGCTTTCTCAGCCCTCTGCAAATGAAAGACTGAAACATAGATTTGAAAGTCTTAAATGAGTCAGCTCACCAGTCTTTCTTCCTCTGCCTAGCTCAAATAATTCAAGTGTGTGACATGAAGTGGAGCAGTTTTAGTAAAAATGGCCATCTAGAGCACTGTAGAGCCATGGAGCCAGGGATACACTCATACGAGATAAAAAAACCCACCTCAGGTCTTTTGTTTTGAACCATCAGATAAAAGACAAGAGCCCTGATCTTCCAACATATCGGGAGGAATAATCCTAGCAGCTGATCTTTATGTTACAAGGAGTTCTTTGAATACTTGTCCCTGCCTGATCTAATAATTGCTTTTATTGAACAAGGCTGGTTAGAGCCCTCCCCTAAAAGCTGGGAGGGAGGGCTGCCTGAATGAAACTGATGTCTTGTTCAGTCACCCAAAGACAAATGTTTTAGATTTACCAAATTTTTCCTGAAATTGGGGTTTTAATTAATCCTGCTAGTTTCTGTCAAGCTACAGAAGCAACAATCAGCTACTTGCACGCACATCCTTTGCAATGTACACTGTGAAAAAGGGTTTCACCCACCCTTTTTCTGCCCCATAGGTGTCACTCTTGAGTTTAATCTGAATTTGGACAGGAATTCATTCTTTAATAGTTTATCCAGACATTGTCTGCTTAAATCGGATATACAATTTTCTTTGGGGCTATACTATATAATATAACCAACTGTAACTTTTCTGTGAAGTGTATCTCATTTGTCCCACCTACATTAGAGGATTTCTGCAGCATTAATATGCCAAATAACTCACTGGACACACAGGTTTCTTTGCATTGCAGAAAAGTAAAGTTTTATTAGAGGCGCTGTTACCAGCAGAAAGTAGATGCCAATGGCATTGCAGATTACTGTATGAAGATTACAGTGACTGCATTATGAAAGCCAATACAAAAGGAAGAAGTAGATAATTTTAGGAGAGTCCTGGCAGTGATTCCTTGGCTTAATGAATGACATCTGTAGCTCAGTCTGTGCACTGGGTAGGCACACGGTGCACGTGCTGTGTGTTATCATTTTGTATCCGGAGCTGCTCAGGTGGAAGTAGGAAGATCAAAGACCAGAGCGTTGTTGGTGTCTTAACACACTCTTGACTGCCCTGTGGGAGGAAAGAAGAAATGATTACTCTGTGTGAGGGGGAATTCAAGAGTCTCCTGCAGCACTGGCATGTCAGATTTAGCCAGTATTTAAATGTCCATCCACTTAGCAAGAGCACAGGCAAGAAGCTTAGCCTGTTTCTGTAACTAGGGCTAAGACAGCCTGAAATTAAAAGATTTGATTGCGAATCATTTAATCCTTGTTATAAGTGCAAAAGTGGAAGCCATACCACAAGGGTTAATATTGACAGGCAAGCAGAAGTGAAGTACAAAATATGAAAGCCGTGGGGCTGGGATAAATGAGGATCCTCTTTGGAAGCTGTTTCTTACCTGACTTCTCAACAGACTGTCCGTGAGAGTAGGAAGTGGAAGAAAAGGAGTGGGAGGTTCTTCCTCCTTGGACAGAGCCTTGGATTGCTCCTTGAGGCATTCTGTGCAAGGAGAGGAGTTTTAGTGAAGGGAATAAATGTAGTCGTGAGCAGACAGACTGAGACATACTGGGCAATCCATGTAACAGCTGGACTTTCCCTGGACCTTACAAATATTTCTTTATATCTTTTTATTTCACCTCCTTCCAGCTATATACTGTGAGAAGCTGTAGAGGCAGAAATGACAAAAGGCTGTACAAGTGTAGTTCTTCTACTCTCTCAGTCCAACACTGCTAGCTGCTATGCTGGCTGAAGGCAGTACATGAGTTTGGCTTTGGATGGTGATTCCTCTCATGGAATTCACTCTGAGCAAACAGGCCAGGAGGGGCTGGTTAACTGACAGCACATCGGTGGGTACACAGGTATATATCAGTGGGTAGATATGCCCCACTTCATCTATTTGATTATTAAGATTGTGATACACACGTTTCAATGCAGATACTGTGAAAAAATGTTAGATTTAGAATACAGCCAGGGACTGCTTAAAACACTGTACTCTGTCCTCTGCAAGTTTCACCAGACAAAAGACTGTGATGGAATTTATACCTCATTTACACCCAGGATACCTACACAAAGTCTTGCTGTCCTTCCTGCAGCAGTGAGCGGTACTGAGCGATCTCCTGCTCCAGGCGGGTCTTGATGCCCAGCAGCATCTTGTACTCCTGGTTCTGGCTCTCCATCTCGCAGCGGATGCTGCCCAGCTCCTCCTCTACGGAGTTAATCTGCCCTTGGATTTGTTGCAGCAGGCAGCCGTAGCGAGATTCGGTTTCTGCCAAGGAGTTCTCCAGCGAGTTTTTCTAGGAGAGGAAAGGCAGGAGGGTAGCACCAGAGCTCTACGTCCCCTGCCCGACGAGGGAGCTTCCCGTCACGAGGAGGAGAGAGCCCGAGCACCCCTGCCCCAGTACCGTGCTGAGCTGCGCCTGCAGTTCGATCTCCAGGTTCTGCATTTCGCGTCTCAGTTCCGTGAGCTGGTGGGTGCTTGTCTGGATGTCCTGGCTGCTGGAAGTGACCTGGCGGTTGACCTCTTCGATCTGCAGGAGCAAAGCAGCAAGCACATTGGGAGTTAGAAAATCCCTTTGCGGAGCAGTTGGCTGGCTGAGGGTCAGGTAGGCAGCAAGCCTTCCCCTTTGCTTTCCACCCATCCTTGTCCCTCAGACCTGGCCTACTGCCCTCCCCACTGCAGCCTTTTCCTTCTTGGCCCTCCCTTGCCGTGCAAGGGAGATGATGGGAGCACTTCAGCATTGCTCCGTACCTTGACTTCATACCACTGCTCAACCTCTCTGCGGTTCTTCTCAATGATCTGCTCATATTCGCATCTCAGGTCGTTTAGTATCTTTGTCAAGTCTTCACCAGGAGCAGCATTGACCTCCACGCTCACGTCGCCACCGGTCTGAGACTGCAGCATTCTGAGTTCCTGCAGGGAAAGGAGAAGAGAAGCAAAGAGCACCGGTCATTCCTTCTGCTGAGGACAGCAGGTGAAGCAGTATTGAGATTCTCTTGGTGGTATTTTAAACATGGAGCTCTGCTGAAAGAAAACTTAAGCTGAAATATAACGTGGATGTTACTGGTTTGAAGATGCACTGACATTGAGAGGTACTACTAAACAGAACAGTCCTATCAACTTATTTTTTATTTCATCTCCAGTGTGTGATCCAATATGTCTGATTAAGATTTTGGATATCATAGCCATAAAGGTTTTATTTTCAGATTAAGCTTACTTATTATGGCTGCAATTCATTTCACACTGGTGTGTATTATAGCCTGTCCAAACCTGTGCTACCCAAGAAAACTTGTGTCTGAAATACATAGTATTTGGTCATTAGTATTGTGTAAAGAACTAGTTCGTACCTCTTCGTGGTTTCTCTTAATGGCAATCAGCTCCTCCTTCAGAGACTCAAGCTCAGATTCCAGTGAAGTCCGAGTGTGGGTCAGTTCATCCAGAAGATTTCTCAAGCCATTGATATCAGCCTCCACAGTTTGACGGATGACCAGCTCGTTCTCATACCTTTTACCACAGAAGAGAGAAGCATTACACACGCATTTCATTACAACCTGTTGGCTTGTCCCTTCCTCTTGGGGCAGGGCATCATCTCCTGAATTCCTGAATTTCATAAATTCAAGACAGAAAAGACACGCGGGGTTCCCAGAGATACTCACTTCATGCGGAAGTCATCAGCAGTCATCTTGCTGTTATCAATCTCCAGGAGCATCTTGTTGTTGTCCACAGTGGCAGAAATGATCTGCAAAAGAGGAAGTTGGAGAGGAGTTTGAGTTCAAGACATAGAGGAGAAGAAGAAAGGAGACCCAAAGCTTTGAGAGGGCTTTGTTGTGGATCTTAGACTTGTTTCTTGCAGTGATGCAGGAAGTCATTGAAATGCCGTGCCATAAGAACTGGCGTGTGCTAGGTTTTGCCTATACCAGACATTTTGGCCAAAGAGCATTTTGATGGAGGAAAGAATGGAAGAACATTTATGCGGTGAGGACACCGACACCTTTGGGTTTGTGCACTCAGTGTATCAGGAAGCACAGTCTTTGTGCCTGATGAATTTGTGCCATTATTGTAAAAACTGGCTGTAAGGGAAGGCCTCGGTCCATCCAGGCATTTTATATAGAAGTGTGCAAAACCAGAGGGAATTCAGATCTTGCAGTCCTTGGAAGATCTTTCTGCTTTGGCTTTGCACTGCATCCAGCTGAATGGGATGGGAGTGGTGGGGAAAGAAAGACTGGAAACCTCCCTGGAGCTGCTGGCACAGCGTGGGGTTTAAGCTGCATGCACCAGCAGGTTTGGGCTATTCCCCCTGAGCACAGCTGTGCCCTTATGGGTCGGTGAGAGCTTTGCTTGATGGGGAGCTAGGCAGTGGGCTCAACTCTGCAGGCTTCTGGCTGTTGGGCAGCATCAGGCTGCCCCCAAGCTACCTGCCAGCCCCCAGGAGCCAGGGCAGTGGCAAGGCCTCACTCCGGGGCATTAGTGCAGGCCAGAGGCATGTGCATTGGTCTGACCTACCTGGTTCTGGAGCTGCTCAATGGTCTGGTAGTAGGCGCTGTAGTCCTTTGAGGCAGTGGGAGCTTGCTTGCTGTACCACTCACGGATGTGGTGCTCGAGCTGAGCATTTTCTTCCTCCAGCCTCCGCACCTTGTCCAGGTAGGAAGCCAGGCGGTCGTTGAGGTTCTGCATGGTGACCTTCTCATTGCCGCTCAGCAGGGCATCTCCCCCCATCCCAAAGCTTCCTGCAAACCCACCACCGAAGCCTCCTCCCATCCCAGCACCGAAGCCTCCTCCCATCCCAGCACCAAAGCCTCCTCCCATCCCAGCGAAGCCCCCAGCAACGCTGCCAGCGCTCATGCCGCCCCCATAGCCGATGCTGCACACTCCCCCTGCAGAGCTCCCCCCGCCGATGACGGAGGAGGCATATCGCCTGCAGGACATGGAGGAGCTCCGGCCACCACTGCCACCACCGCAGATGCCTCCAGCTCCTCCGCTCCTGTAGGAGGTACTTGATGTCCTCTTGATGCTGCAGCTCATTGTGGAAGCTCTCAGATGTCCCCAAATGCAAAGCCCCTGCACAGCTGGATAGAAGAAATCAGAGTGCTGCCTTCTGCCCTCTCCGGTGCCTTTTTATATGGTGCTGGGTGGGTGTCACCTCTCAGGCAGCCCAGCTTCCCATGAGGTTTGCCAGCCGGAGTGCTCACGCCAAAAGTGATGTGCTAAGGGGAATTTCTTTTGGGACCTGAGACAGCCCTCCCCATAGGTATTGTGTGTGCATGCTGATTCACAGAAAGCATTCACAGTAATTTTGGGTGGGTGGCTTGCTGTTAGATTTTGTTTCAGATAGTATGTTGCTGGCTACTTAGGGAGTGAAACTTATTTTAATAATTCCTCTTTGATCTTTGTAGTCATTTCTTTTTTGTCCTGAAAAGAGGTGGTGAAAGCACCACCTGGTTACTGTTTTTTATTTTCATAGATGGAGAAATATGAACTCAGGTACCTGAATTTTGCCTGTAGAAGTGCAGCACCTGACATTTCTGGAAACAAAATCTCTAAAAGTTTAGGTCCTGTCTCACACAGAAAACTTATCCTGGGTATTTTCTTTCAGAATATTCAGTGATAAGTCTCTGTAGAGGAAGCACTGCAGAAGCAGTAATTCCCTTCTTACCAAACTCTGGTAATATCACCAGGAAACAATCCAATGCCTTGCCAGAGTGATGGATGTGCAATAATGTTGTTAATTAAAGTTGTGATTTTGTATATTTTGTGCAGATTTCCATTCAATCAAAAACTGTTCTGGACAGAAATAGATGGGTAGAATGTATAAGGCATTGCTGACTGTCTTGGGAGAGAAAAGTAAAGGGACACAGCTTTTAACTCAGCAGAATGAAGGCGTAGATGGGGTCACCTTGCTCTGATGGGAAGAAATAGCAGCGCTGTTTCAAATACGGACGATCCTGCTGTGTACGTGGGAAGGGTTGTCATCTGCCTTTCAGTGCATGTGGGCTGGAAACTAGAGAAAGGTTTGTATCCCTGGGAGGCAGAAGGGTCTGGGAGGTGCCTCCACTGTGGGGCTTTTGATGGGAAGGAGAAGCAGTTGTGAGACTGACCCTGAGCAGTTTGTGGTGGGGATTTTTCCTTCACATAGTGGAGTCCCAGCTGCGATGACCCTTTAGGTCTCCAGTGCCTCCTGGTGTGGCACGATCGCAGCCTTTCTGTCAGAGAGCAGGATGTGATGAACCCTTTGGAAATGGAGTTTTGCCATTAAATCACTTTGGGAAAACATCAACTTGAAGCTTGAAAGACAAGGGGTCTCTTTACATGGGAGTTGAACTTTGATGGGAATTCAGCTGTGTTTGGGAGTTAAAATTACCAGTGCATTTTGCTGGTTTCTTCATTTATGATCCTACTTGCCCACAGCTTGAAATTGTGGCTGGGGCAACATTTTTTCTATTAGCCACAGCAATTATGAGCCCCATAGAAGCTACTGCTACATGTTATAATTGACCGAAGACTCATGGAAAGCCATTTGCCCTCCTTCTTGATACCCTAGCACACGTTTCATAGATATGATGAAGATAATTTAATACTTTGATCTTCATAATTATGATTGTTCCTTTATTAGTAGTCCCTAATTATCTGCACGTCAGAACCAGTTGCTTTGCATATATAACTGAGACTGAGTCATTATTAAAAAGAAAAATTATTTTCTCACAGGGCGTGATTCCTTAGTCATATTTTCCTCATTAGGTTGTTGAAATGCTCTTTTATTCTTCCCTATGAGATGTTTATTGCTCAGTGGCATTGATGCCAGAGGTGTTGATTTTATGTCGCCTTGGTGCTGTTGCATCATGACATCTGACCCAACAATTCCCAACATTTCCCAATGCTGTAATTCCATGTAATTCCCTACCATCCACAGATGCCTTTTCCCTGTCCCTTATTCCTTTTTTTTTTTTTTCTTCTTTTTTTTGAGCAGCTGATCTAACTCTGCTTAGGGCTCTAAACGTATCCCCAAATTTAACTTTTAGTCTTTCTATCATGTAACTCACTGCATTTCTGTGTCTCCTATGCATTTTTGGTCCACCCTACTGTGCTTTGGCCTGAGATGGCTGCTGGCAGGCAGTTTGGAACAGACACACCGATTTGCTTTGCAGGGCAAAAGAGCAACTTCTCGAGGTGCTGTTAGGACTTGTAATCCTTGCAGTGACAGAAAAGGGTCGGACAGTTTCTGTTGTGAAGCATATAGGGGCTCCTCAGCAGTTTGAAGAGCTCTGAAATCACTTCTTGCCCTGGAAGACCTTTTGCTCACAATCAGAGAAGTTTATCTGAAGTCGCAGTGTTATGAAAACTTTCCGAGTGCTGTTTACTCCCTGGTGAAATTGGATGCAGAACCACAAGCAGATGCTCTGAACTGGCAAAAGAACCAAAACAGGCGGTGGTTTTCACAGGAGCCCTGATGCTGGTGCTGGATGTGTGTCTGCAGTCACACAGAGGGAGAGGACAACCTCAGAGACATTTACTGGTAATTAAATGTTCTGCAATAAATGAGTCAACTTTCGTCTTGGTCAGAAGAGCGCTGCTCTCATCAGCTTCATCGGGAACTCCCATCAGTGCATTCCTCAAGCTCTGCCCATCAGCATTCAGCATCTCCGATCTGGGAACTTCGTCAGCTTGCTCAGAAATTCATGGTTTCCATAGCCCAGATTCTCTTCTGATTTTTCTCTTACGTGACTGCCTGAGATGGACCCGTATACCTTGAACACATAGTAGAAAATCCTCTTAAATATCAGCTGTGTTAATTCTACAGTCTGAGTTGTTAGACCAGTAGTCCTTCCTACCACTGCAAAAATAAAAGGTTTCAAGAGTAATTCCCAAGAGAAATGAAGCTTTTCCTGTATAACAGTCCTTTCCTGTTCTCTTTCTAACTCCCTGCTGTAATACGCTGTCATTATCAACGGTGTTAGCTAATTGCATGTAAATTCCTCACTGCCAAAGCCCTTTTCATTCCCTGGAGATCTTTTCAGGACAATGCTCAGCCTGCGTTGCTTTTTCTAAAGAACCGTGGCTGAAGTGAAGGAGGTGCCAGGAGCAGGCAGCGGTATCGAGGCACCTTCCAGCATCTGCCCCGGTTTCTGCAGCACCTGCCAGCCCGCGTTGATGGCAGCGAAGCATGCTGTGCTTCTGGCACACCTGGGGCATGTTCCATGCCTTTTTCCTGGGACAGCCCTTGCTCCATCCCTAGGTGGAGGTTGGAGCCTCGTGACTCAGTGGTGACAATAAAAATTGTTCTGTCAGCTTTGGGAGGCCTCCAGCAGAGCCCCAGTGCTGCTGCAGCGACCGGCAGCTCCGTAGTGCGTCCCCTCCTGTCAGGCTGATGATTTTGCATGGCTTTGGTTTTACAGATTTGACTGGAGATTGCCATCTGTTCACAAAGTCCTTGCACTCTTACAGATTACTCCAGAAACAGGGAAAATGGTGTGTATGGCAGTGCTGGCGTTCCCTGGAGTTCTGTGGCTGTGGAAGGCTGTATTTTGGTCATTCTGAGGCTTCTTTACACTGCTGGAAGACCAGAGGGGAACAAAATAACCTCAGTGCTTACTTATATGCACTTACTGGAGTCCAGGTCTCCATAACCCTGCTCAAAAAGGTGTCTCCACAAGAGGCTTTGACTGTATTAAGTACAGCTGAGGCGTGAGCGAATTCTGGCAGCTTTTGGAGGTGAAACTTGTGCTTGCATTCGCTTTTCATCCCTTTCTCTATAGTTAAAACCTTAAAGGAGTTTTTTGCTTTGGAGAAGGGCTTTCTTCATACAAATTTCTAATTCTGGCCTGAAAAAAAGTTGGTTTGGAAACACAGTTTCTCAGCATGAACGGGGATTATCTCCTCTTTGTGGATACTTACTGTAGACTGCAATTATGGTACTGTGGCGGCCGAGCCAGGCCACGTAATTACTGAGAGAAAACCTAACCTAAATAACATTCTTCTAAGCTGTTTATGATGAGAATGCCTTTCATTTATTACCCGAACAGAACAATACCCTCAGCCCTAAGTGAAATGGCAGGTACTAGAGACCAGATTTGATCGGGGAGAAGGGAATGAGGAGCCCTTGGAATGAAAGCTGTCTGATTTTGTGACATTGATGTACGCGGTTATGGGTTAAAAAGGGGCTTCACTGTGATCTTCAGAAAGGAAAACATACATAAAATACTAATTCTAATTTAGTATTGCTGTCTCGTCTCCAATTGTATTGCATATTCTTTGTCTTCTTAGAGAAGCAGAAACATGCAGCATAGGAAATACTTCCAGTGCATGAAATGTGTCTGATTCCCTGGAAGGTCTTGTAGCAGCCAAGTGATAATACAGACAAAAATTGGGTTCTTGCCATCATAGTGGTATTTAAATTGAAATTTCTACCATAAAACAGAAATGATTTTGGGGCATGACACTGAGTGAAGCAGGCGCATTGCCTTGTTGGCTGGGTTTCCTAACAGGAGTTAGCAATACGTAATTCTCCACATGGTCAAAGGTGGAGAAATACATGATGTCAGGAAACCTATGTGTGCTGAAGCAACCTATCCTGAGTCACACTTCCCACAGGAACTATACCAATAATGAGCTGAGCGAAGCCAAAGGTGAATGGATTCAGATGAGTCGGAGCTGTGGCATTAAGCAGAGTTTAGTACATTAATGGTTAATTAATCTTCACGGATTACCCGTCGTTTTCTTTCTCCTTTCCTGTAGCTCAGTGACACCTCCCAGGCATGATGTCCATTTTCTTAAAGCAAAACAATTTGTTCTCAAATTATGTTACAAACTCTGAAAGGACAACCTGTATTTTATTGCACAGCTTGGTAAATCTTAATCAATGTGTGTTAAATTAAATTTCTGAGACACATTTTTATTTGCATCAAAGAAGTAATGTTTATTGGAGGCAGTTTTATCAGCAGAATTTAAGCCTTTAAGCAAGAACCAGTTGACAAAGACAAGTTGAGTAAGACAAACATTGCAGAATGGAAGAAGAGGTGATGAGGCAGGGGGCCAGGCACTCCTTCCAAATCCTTCTGGTTGCATCGGCTGAGCTGCAGAAGCGCTTGGGTTCTATCTCTCGTTGTCCATGGGTCACTTCAGTGCATCTTAGATGAAGGATGCCAGCATCACTGCTGTCGCTCTAGCACACTCTTGCCTGTCCTGTGGAAGACCAGAGCAAATTACAGTCTTAAGAGGAAATCCGATTTTCCCTGCTTATCTGACTCTTTTCACCTAACATGCAGTGTTAGCAAGAGAAGAATGGGAGGAGCTCACAAGGCTCCAAGCCCAGTGAGACCCTAGGCAGTTTCTCAGAACTGTAATTTTTTAATTCCAATGTCCCGAAGAGCAGATCCTGTCCTATAAAGTTTATAATCTGTGTTTTACATTTAGGTACAGGGAAGGGCAAGACAAGGCTTGTCCGAGACAAAATGGTGATGTTGTTTCTGGGCTCCTCAACCTGGGAATTTTGCCCAGCCCAGAATAAAACATTTTTTTTTTTCTGACAAAATGTATTGTCATCAGGATAGGGGTAACAAACTATTCTTACCTGAAATGTCACCAGTCTGGGAATGAGAGTACGAAGTAGAAGAATAGGAATGGGAGGATTTACCACCTTGGAAAGCTCCCTGGGAGGCACTGTGAAAAGAGAAAAATTCACCAAAATTTAACAGCTAAGCACTGGGTATTCAGTCAAAAAAGATACTAATGTAGTTGCATGCACAAGAAGTCTCTGTTGGAAATAATGTGCTCAAGGATTTCTTTTTATACCCCTGCTCTAATATTGTATACATACACAATGTCTTGCTGTCCCTCCTGCAGCAGTGCGCGGTACTGAGCGATCTCCTGCTCCAGGCGGGTCTTGATGCCCAGCAGCATCTTGTACTCCTGGTTCTGGCTCTCCATCTCACAGCGGATGCTGGCCAGCTCCTCCTCTACGGAGTTAATCTGCCCTTGGATTTGTTGCAGCAGGCAGCCGTAGCGAGATTCGGTTTCTGCCAAGGAGTTCTCCAGCGAGTTTTTCTAGGAGAGGAAAGGCAGGAGGGTAGCACCGGAGCTCTACGTCCCCTACCCGACGAGGGAGCTTCCCGTCACGAGGAGGAGAGAGCCCGAGCACCCCTGCCCCAGTACCGTGCTGAGCTGCGCCTGCAGTTCGATCTCCAGGTTCTGCATTTCGCGTCTCAGTTCCGTGAGCTGGTGGGTGCTTGTCTGGATGTCCTGGCTGCTGGAAGTGACCTGGCGGTTGACCTCTTCGATCTGCAGGAGCAAAGCAGCAAGCACATTGGGAGTTAGAAAATCCCTTTGCGGAGCAGTTGTCTGGCTGAGGGTCAGGTAGGCAGCAAACCTCCCCCTTTGCTTGGCCCCTCATGGAGGACAACGTGGTCTTTACTCCATAGCCCCTGGCTTTCCACCCATCCTTATCCCTCAGACCTGGCCTACTGCCCTCCCCACTGCAGCCTTTTCCTTCGTGGCCCCCCCTTGCCGTGCGAGGGAGATGATGGGAGCACTTCAGCATTGCTCCGTACCTTGACTTCATACCACTGCTCAACCTCTCTGCGGTTCTTCTCAATGATCTGCTCATACTCGTTTCTCAGGTCGTTTAGTATCTTTGTCAAGTCTTCACCAGGAGCAGCATTGACCTCCACGCTCACGTCGCCACCGGTCTGAGACTGCAGCTGTCTCAGTTCCTGCAGGGAAAGGAGGAGAGAAACAAAGAGCACCGGTCATTCCTTCTGCTGAGGACAGCAGGTGAAGCAGAATCAAGGTAGGAAAGAATGATAGTCACATCACATAAGGCTGATTTTTGATATTTAACTTCAGGAACCCCCCAAAATCAAAAGAATATTTCTTGAATGTGCTATTGATTTCTGGATCTTACCTCCTCATGGTTTCTCTTGAGAGCAATCAGCTCATCCTTCAGGGACTCAAGCTCGGATTCCAATGAAGACCTGACCAGAGTCAGATCATCCAGGAGATTTCTCAAGCCATTGATATCAGCCTCCACAGTTTGACGGATGACCAGTTCGTTCTCATACCTTTACCACAGACAACAGAGACAGATATGAGATGATGACAGTCAACAGCACACGTATTTACATGTCAGTATCCCAATAAACATGGAGGCACACCACACAACTGTGCAATGTGTTGTCTACTGAATTTGTGAACGGGACAAAAAATACATGCAGGGTTCCCAGCGAGATACTCACTTCATGCGGAAGTCATCAGCAGTCATCTTGCTGTTGTCGATGTCCAGAAGCAGCTTGTTGTTGTCCACAGTGGCAGAAATGATCTGCAAAAGAGGAAGTTGGAGAAGAGTTTGAGTTCAAGACATCCAGGAGAAAAAGAAAGGAGATCCAAAGCTTTGAGAGGGCTTTGTTGTGGATTTCAGACTCATTTCTCACAAGGATGTAGGGATCATACATGTATGAGAGGATTAGCTACAAATTTACTTGTCAAGGTAACTCAGGCTGCAACAGAGTGACCTCCAAACTCCCTTTTCTTTTATTCTGTTTCTCAAACAGTTCCCCACATCACCCAGGGAATGCGTTCATCCCTTCTCCCACAAAGTGCTCCTTCTCAGTCTGTTTACTGTAATTTCTTGGTACTGATGTAAGATAGCTGTAAGGGAAGGCCTCGGTCCATCCAGGTGGTTTATGTAGGAGTGTGCAAAACCAGAGGGAATTCAGATCTTGCAGCCCTTGCAAGATCTTTCTGCTTTGGCTTTGCACTGCATCCAGCTGAACAGGTTGGGAGTGCTGTGGAAACCCCCCTGGAGCCACCGGCACAGTGCGGGGTTTGAGCTGCATGCACCAGCAGGTTTGGACTGGTGGAGCACCGCTCGGTGCCTCGGGCTGTGCCCCCCGAGCACAGCCATGCCCTTGTGGGATGGTGAGAGCTTCGCTTGCCCAAGAACTGGGCAGCGGGCTCCGCTCTGCAGGCTTCTGGCTGTCGGGCAGCATTAGGCTGCCCCCGAGCTCCCTGCCAGCCCCCAGGAGCCCAGGGCAAGAGCAAGTTCTCACGCCAGGGCGTTATTAAGGGCTGAAGCCACGTGCATTGGTCTACCTACCTGGTTCTGGAGCTGCTCAATGGTCTGGTAGTAGGCGCTGTAGTCCTTTGAGGCAGTGGGAGCTTGCTTCCTGTACCACTCACGGATGTGGTGCTCGAGCTGAGCATTTTCTTCCTCCAGCCTCCGCACCTTGTCCAGGTAGGCAGCCAGGCGGTCATTGAGGTTCTGCATGGTGACCTTCTCATTTCCACTCAGCAGGGCATCTCCCCCCATCCCAAAGCTTCCTGCAAACCCACTACCAAAGCCTCCTCCCATCCCAGCGAAGCCCCCAGCAACGCTGCCAGCGCTCATGCCACCCCCGTAGCCGATGCTGCACACTCCCCCCGCAGAGCTCCCCCCGCCGATGACGGAGGAGGCATATCGCCTGCAGGACACGGAGGAGCTCCGGCCACCACTGCCACCACCGCAGATGCCTCCAGCTCCTCCACTCCTGTAGGAGGTACTCGATGTCCTCTTGATGCTGCAGCTCATGGTGGAAGCTCTCAGATGTCCCCAAATGCAAAGCCCCTGCACAGCTGGATAGAAGAAGTCAGAGTGCTGCCTTCTGCCTTCACTGGAGCCTTTTTATACGGTGCTGGGTGGGTGTCACCTCTCAGGCAGCCCAGCTTCCCATGAGGTTTGCCAGCCGGAGTGCTCACGCCAAAAGTGATGTGCTAATGAAATTTTGGTCTTGGGTAAGTAATACGCATTACCGTTCTGCTCAAGTATGTCTGTGTTGATTCACACAAGGCATGTACGATAATTTTATGTGGGTGGCTCTTTGCTAGATATTTTTGTAGGATAATACAATATCTCATAGCTTTTATTAATCTGGCAATATATCTCTAGTAATAGGAGTTAATGAAGGCTCCGCCTTGGTTGCCTGTCTCCTTCAGTCTTCAGTGTGGTGAAATTCGGTATTTCAGCCTTTGACTTCCTTCTTCCATCATAGGCAATGAGTCCTAGCTCCGGCAGCCTCCGAGTGGCTCCCCATTCATTACTTTATTTGGAATTTACATTCGCTATTTGAAAATCTGCTTACATTTACGGAAAGAAATGGCTCATTTTAAAAACTGTGTTGCCATGCCTCATAAAAGGGAACTTTACACGGGACTTTCTACTGTCTTGCTGCTGCTTAAGTCAAGGAAGTTCTTGCTGGTATTTATCTTTCACTTATTTTTTCTGACAGTGCAGGATGGTGACAACAGTCATTTTCCTGTTGTAGAAAATCGGGTTCTAGCCACAGAATTAATATTTTGCAAGGGAAAACATACTGAATATTTTCCCATCAAGCAGCTACCGATTTTATTTTAGCTGTTTAAAACAGACTTGTAGGGAACTGAGAGGAGAAATCCCTAATATTTCAGATTTTGTAGTCATATTAAAAATAACCATTTCTCAAAATACACTGTAGAATGATGTAATACAGTTAAAAAATCATTTACATTAAAGGACATGGTGCCAAAAACTACATCTGAAAAAATACATTAATTATCTGGACTCGTTACAGTGAATTGTGTTTGCCAGTGGTGAAAGAATATTTTGCAACACGAAACAAGGAGTAAGAAACACTTCTATATATTTTCCAGTGTCTATGCAATATCAGATCTTCAGTGAGTTGCTTTTTCCATCTTCACCTATGAAGCTTTTATCAAACAGAGAAAAGCCTTGCAGGGAAGCATGTTCTGGTTTCCAGTTGTCCATTAAATACCGGCACCGTAACCCCTACACAAGGCTTCGGCTAGCACAAAGGAAGCCCACGGAGCTGGTGGGAACTGCTGTGAGTTGCAACATCAGAATCGGCTTATCCACGTTGAGGGAGGATGAATTCAGCCTAGATTTATTTTCAGGAGAGATTTGGTAGTACAGAAGGAGAAATAAACCCACTAAAATTAGCAAAAGGAGAATGAGAAGGGATTAGGTTGCCTTGCACGTGAAGGTAAGCATCAGAGGAGTGTTTGAATTGCAGGACAGTGTGCCTGTATGTGCCATGTGGCTGTAAAGCAGCTGGGGCTGGAGCACTGAGCAGGGGCACCTTTTAATTTTGCTGTGCTCTTGCTCCTGGTGACTGCTCTCCCCCCTCTGAGACACGCGGGGAAGCAGCACTCCTCTTTGCCAGCCTGGAGCAGCGCAGGCACCGAAGGGAACCAGGCACAGACACGGCTCCTGCCGCCACGCCTCCAAGCACCGACAGGCAGCTACTTGAAAACAGACGGCTTCAGCCGGGGCAAAGTTGTATTCTTGCAGAATCTTCGGTTTTGCGGGCTGGGTTTTTTAGGTTTATTGTTTTGCAATAGTTATTTTGTATATCCATGCGCCTCTTTTTCTTCTGTAGTCAAAAAAAGTCTGTTGGCTTACCAGTAAAATGCTGTTGAGGTGGAATGGGAGGGATGTGAACTGTTACCACTGGAATATCCTCTGCTACCTGTAGAGGTGCTCGGTGCTTAGAAGCTTAAGACGTGATGAGGTATAAACTCGAGGTGCTGAATCCCAGCACTTGAATTCATCTGCCTAAAGGCATGTCCTTGCCTGTGGCTTGCAAAGAAGCTAGAGATGTTAGCTCTGACTTCTGAAGGAAAGGGACGGAAAATGGGTAAGGAAAATGGAAGGAAAATGTAAAGGGAAAATGGGTAAGGAAAGGGAAGGAAAATGAGTAAAATAGTCCTTAAAACAGAATAAGTTCTTAATAATAAGTCCTTAAGACAGAATAATAATAATAATAGACAGAATAATAATAAGTCCTTAAGACAGAAATAAATTTTTGAGCTTGAAGTGAGACTGAGTCATGACAAGATAGCTACAAAATTATGATGTAACAGCTTTAAATCGACTAGCTTTAGTTAGGAACACCTTCATGTCAGTCCTGATTTTGCAGACTGCTGTGTTTAGACAGAATGCTGTCATATCCTTGGGCATCATGCGCCTCTTTCCAAGGCTGAAACACTCTGGAATACTATCTGTTGTTCATGCAGATTTTTTTTTCTATGCCTTTTCCACCATTCTCTGAATCTTTTTCAGCTCTTCCGTGTTATTTTTGAGAAAGTGTCACCAAAACTTCCCACAGCACTCACAATACAACTCATGGTATCCTCGTGCCCTAGACTGACAGTGAAATAAATGATGTTCTTCATTTTGATCTTCTGTACACTGAGCAGAGAACCATCCCTGTGGCCATAACCTTCAGTGGGACCTGGTGCCAAGTCTCACAGCTGACAAACCCCAGCTGTATGCCGTTCATCCAGCATTCCTACTCTCTAAATCCACAGGGTTTTGCTCATCTGTGTAAGACACAGTGAGATTCGTCATGCTTTTCATACTCTCTTTCAGTTTCCTGAGTCACAGCAGTGTCTTTTGCCTGAAAATGCTTCGTTCCCTCTAAGCAGCCTGCTGACTGGGTGCTGTCTCCACCCTGTGTATTTCAACGCCTTCAGACTTCATCATATGGTGCATAGGGCTCGGTGCCCCTTAGGTAGCTATGAGACAGGAGAATAAATTCGTTGTAAAGGTTACACTTTAAGTGTGGTTTAAATACACTTCAAAGCATAGATTGACATCTGTGGAGGCAGTTGTACCATACAGGGTGCAAGAGTTAACGACACAATGCCCTCTAGGGGAGTGTGGCATAACCACAGGAGATTACTTCGGAATAATCTCCCTGCCGTTCACTGCGAGCATCGCTTCTCTGTCTAGGTGATGCATGCAGGTAGCACTGGCAATATTTGTGTAGCACAGAATCTGTTTAACAGGCTTGATAAGACTTGCAAGCACAACACAAGCAACTGCAGAGTTCAGTTTGGTGAAGATGAGGTATTTCTATTCCCCTGAATGGTTTCCAAGGGTTGAGAAAGTTTGCGTGGCAGCATGACATGTATTTCTGGAATGTATTTCAATTTTACATCTATTCTCTGCGTCCACACCCTCATGCATTGGCCTATTAGTCTTTAATCAGTGGCACCAGTGTCTCTTGCACAAAGACCACATTTTCTTTAAGCTCCACTAGAGGCCAGTCCCTGAGCGCACAGCCCTCCGTCAGCAGTTAGGCCTGCAAGGCCACGTACGGGTGAGATTTGTGCAGCCTTGGGGAAATTTTGGCTCCTTGCTTGCCCTGGATACTTGCCAGCCTTTGGAGCTCTTACCTCTGTGTGCCTTTTTTTCAAAACTTGGATTCACCATCAACATCCCCTCTTGGCCTGGGTAATACAGAGCCTTCTGTTGTCAGCTGTGTGAGTTGAACCTGCCTCAGAGGGGATCCACAGGCAGATGTGCACGTGGGGCAGCATGGGTATTTTGTGTTCCTTTCCTTCTTTTCCACTGCTCTCGTTACTTGAGGACTGCACGGCCTGAAGTTGACTTCTCTTCTGCATTGTCCAGGTGGTAGCTGTACAATGGACTGAGCCTTTCAAATGAGTCTGAGGAATTTGGGTGCTGCCTGCTCGTTAAAATTACTAAAGCTGTGGTTCAAGATCTGTCTAATCTAGCAGCCATCTCTCCTCTAAAGTAGCACGCAGAAATTCCTGAGATTCCTGAAACGTGTGCGCCTGAGACTGCTTTGGAAGGCCGAAGACTGGTTTTCATTTCCTTTGATCTCTGAAGTTGTTCGGCTCCAGGAGGAAAGGTCATTTGGTCAGCCAAGTCTCTGGAAATGGTTTTATCCCAGGGGGTGGGCTGCAGTGAAAAAGCTAGCTTTGTTTTTATGAACAAAATTGTCCCAGTCACTGGAGAACGCTATGCTGTAAGTTCTTTGAAGTACTGAATATGAGGAAAAGTAGCGAACGTTCAGCTGAACAGAAGCAAACACAGCCTCCAGAGAGAGATAATGACAAGAGGGAGCTTTGTGGTGCGTGGTTTGTTGGGCTACTCCGAGCTGTTTTGCAAACCGGAGTCAGGAAAGTTTTCAGGGAACAGCTGGATGAGGTTGAAAGAGTTTATGTTAATTTTCTTCACAGTACAGATCTTCTTATATCTAAAAATAAACATTCCAGTTACTTTCATGCCTACTTCATTTGACACGGGTAGGGCCCAAATGTTGCGGTTAATATATAGCATTTTATGGAGTGGAACTTGGTAAAGATCCTTTAAATTATGTTCCCCTTTTTTCTCTTTTTCCCTTCTGTTCAAAAACAGATCACTAGTTTGTACATTTCTAGTTCAAACTGATGAGTGTCAGATAAGTTTTTGCAACCACAAATTGAAACCGCTTTCATTCCACAGTCACAGTCCTGTGATTGTTCATGTCTCTTTGTGTTTCAGCTCCACAGGAGTATCAGGCACATTATTAAAAACCAAAGGTGTAGCAGGATGCTGTGGAAGATTATGATCTGCCCTGAGTGCTCAGAAATTGAGCTTTAACTCTAAATTTCATTATCAGCTGTTGTAATGTATCATCAGCCTTCCTGCCTGGAGGCAATCATTGGCTTGGCTTTGTACTTTCTTTTTAAGTGTTTATACTTGCAGAACAGGAAAAAAAATCTTAGACACAAGATTCTGGTTGCATCAGACAGAAATGAAATTTTATTAGCGACATTTTCCTGATACAGAACAACGCAAGTAACAAACTGGTTGAATCTGTAAAGCAAGAAGTTCAAGTGCAAATGATTGAACCCACAAAGCGTTCTAGGTAGAAGAAGCACGTAGCATGCGTGGCAGGTGGTCCATCTGAGTAGTTCAGATGGGCCTTTTTGGATAGATGGCATCAGCAGCACTGAGGAACCGTGAGGAGCATCTCGTTCCTCCGGAGCGCGGGGAATGCAGAGGATTTGGGCCAACTGCTGTTTGAAACGTCTTGCGCTGCAGGATCCTCAGGGTGTGTCCTTAGTCAAAAGATTTTCTTGCATAACCTGTGTAGAGATAAAGAAAACATTAATTTCTTCGGTACTGGCACCCAGTCTCTGGGGCATCAATATGTACCAGGCAGAAAAGAAGCTTGATTATGTGACAGATGACCATAAGCTGTTCCAAAAGCATAAAGGGGAACTTTGGCACAGTATGAAAGCAGCATTTTTAGGAGCTTCTGCAACGAATTAGATGAGGAAAACCAGCTGGAGTTTTAACTACGTGCTATGGTGATACCATCCATGAGATTGGATAGAAATTGAATGTGTACATCTTAAGTAGGGTTGGTCCTTCACGTATAGATAAAAAAGAATTGTCAATAAAAGTAAAACCAGCACTTTCCAGAAGTGCTTGTTTATCCTCAGCACTGTTTGCCCTCAGGAGAGGATGTTGATGTTGTGTATAAATTGTTAGGGATGGGACTGCAAGAACACCGTGTCCGTGTAACAGTTCTCACCTTGGCTTTCACCACCGCTCCTGCAGGCCTGAGACTGGGAAGATGAGGAGTAGGAGTGGGAGCTGCTGACACCTCCTGAGATTCTTCCTCCTCCGCTTCCTCCTCCAATAACACCGCCGCAGCTTCCTCCACTTCCTCCTCCTATTCCTCCACTGATTCCTCCACTGATTCCTCCGCTTCCCATTCCTCCGCTTCCCATTCCTCCTCCCATTCCTCCTCCCATGCCGCAGCTAGAAGAAGAGCTAACACCTCCATAGCCACCGCTTATGCTACCACTTCCTCCTCTTCCTCCTCCAGAATAGCTACCACCTCCTATTCTGCCACCTCCCATTCCACCTCCCATTCCTCCTCCCATTCCTCCTCCCATTCCACCTCCCATTCCTCCAGCTGGGACTCTGTGAAGAGAGAGAAAGAAAGAAAAAAAAAAGTTAATCACCTGCATTTTTGATCTCAGAAGGAAACCTACCTACAGGCACTGCACCCAGGCCTGTCTGTACTTTGCCTTTTTGGAACCTCACACAGATCAGAAAGACAACTGATGCGGTGCCAAAAATCAACCTCCCTTTCAATTTCGGCTTGAACACGGGAGTTTCTGCTTTTTCCACACACTCCTCATAAACTTCTTATAAGATTTAGCACTGCTGCTTTATGAATTGCACTACTCTAAGGATCACCATGCTCCAAAGTGGAAAGGCAGCACATGAAGCTTCAGCTGTTCTGTCAGGCACCACGTATGAACAGAAGTGGGCTGGCTGTGTAAGGGAAACCAGAGGAGCCTGAGCTTCCATGGAATCGCACCCTGAGACTTTTACAGAAGTCGTCATTTTTCTGCTTCTATTTTTTTCAAGGAGATTTCTATTTGTTGAACTCCTGGCCTTTTCTGGAATCGGTAAAAGTAAGGCCATGTGCATGGGTTTCCTTTTCCTTATCCAGCCCAAAATTGGTAGTTCAGAATTTCTGCAGTAAAATTTCATCACGTAATTTCTACTCTGAATAGACTTGGCCAAGAAATTTATAGTACCTCAAACCTGGGAGGTGATTGGTCAAGATAGATGAATTAGCCCCATTTCAGTCCGAAACCTGCTTTGCAAGTCTAAACTGTTCATTTACTGTCTTTGTGACTAATTAGGCAGCCCTGGGATTCACATAATGCTGTGTTCTTTTGTGAGTGTACATACACAAGGTCTTGCTGTCCTTCCTCGAGCAGTGAGCGGTACTGAGCAATCTCCTGTTCCAGGCGGGTCTTGATGCCGAGCAGCATCTTGTACTCTTCGTTCTGGCTCTCCATCTCACAGCGGATGCTGGCCAGCTCCTCCTCCAAGGGGCCGATCATGCTCTGGATCTGCTGCAGCTGCATGTTGTAGCGACGTTCCGTGTCGTCCAGGTTGGATTGCAAAGAGTCTATCTGCAAACGGAAAAAAAAATAAAAATGCAGTGGTTACGGGAATGTGGCAAGTCTAACTCATTTTGGTGGAAAAATAGATCTGCACAAAACAGAGAAAAACATGTCTTTGATGATGAAGCAATCCAACAGCCCATTCTCTACAGATGGAGTAAAGTCTAGGCATAACCAATCTCTGTTTATTCTGGTGGCACATACTGCCTGTGTCACAGAAGCAAACACCTTTACTTACCATGCTGATTTGTGACTGCAGCTCGATTTCCAGGCTCTGATATTCACGTCTAAGCTCAGAGATCTGTTGGTTGCTTGATTGGATCTCCTGGCCGCTTGAGTGGACTTGTTGGTTAACTTCTTCCATCTAAAAAATACGCATATAAAATTGAGGTATTTCTAATTATAAGAAAGCACTTGTGGGGGCATCATAACAGCATTTATAAAGCAATATGTGTAAAGGGAGATGTAATGTAGACTGTCTGTGTATATTTCCCATGTGCCAGTCCACTAACCCACACCAACCCTCTGTGTAATGCTGCTGGAACACACGTGTTTTCCCATGTAATACTCCAGAACTGACTTGTTACAGTAAACTACTTAAAATCTTTTAAAATGAATGTCCCTTACTTAATGCATGGGGACATCCAGTCCTTCCAATTCTTTGTGAAAGAAGTAGTAACTAAAAAACCTTGTTCTTTACCTTGGTTTCATACCAGCTTTCCACCTCTTTCCTGTTGTTCTCAATAAGCCGTTCGTATTCACAGCGCATTTCATTCAGTTTTTCCATCAGATTAATACCAGGAGTGGCATTGACCTCCACATTGACATCACCACCAGATTGTGTTTGCAGTCCTTTCATTTCCTGCAAAACACAAAAAAGCCCCACCGGATTCAAAAAAGTTGAAGGAAAAGAGAAATGTCATAGTTTCAAATAAAGAAAGGGACACAAATCCTCACAGATCCATATCACTCCTTCATCTGCCCTTGTGAAAGAAAGCAATTTTGCCATTCCTAAGCTAAACTTCACAGTGAGCAGTAGCCAGGCACCACAAACTCCTTGATCCTGAGTTTTTCTCTTCAGGAGGATAAGGAATTCTGTGCAGCATGCTCTTTGTGAAAATCCTGCTGTGTATTGTTCTTCTCAATGGGAAATACCACTGCAGATAGTATGAATGTTTTCCTTTGACTCCTCCATATATCCTACCCAATTATCCTTCTGTGATTTCAGCAAGAAAATTGTGCCTGGTACTGAAAGCCATTCATTTCCCCGACCCCATTTTGCCACACGTTGACCTAGGTGTCTGGTTGCAGCAATTTCAGGCAGCTGTGGCTGCTGCATACCCCTGCAAATCAAAGCCAGATTGGGTCAAGTCGGATGATCAAAGCCAGCCAGATCTGGTTACTGCTAGGAGAAGAAACACACAGGAAATTCTCTGAGGGTTGCGTTTTCATTAGTTATTAATTTAAAGTGCAGAGAAATTTACCTCTTCGTGGTTCTTCTTCAGATAGATCAGTTCTTCTTTAAGGGATTCAAACTGTGTCTCCAAGTCAGACCTGGCTAGAGTCAGTTGGTCCAGAAGTGGACGTAATCCATTAATGTCACTTGCCACACTCTGGTGGAGAGTGTATTCAGTTTCATACCTAAATCACAGACAAGAAAGATTGTAAAGCTGCTGCCAGAGCTCTCTGTTGTCCTGCTTATGAACAGCTCCCACCAGTACATCTTTGGTTGTTAGTCCCATTGCTTAGTTCATAAGAGAAAGGACCTAATTCTCTTTCCATCTCCAATAGGTTTGTTTGATTTCAGTAGAATTATTCTGTGGGATTTATTTGAGGAGGATTATGCTTATAAATCTACAAGCAAAGGTGGAGAAACACAGAATGTAGTCCTTTAAGCAGCACTCCTCAACAACTTCTCTAAAGCAAAATAGCAGTGAAAAGCCCTTAAAGTCATTCTCACAATGCTCTTCCCAACAATTATCTATTCTGTTGTTGGAGCCAAGACACTGTAGTATCTACAACAGGAGAGTGGCAATGCAAATTCATGGTGGTAAAGGCAGGGAAGATGGCATGAGCCAGGAAGGGAAAGACTCACTTCAGTCTGAAGTCATCCACAGTCATCCTGGTGTTGTCGATGTCAAGAAGGATCTTGTTGAGGTCCACATTAGCACCAACAATCTGGAAGGGAGAAGGCAGATGTTGATCAGGCAGCTGTCTTTGCAGTCTGACACACAGATAGGAATAAAATACCTGTGCTTTAACACTTTTCAGAATATCTTTGTAAGCCTGACTAGTGCTGCTGGTGCTATACAGAGAGGTTTATTGTCCCCAACCAAAAGAGAGTGCCTTTATATAACATCAGCACTGGTTGGTGCCTTTGCTGTCAATTTTAGTTTACAAATATCCATCAAAAGTGCAATACCTTGTTGGAAAGAATAATCTTTCCTTGTTGGAAAGAATAAGCTCACCATACTCCCAAAACAGTGGGAAAACATTACCCTTGCATCTGGCAGCAACAATATTCAGGTAGGAGAGCAAAAAATGGCTGAGAGCTAGGACTAGACTAAACACAGTGGCCCACATGTTATCTCATGCTGTATATTCACAGAAAAGATTCAGTTTATCTGGCCACAGGTAACACAATGTAAGCAAGCACTGATTCTATCTCCAATTTTAGAGATTGAGGAGCAAACGAACAAGGGCACTGCATTGAAGGAATGGGACAAGCCTCCCAGTGGGAGCGCTACTAAAGGCCTGCTGTTGCACCAAATGATGCTACATGTGCCAAATACAAGTGTGCCAGAGCACCCGAATCACCAAGAGCAAAGCAAGATTGGTAATCAGGCTTGGTCACCAGACCAGGATGCTCCTGGCTAAAACAAACCAAGGAATACATTGCCCCAAATAGGAAAATGGTGCCAGGCCATTCTAAGGAGAATCTACCCAAAGTTAGTCAAATTTTATCATACCTGGTTTTGCAGTTCTTCAATTGTTCTGTAATATTGGCTGTAGTCCCTGGTACCAGTGGGACCTTGCTTTTGATACCACTCCCTGATCAGACGTTCGAGGTGAGCATTTTCTTCCTCCAAGCCTCGGACTTTATCCATGTAAGAAGCCAGGCGGTCATTAAGGTTCTGCATGGTCAGCTTCTCGTTCGTGGAGAGCAGCCCGGAATCTTCACCGAAGCCCATTCCACCGAAACTACCTCCACCAAAGCTGCCACCACCAAAGCCACCACTGCCACCACCAAAGCCACCGCTGCCACCACCAAAGCCACCGCTGCCCCCGAAGCCACTAAATCCACCTCCGCTATATCCACCACCACCGAAACTGCCTCCACTCATGCTACCTCCATAACCACCTCCCATTCCCCCAAAACCACCTCCACAAGATCCAAATCCTCCTCCCATGCTTCCACCCATTCCTCCTCCGTAGCTGCCGCTGCTTATTCTCCCACCATAGCTGCTGCGGCCAATCCTTCCGCAACTGCCGCTGCTAAATCCCCCTCCATAGCTGCTCCTGGAGCCTCCTCCACCAAAGCTTCTGCCAGAAAAGCCTCCGCTTCCTCCAGAAGAGGTGTATCTTCTAGAGGAGACCGAGGAGTATCCACCAGACCTGCGTATCCCACAGCTGCTGCCCCCGCCACCACCTCCGCTGCTGCATCCGCCACCACCACCACCACCACCACCGCTGGTAATCTTAATGATGCTAGATGAAGATTTAGTGCCACAGCTCATCGTGACAGCAGGTAGGAGGTAAACCACAAGCTCAAATCTAGGTGCACAGCCTGATAAGATTCAGGACTGTAGATTTTCATCCCCAGCTCTCCCTATTTATACGTTTGACAGTGGGTGTCACCACCAGGGTGTTTCCTTCTCCCAGGGCATTTAACAGCCTTGTTGTTTGTGCCAAGAATAATTTGCTGAACAATATTTTTGTGCTCATATCTCAGGCAATCTGGCCTATTGCTGGGTTTATGGTATTTCTTTAAGACCAAACATTTCCCTTTCTTTGGGTGGCATTCTCTTCACGTAGCTTTTCTGGAACAGGTAGCCTGATGCAACCTGGATCTGCTTTTCGATGCAAAAATCACCTTACCAGGGTCCTACTGAAGCTAATGTTGGAACTGATGGTGCTACACAGAGAGAATTGTTCTCAGTTCTTCCCTAAAAGAAAGAAGATGAAACCCAAATCTCTCATGCTAAGACTGTGTGTTTATTTATTTCTCTATTCATCTGCATTCCTTGCTCAGTTCTATGTAGCTGCTGTTGTCCAAGACTTCTGCTCTTCTACATTCTGTGCATTTAAGATCCTTTATGCTTCTTGTATTATTTTATTTTTATTTTTCGCACTATATGTGATAATGCAAGAGTTTTATTACTAGGACTGTGTGACTTGTCTATTTAGATTGTCCAATTTGTATATCCCTTGCCCTCACTGAGAACACATTTAGTGGTGAGAAATCTCCTTCAAGCAGATTGGCATTCATACTGAAAAATCAAAATTCTTCCTTTGTGAAGAAGGCACCAGACCAGTGCACAAGATAGCTAAAAAGTGGAATTCAAAGAAAATATATATTTTTTTTTTCCCACCAAAAAGCTGTTGATCTAAAATAATGGGAAGAGTAGGGATACTTTAATTATGCTGTAAAGTCAATTGTAGCACAATTAGAAGCTTTATTAAGCCAGGCAATGACCTATAAACCACTGTGTGGAAAGACCTGTAAGGTTTAATATAAACAGCTCATTCTCCCTATTGTTTCTGTGTCATAAATTACAGAGCACAAAGTAATTGTGCATGCTGCTTATGGCACGGAGATCCTCGAGGCTCTAAAACAGTACTCAGAGGGAAAAAACAAAAGGTTTTTTTATACAAATCAGTAGAAATCACGCTGTTGAGACCACCAAAGAAATGAAACCATTCTTCAGTCATGCACTGATCCCCAGAAGTTTACCCAAGATGTTCCCAAGAGGTTTTCGCCCTCAGCTGTTAGATTTGGTGGCAGAGCAGAGTATCTGAAGACAGAATTGCACGTTTCTGAAAAAGCTGTAAGAAGATTCTGAGTTTTGGCAAGTGGTGCTTGGTTCCAGATGTCTGTCACCACCTCCAAAACTACGTTTGCATTGTGACGTTTCATCTTTGTCCAGGGTGAAAGCTAAATAAGTTGGTTCAAATGCAAATCTCTTTTTTCTCAGCATCTGCTTTGCTCTATTCTTACACTGCTTCCTTTTGGGAGAAATTTCCATCCTACTTTTTAACACAGTGGAGATTTCATTCGTGCAAACAGCCAGACCTCACTGCTTGACTGTACGTAATGGCAAAGCCAGCAGCACCTTGGTCTTGCTGGAGATGGACCCCAAATATTTGCACACAAAATGGGTAAATTTTTGCACTTTGTCTGGAAGAATGTGTACATTTTTCCAGCGACTGTTTTGTTGGATGTTACTGAAACTTCTTTGTTGCCCTTCCTCTCTGGTTACTGATCTTCTCCTGGCTGCAAGGCGTTTGTGCAGTTTAGTTCTCCCCTACAGCTGAGGTGAGGGGAGCAAAGAAGGGGACATCTGAGGAACCGTTGTCTGCTGTGTGCTGCCCTTTTCTTGGAAGCTTCAGAACAACCTCTTGTAGCTGGCAGCTCAGTCCTTGCTTTCCAAAGGTGGCCTCGATCTACAAATTCATTATGTGTTGCTGCTTTTTACACCCTGCTGTCAGTATCCATGTGCGTATTTCTTCTACAAGCTCCATTTCTGCCCTTTCTGGTCTTTTTACATGAAATTAAGCATCATTGAACATTTTCTGACTGACTGAATCCATCGTCCTGTCCTTCGTGCCGTGGTTTTGCCAACATTGCTGTATTGCTGCTTATGCAATCTCTTTCAAAAGCTTTCTGATCTTATCTTGCTATTTTATACACTCAATGGCTCAAAGATGATGAAAGTTTTCAAGTAGCTGGCGATGTGATAATATCTCCTGTTTCACAGCTGGAGGATGGTGGTGTCACCTCAGCAGCGTAAACACAGTTTCTGGGCTTCTGCTTGTTCTCTTATTGGTGTCGAAAGATGTAGTTTACTAAGGAAAAGTGATTTTTGCTTTTAATTTTGTTTTGCCCCTGTGTCTGGGTAGCGTGATTTTGGGCACTGGGGGACCTTTTTCACAGATTCCACCCCAGCAAGTAAAATTGATCATCACATTCAATTTTCCATCACTGATTCTAGAGATAGTCCTTGCTGATGCTTTTCACACAGAGCAACCTATAGGTTTGTTAGTGGTAAGGAGCAAAAAACCTCTCTAAAATTATTGCAACAAGAGGAAGAACATTTGCCAAAAGAGTCTTCTAATCCATTTATGTACTTTCTGAGAACATACATTGTTTTCTCTTTTATTTATACGCTTTTCCTGTACGTACTCATTCACTGCAGGGACTTGTCCATGCTGGAAGGTTATCCTGATAAAGCATCTTAATGTATGTTTGGAAAATACTTAACAACAAAAACAAAATGAAAGAAAAGGGAGAGTGAGGGTGGAGAACTTCAGACAGCCTCAAAATTTCATTTTAGCTCTGTATTATCACTACTACTTATCTGTGACGAACACAAACAGAAGAACTGCCTTTAGAACTTTGGTGACATTTTTTAAGTCACATGCTGGTGGGATGTTCCTTTTTTGTGTTGCAGTTATTTCATTTTTGTTACCAGTTTGATCTTAGTGCCCTTTACAGAAATCCTACTGGCTGTTAGGATCTGCTCTATTCTTTCGAGCTGAAAAATTTCCCCTGGGGTGGCTTGTTTCTATCACAGTCACTGAGCTCTCAAAAATGTAGCCTGTCTCTTCAGACCCTAACATTAAGTACCCGAAAAATACAGATGAACTGTGACTGTTTCATCTCCTTGTAATGTTGTGTACGTTGTATTCCCTCCTGGTGTATTTTAACTTATTGATTATTAAATATTTAACTGGGTAAATATCTACAGATCAGAGCAGACCTGTTTTGTGGACAGAACGATTGTTTTCTTTCTGAGCTCATGAGCTTTTAAACATTTTTGTTCTCTGATGCTTTCCATTACTGAGTTTTATGGATGATGTAAGGCTTAGAGTTTACTTAAGAACCTAATGGGACCTGGCAATTTTAGGACCTCTTCTCACCTCTTTCCTATATATGATGCACAGCTTAATCCTTCAGGCTTTTGTGTTGCTGCAGCACCCGGTGTGCTATATAACATTCTTATTTCCAAGTCAGCCCAGAACAAGGACATTTATTGCCACAGCTCCCAGCATTACTCAGCCTGCAGAGTACCTGGCTGTTTTGACACTGTGCACTGCTTCTCGTTGAGCTCAGCTCAGGCCACGTTTCAAGTACAGCTGACATTCTTTGACGCTCTCTCTCAGTTATTGTTTTCCTTTTGATCAGGCCTCCATGATGTATATCAAAGTGACTGCCCAGAATCAGAATGAAGACAAAGTCTGCTACTGAACATTATAAGTCAATGACTGCCCAAGCAATGTGTGTTCCCTCATCATGAAAGTGAACAAAAACCAGCTGGACATAAATGTTGAGATGGGTGGGCTCCAGAAAGACTTGCTCATTTCTTCCTCCCCCCAAGCAGTGCAGGGAAATGGCACATCTTGCTGTACTAATTCTGGGCAGAACACAGCCTTGTGCACTTGCACATGGGCTGACAGTCAATGCTGAACAAAAGAGAGATCAGCAAAATATATGCATAGGCAATTTTGAAAATTTGAAATTGCTTCTGTGCGTTCAAATGGACAAATGAATTGCTCTGGGAGCTCTGAAGCCAAACAGGCAGGAGTGTGTGCCCACATTTATTTTTGCCTAAGGAGGTTCTGAAGGTCTTGTTTCAACACGCAGTGCAATTTTCCTTTCAGAGCACTAATAGGAACACCAGATAAGTATCTAAATTGCAACATTTTTTGCTCATAAAATTAAAGCTTATTATGCTGATTAATGCCTAACAAAATGCATGCAAATAAAAATTGCAATGCTATCCTCCCTACTCCTGATATTGCTGGAGTCCCACTTTAAGCATGCCCTAAACTTTGACACCCAATGCTACGACATTTGTAATTTTTAATACTGGTTTGCAGTATTTTTGGTTTCCTAGCTCTGTTTGGCCACATAAGGGTTTTTTTCATTGTTCTTATTATCAGCCTGTTCTCTCAGTAAGCATATGTGATTCTGTGATTCCGTGCTATGTCTGTGCACCCGTAGCCTAAATGCAGATTCTGTATAAGTAAAGTGGAGAAAGGACAGAATTCTTAACCTCTCACTTTTCTTCCACTTTCTGGTAATGCTAGGAGCATTGTCACAACACCGTTTTAAGACAGGTACACATTTTAATTAAGGAAGAAAAAAATAGTATGGACAAGGCTGAGTAGTAAAAGTAGTAATAGTGATATCATGCTATTTATCCTAAGTACTCAGAATTTTTTCCTTATTTCTGTGTGTGATTATAACATGCCAATGTAACACTCAAGCTAGCAGCAGAATTGCACCTCATGTTCCCAGACATCCCATCCTAACGTTGCGTGTTCATGCTGGTGTACGGCTTTCCCAGCTGCAGTGCTGAGCTCCATGCGTCCAACTCTTCAGGCTTCATTCTGCGCTGGTCCCCCAAGGGCTGCATCACTGGGGTTTCTTCTTCAGGGCTGGGTGCATGGTAATTAGGTAAGTGGTAGTAAGAGCGTGAAAAGGAAGCTGTGGTTTTGGAAAGAGGTGTAGGATCAAGGAAAGGGAGCTATCCTTAGTCCTCGGAGCTGCTCCTACAGCGCAGAGCAGCACATTGCTCCATGCAGACGTCAGTAACCTCCCCGGTGCTGCTGTATGGCCACAGGTCAGGTGGGTACAGTCAATCGCCCTATAAAAGCCAGGAAGCACGAGCGCAGCAGAGATGCTGTGGCTCTTGGAGGAGGTATGAGAAGCAGGGCTGCTCTCTTGCGAATATTATTTAATTTGGGCTGTTAGTTTATGACCCCGTCTAGTCGGGTGTAAGAAAGAAGTTGTCACAGCCTCCAACAGGTGGAAAAGGAGCAGAGCAAACAGGGAAGGTGTGTTTAGGGTTAGCTAGCAATATAGAGGCACATGGGATTTGATGCTGCAGAGGGTTTACAATGAAGTAGGTGATTTTGCAGTCAGATGGAGTTGGGGGAATTCTTGCAAACGGGATCCACATTGCCTCTTTGCATGTCAGATCAGAGATATCAATAAATGTTTATGTATATAAAGTAGTCCTTTATATATATATATACCTTAGACAAAGGTTGGCCAATTGCTCAGACACCCATAGCGGCAGTGGTCAGGAGAATTTTATTTTATTTTTTTCAAGACTAGTCACACTGGCTGAGAGCCTGGTGTAAGGCAATGCAGTGAATCACTGGCACGTATCTGCCTCCAACCCAGGCGTTCAGGATTCCCGTTCCCACGGTCTCCCACTCGATCGGCGTTTCTCAACCTCCTCCAGCAGGTGATGCCTCCCTCGGAGTGAAACAGCACAGCTCATGACTCCAGCGTCTTCTGCAAAACCAAGAGAGGAAGACTGATGCCAGTGATAATCCTATCTGGTTCATTTGGTTTGTGTTCAAGGAGATGAATCAAGAAATGCAAAGGATAAAAAATGAATTAGTTAAAGAATTAAAGAATGGACAGGGCTGATGTGAGAAGCCATCTGAATTATTTTCAAGTGAAATTCCCCCCAGAGTTCATTTCCGCAGTTCAGCCCGTGGAAGTTCTGCTGGCACAGACCTCACACTTGAATTATCCTCAACAGAAATGAAAAGCCCTGTATGGGGTGCAGCATGGGAGCAGGCAGAGGGAACCCTCTGTCCCTTTAGCACCCGTCCAGGGCATAGGAGAGGGATCCGTGGCTATAATTAAAGCAAGGAGAGGCTCAATCTTTATCTTCCAGAGCACCTTTACCCCTGTGAGCCACCCCTCTGCTGTGAGATCTGTAACCAGCCCCTAAAACCAGCTTGGGAATCCTTTCCCTTGGATTTCTTTTTGCTTCTCTTGGCCTGCCAAGACACACTAGGTTTTGTAAAAGTACATCCCAAATATGAATAGGTTGCCAGTCTTCACCTAAAATCTGTGTTCATTCGTATACAACAGAGATGCCCTGAAGTGGAAACACAAAGAGGCCAAGTATTGCACAGCTCCCATGGCTGTGCTCATTAAACCAGGCTGAGAATCCACCTTCTGTAAGACTGCACACATGCAATTCGGTTCCTACTCCAGCTTTATGAATTTATCTTTCAGTGCAGATAGCTACTGCCGCAGAGTAGAGTTAGGCTATTGCTGAACTTTGCACTCTTCTTATCTGATGTGAACCCACGCAGGCAGCACTCAAAATGTGTTCATTTGTAGTCTTCAGTGTTTTGCCTGGTTGCTCTTAAATGGTGAACGTGCCACTGTGAACTTTTGGGTCTTTTGCATAACATAATTGAGTTGTTATTGTGCACTCGTGTAGGGCTGACGTTTGTAACCGGTTCATATAAAGATGTGTGCTAAAAGAAATCGTGTCAGACACGGCTTTCTGGTTGCATCAGAGAGAAGTAAAGGTTTATTAGAGGATTTTTCTTTCCACTAGAATACCAATCACGGTAGAGATTAACTCAGGTAACAGTGATTAGGCACAGAAAGTCAGACGGAAGAAGCGGGTGGGCCATCCAGAGAGTTGGGATGAGCCCACGGAGTGAACAGTGCTGAGTTATAGAGCTAGGGCTCGCCCTTGCTCTTCACAGAGCTGTGATCAGGTGTCCGGGTACGTTCTGCTTGGTCAGAAGGTCCTGCAGTGGGAGATGCCAGCTTTGCCCATCAGTGCTCAGACTTCCTAAAACTCCCTGTGGAAAGAAGAAGGAAAGCAGGAAATGTTATCTCATTCAGGATTTGTAATCTTTTTGTTCCTTAGTAATTAAAGGCTGGGCAGTTCTCAGTGGATTAGAATTTTTCCCAGTGTCAGGCTTCATATTTGTCCATACATGCTCATCTGCAGCTTTGCCACTGAATATATGGAACTGCTTCTACTCTTCCCTCTGTAAGTGCAAATCAGGAGTCACTTTAAATTTAGAGCAGCTGTAGCAGTATAAATCTAATACAGATGGGCTTAGAATCTGTATTTGTTTGCTGGGGTATTTACACCAATTCTTTAAAAATTAAAGTAGGATGGCATGTCATATATTTCAACCTTGCCTACCAAACATTAACACACACAGGACTGCTGCAAGTCAGGTAGACTGTTTGATCAAAGCTTTCTAAAAATTATGACCTTCAGCTCATTTTCAGTGTTTTCAGGCATTTGTTTGAGATGCTGTCAGGACCTGAATCCTTACCTGATCTTATAGTTTTTATGGCCTCGGACACTTCCTCCATTGTTGCTCCTCTCTCCAGTGTTTTATTCCCTTCCAGGCAGAGCTTCAGGTTTTCAGCACCTCCTGGAACCACAGCCATGACATCAGATATGGAGAAGACCTTTTGGTCACTCCCTATCTTTGCTGCTTTAGGACTTTGGCAGCTAATGCTCCTTTTATTTTAAATGTGATGAGTGTTGCAGCTATTTCACTCTGCTTTAATCATGTTGCTCCCTTAATACCCATTACACTTCTAACATTTGGCTTCATTCTGATACTACTGACTTCTCTGGTTCCCTGTATGCTTTCAGTTGGGCTTTAGTTTTCCTTTTCCTCCTTTATTTCCTCCTACATATCCTCTGATGAATCTCTTCATAACATCCTTTACACTTGAGTCGCTTGTGAAAATGCCACCGTGTTCATTGTGTTACTGTTTAAGAACAAATGTCGGAGTGAATTTAAAACATGATGGTGAAAGAAACAGCAAAAACGTCTCCAGGTTTCCAAATGTGGAAGGAAGTTGTCAAACCCTTCACTGCCATTGCAAGGGAGAAGTTAATGGAAGGATGTACACTTTTATTCCAGTTCTTACCTTGGCTTTCACAAGATCTGCCAGAGTGGGAGTGGGAAGATGACGAGTGGGAGAGGCAGGATTTTCCCCCTCCTCCTCCACCGCCACCTCCTCCACCTGAAGTTCTTCCACAGCCTCCCCCTCCAGCTCCTCCTCCACTCCCTCCTCCGCCGCCTCCAGAAGCTTTTCCGCAGGATCCTCCAGTTCTTCCTCCACTGCTTCCTCTACCTGAGGACCAACTGCTTCCTCCTCCACTGCTTCCTCTCCCAGAAGACCAGTTAATTCCTCCATGGCCACCTCCTCCTGAGGATCCGCCGCCACCACCTCCTCCCTGCGAGGAGCTGTAAGAAAGGAACAACACACACACAAAATTTATTGCAGCAGGACTGAGGTCCGGCAACCTCGTGACTTTATCGAGGCCACTTTGGGACTTTTCTCTATGGTTGAGAAAGCACTACCATGTGAAATGTGTTCTAGAGAACTGGTTTCAAATATTCCTAAGTAAGAACAAATCAACTGATATGCACAGAGGAAGAAAAAGAAAGAGAGTGAATGGCTTTGGCTGTCTTTCAAAAGTCAAAAATTTGTACTTTGAGTATTTAGAAAGTACAGTTATTCTCTTGGTTGTCTTTCATTTTCATACATAACTTCATAGTTCCTGATTGCACTTAGTGGAACAGAAGGCAAATGATAGTTTTAAAAACTTTTCTACATGTTTTTGTCCAGTTCACAATAAGTGTAGAATAATACAGCTTTGTGCACTGACAGCTAAGCTGTAGATTCAGTATGAATTCTTGTGGTTGTAGTAAATATCCTGACGATGAATCAGTTGCACTGGTTCCCAATATAAATATTATTACTGTCATCTCTTATTACTGTCATCTCCACCTGTTGGCAGAGTTGGCATGTTAATTAATCTGGATGTACGTACCCAATGCCATGCTGTCCCTCCTGCAGCAGTGCCCGGTACTGAGCGATCTCCTGTTCCAGCCGGGTCTTGATGCCGAGCAGCATCTTGTACTCCTGGTTCTGGCTCTCCATCTCGCAGCGGATGCTGGCCAGCTCCTCCTCCAAGGGGCTGATCATGCTCTGGATCTGCTGCAGCTGCATGTTGTAGCGACGTTCCGTGTCTTCCAGGTTGGATTGCAAAGACCGTACCTGAGAATGGAAGAAAAAGTACAGTGAGTACAGGGCTGTGGCAAGATGAGCCCTTCCTTATGCCCATAATGAGAAAAATCTTTGATGGTGTCTTATTCTTTATGTGTAGAGTCTAGCCATAGCTCCAGATAGCTGTATCTCCTGTGATTCCAGCAACTCGCATTTCAGAGGATCAGGAGCAATCGTTGCATACCATGCTGAGCTGAGACTGCAGCTCAATTTCCAGGCTCTGATAGTCACGTCTCAGCGCAGAGATCTGCTGAGTGCTTGATTCCAGTTCCTGACCACTTGAGTGGACTTGTTGACTCACTTCCTCCATCTGAAAAATGAACATACAGGCTTGGAGTTTTTTGGTTTACCTATAATAAGTCACCCCTCAGAGGGATTCTACTATTTTTATCCTAAAAGCAATTGAATAACTGGCATTCGGGGTATCATTCATCTACAGGAAGTTCTTACCAAAAGTTGGTGTTATTTTGCTTTTCTAATATGAACATTCAAACCTTAATCTTTCTGGGATGCAGATGAGACACCTAACCCCCTTTTGTTAGAGAGAAACATGGACTCAGTGATCTTTGTGGGTCCCTTCCAATTCGGGATATTCTATGGTTCCATGAGAAATAGTAAGTTTTCATTCCATTGTACTGATTTCTACTTATATAAACTAAGGAAAATCTATGTGAATTCTAGATGCTTCTGACTATATTTGTAATGAAATAAATCAAGAAAACCTGCTTCCTTACTGCAGGGACAGTTCAGATCAGCATGCCTTAGGACAATTACTTTTTTAAACTTTCAGTGCTCGTCATTTACCTTGCTCTCATACCACCTTTCAACCTCTTCACGGTTTTTCTGAATAATATGCTCATATTCTTGTCTCATATCGTTCAGTTTCTTCAGCAGATCCTCTCCTGGAGCAGCATTGACCTCCACATTCACATCACCACCAGATTGGGTTTGCAGTGATTTGATTTCCTGCAGAGAAAACCCAGGCCCAAGGCAAACAAACAAAAAGGTGAAATTACATTGTGAAAGAGTTTTGGAGTCATTTAACTTCCTCTGAAGTCATAAACCATCCTGGAGCCTTTCAACAACATACGTATCTGTATGTTTTGTTTTGTTGTTTTTGTTTTTGTTTTTGTTTTCTTGTTGCAATTATTCAGCCTTGACTTCCCAGACACTGCTTATGGAGGGGACCTGTGCTAAGAGATGCCCTGGAAGAGCCCGGGCCTGGCACTGAGGCTGTCTCAGGCTTCCCCTTGTTGAGATGCTGCACATCAGGGGGGCAGGGAAGGCTCCTTGGTGCATCAGATGTCACCTGGGAAGCCTTTATTTCTAGTATTGGAAGTGTTCTTGTTTTCCCCTCCAGTTTGAGGCAGGATCTGGCTCTCACCTCCTCATGGTTCTTCTTGAGGCCAATCATCTCCTCCTTCAGGGACTCAAATTGCATCTCCAGGTCAGACCTGCTCAGAGTCAGATTATCCAACAAGGGTCGCAGGGTGTTGATGTCAGCCTCCACGTTCTGCCGGAGACCATACTCGGTCTCATACCTGCACCAAGGAGAAGGCAGAAACGTCAGCCCTAGTCTTGGGCTCTCAGTCCTTCTCCTGCTGACTTTATTTACAAAAAAGATCACATATTGCGGTGTCTCAGTGCCTGCTTTTGTGCCTGTACTCTGTAGCAAACAGCATCTCTCAACCAGCAGAATTATGAAAGCTCTTACTTAAAGTTTAATGTTAATATTAAACTTTAATATGAAAATGGATTCTGTAGTCTATTTCATCTTTTTCTGTAGATTTTGTGTAGGTTTCTTGTGTCTGTTTCATTTGACCTTCAGTGAGAGATAATGCAATTTTTCTTCCCTTAAAAATAAAGCTTTTTTAAAGCTTTTCCCTAAGCACGTTTAAAAAAAAAATCATTCTTTGCTTCCACAGCCATAGGGTGTATTTCCATTGAAGACTGTTACAGAAGTAATGAGAGTTTTGATGTCTTACAGATTATTTCACATGTGCTGTCATGGAGCCAGCAGGAACCCTAGGCTCTGTGGATTGATATTTCTATGTTGAATGAGTTTCTGAGAGAAGGTTGGGGCAAGCAGGAGGGAGGAAGTCAAAGCCTGGAAAAGAGAAATACGTATTTACTTTATCCTGAAGTCTTCTGCAGTCATCCTTGTGTTATCCAGGTCCAAAAGTATCTTGTTGGTTTCCACAGCCGCAGTCACAAGCTAGAAGAGAAGACAGTAGTGAGGACAAATTTTCCCTGTGAATCTCTCAGGTTTGCACAAGAGACACACATAGGAATGGGATGTCCCAGGTGTCTGAGCGTTTCCTACATAGAAGGGCCTAGAAAGGTCATCTACGGTGCAAAACAAAGAGGTACCATTATAAAAACAGCATCAGAACTGCAAAAAAACCTACTTGGGGAATGCAAGAGGGGAGTGAGGAGTCCAATCAAGAGGCTTGGAGCCGTCACTGCAGCTGCCATGCCCATGGGCCAGGGGCTGTACTCAAATGTCAGACATGGCACACCCTGCAGGGTAATTGTTGCCATTTTTCCTACACTCTAAAACCCACTGGAGGCAGCTGAGAGCCTGCACTCACTGCCAATGGACTGGGATGTCTGTAGGGGTGTGCATTGTTTCTCCACTTTGGGCTGGAGAGAGTTGGAGGCATGCACAGAAGGCAGAGTTTCAAGCACACGAGGTACTTGCAGGGAGGCACTTAGTGAATGTAAAATATCCACATTGACTGCCTCAAAGATTTTTCTCAATCGCAGAGGTCCATCTGATGCTTCTTAAGCTTCTGTGACAAAGAACACCCTACCTGATTTTGAAGGTCTTCAATTTCGCCATAGTAGTGACTGTAATCCTTTCTGCCAGTAGGGCCTTGCTTCTGGTACCACTCCCTGATTAACTGCTCAAGCTGAGCATTTTCCTTTTCCAAATTTCTGACCGTGTCCAGGTAGGAAGCCAGGCGGTCGTTAAGGTTCTGCATGGTCAGCTTTTCGTCGTTGGACAGTATTCCCATGCTCCCTCCACCAAAGCCACCTCCGCCAAAGCTGCCACCACCGCCAAAGCTGCCACTGCTGAAACCAGCAGCACCTCCACCAAAGCTTCCTCCGTAACCACCACCAAACCCGCTCCTGGCTGATCCGAAGCCTCCTCCCATGCTGCCACGGCGCATTCCTCCTCCGTAACCACCACCACTCATCCCTCCGTAGCTGCCACCACTCATTCCCCCTCCAAAATATCCGCCCCCACCTCCTCCTCTGCAGCTACCGCCGCTCATTCCCCCTCCGTAACTGCAGTGCCTGATCCTTCCATAGCTCCCACCGCTCGCTGCCCCCCCGTAGCAGCTTCTGGAGCTTCCTCCACCACAACTGCCACCAGAAAACCTGCCGCCACTGCTTGTCCTAGCGGTGTATCTTCGTGAGGAGGCAGAGGAATACGTGCTGCCCCCTCCGCCACCGCCGCCGCTTGCGCCGCCACCGCTGCTCCCTCGGTGGCAGCTTCTAGAGGTCTGCTTGGAGCCACAGCTCATAGTGGCAGCAGGGAAGGATTCAGCTGGTTTTACAGTTGTTCTGGAATCATAGCTCCGAGTCCTCCCCTGCCTGGTCTGAATTTATACCTGAGACAGTGGGTGTCACCAGCGAAGGGAGTACCTTGCCATGTGTATTCGCAAGCCGTGCATTTTATGCCAAGAGTAATTTGCCAAAGGGAGATGTTTGACGGTGTCAGGAAGCTTAGCCCATACCCGGAGTGTTCCTGACCGTTTGTTTGTTAATACAAAACATGTAATTTCTATTGGGTGGCTCTGAATTAGGCAGATATTTTCAGTGATCTAGTCCACTGACTTACAGTAATCAGAGTTAAACTCATCCCACTCACCTCGTCCCATTTGCATCTCCTTCAGCACAACAATAAACTGCCACAGCATGAGACAGTGATGGATGTTGCCATCTCTCTTCTAACGTGGTCATTCCTCATGCTCTTTCCCCTTTCAGTTATGTGTCAAGGAATCCCAGCTAATTCTTTATACGCAGGCAATATCTTACTACGTTCTGGTTTATGGGTATCTTATGCCACGTGCTCCTTATTTTTAGTCTTTTGTCGCTTTATGCCTTTTGAAAACATCACAGGATGTATTTTGTAGGTACACTTGAACCATTGAGACTTCTTAATTTCTCCTAAAAACGTAGTGAACATTGGCAAATATGGTACATCAGCAGTTTGTCCCAAACATCCAGCTGCAGTTATGTTTTAGAAACAGCTTATTACGAAAAATTTTATGTCAACAACTTGAAAATATCTCTGTGTAAAACTGCAAGGAAGAAAAATGTGATGGCTTTTTGCAGGAAATATTTGCTCAGACCAACTGAGGTTACAGCACAGTTGAGGGACCCGGGGAAGCATCCTGGCTCTGGGCTGGTTTCTCTTGGCACATCGGTGAAGGTGAGCGACGAGCAGTGAGGCTGTGTCCCCGCTGCTGGAGGGATTGCAGAGTTTCAGCCAGGATGTTTACCTGTCTGAGCGCACGTCCAAACATCCTCCCCCCTGTAGGAGGAGGTTAATGCACAGGAACACCTGCGCTGCATTACCTGAGTATATGCGGGCTGGGTTTTTATTGGGAAAACGCGGTCACGTACAGTACCTCGGCCTTACTCTGTTGCTGTGTGCATCGTGTACAGAGAAGGTTTTGTAAACTTACATTTTGCCCTGGGATTTCTGAAGAGTAGTGACAGCGTGGAAGATAATACTAAAAATTAATGTGGATATAACAAAAAAAACAAATAAATTGTGAGTTGGAGTTCTGATAATGACAGGATGCTCAACTGATGGAGTATAAAACAAATAGAAACATGGACTAGAAGCACAGAATGAGTGAAAGATACAAATGGTAATGTCAATGCTCTGTTAGCTGGCACCGTGTAGGCTGAACTAGTTGGGTGATGTCCAACTTCCCCTATTGATTGGCTGTTTTATTTTTTCCTCATTAAGCCTTTGTGATGTTGATTGTTGCTAATTTGGAGGTTTGGTTGTTATGGGCTCATAGCAAGTGTTTGTGGAAACATCTTTTTATAAACACCCTTCCCAGCACACCCTCACCCACACTGTTGGGCACACCTAAAGTTTCAGCTCCCGCTCCGTGTCATGAAATGTCCCAGGAAGCCAGGCCTTCTGCGGCCTGGGAAAACTGAAATCGTTCACTGCAAAACTTGGTGGAGTCTCAGTGATGAGAACTTTAGCTTGTTCTGGTGAGAAATCCTTGTCTCTTGAAGCTCATGCGTCTGTCTCCTGTCCTAACAGCTGCTTTGGCACACGGAGCTGTGGGGTTACCTTCTGCCTGTTGGCTTCCAGTCGCTGACGTCCGTGTTATAGGAACATTGCTGGGTTGTTCTGAGTAATTCTGCAGAAGGGAGAGGCTTATTTATTTATTTATTGGAAGGATGCTTACTGCGTCTGTTGTATTAGTTATTCCTTTTGGTTAGACTAAGCTCTGTGTCTTCCGTTCCCAAGCAGAGCACGTTTGAGCATCAGTGAGTATCCTTGGGCACATCCTTGGTAGTTATCTCTGCAGTTATGTCTCATACGATTGTCCAGGCATCTGTGAGCATACTGAGCTAATCAGAGGATTTTAGACAATGTCTTCTGCAAAACCCAGAAATAAGTGCTACCAGAGAAGCTGTGATGCCTTTGCCTCACACACCGGTATAGGAAAAGAGGCGTGGACTGAACCGTAAGCTGAGATTTAAAACATGGGCCTTGTTTTGAATCAGAGTATTGTTTTTGGCACTGAGCATAGCTAATGGAGAAAACATACAGTCACAACATACCCTCAGAGCCGAGAGTTTCATGACATTCAGGACAAGCTGCCCTTGTGCATTGACTGACATGCTTCAGGGCACAGCCAGAATGGAAGAGGGTGGAGGAGGAGGATGCTTTGAGGGCAGATGACACCACAGCTGCTTGCAATGAGGTTTCCTCCCTTTCCCTGTGATGGAAACGTTATGAGCTGCTGCCCAGGAGAGGTTGGTGGACTATTTAAGCCTGAAAGGCTCACTCAGTACACCCAGACTGCAGGATGGCCATGTGCTGTGCAGCAGGGCAGATGTGTCCTGGCTGCAAGCAGAGGCCAGCAGAGAAGGAAGGGAGTCTCCTTCCTCTGGGGGGCAGGAATAAGGGCTGGAAAAGCCACCGTGGCCACCTGGAGGGTGGGCTTAGCACATGGAAGGTCCTGCCTGCTCCCATGGCACCGCCTTTTCTGTGTTCACAGCATGCTTTGGGGTTTGGGAGAAGGCACTGAGGCTGCTGAGCACATCTGTGGGGTACAACTGCACCAGTGCCCACCTGTTGGTGTTTCTGTGTGATGAATCCTTTTCAGTCCTTCCTACCTCCGGCCAGATCTGTCAGAAGTCATTTTGCTTGTGTTCCTATAGAGAAAAATGTTCCTATAGAGAAAAACCGTGGAAGATCTATCTGGGGAACGTGACTCACCCACTTAATTATACATTATAAACTAACTCCCATTATATAATCATCAAGCAATTTTATTAACACCAGGTAATTCCGGGGATGGTATTTCTCCAGAGTGAAGAAGAAACGCAGTCCCTGCAGCATGACGCGGCTGGAGGCAGCACGTGGTCCTCGTTCTGAGGAGGGACACTGCTCTTCCACTGCGGATCAGCATGGAGCTGCTCTCCTCTCCATTACAATGCATATGGCGAGATTTTGTTCTTATCTCAGTAAAATCCAAATGTTTGAAAACTGGAAAATCTGAGAAAAACTGATTTGGATTAGTTGAATACTATTAGGGCTCGGTCGTGCTTATTATTTTAGAAGTGCATCAGCTGAGAGTTGCAAACAAAAGGTAATTGCTACCTAACGAGTCCCAGGTTTTTTCCTCTGTAATGAGGGCACAGAGTGCTTTGAAATCTGTTGTTCCCACAAACACAGCTGGTGGTGCCTGGCAGCAATTCCCACCTGAATTTTGGTGGTTCAAAATGTCGGTACTAAGTATTTCTAGCAAAAATTTCATTTTCTCTAAGTTCATTCTTGTATTAGAAATTGTTGTATTAAAAAAAAAAAAAAGAAGAAAAAAACTGTCCCATTCTTGTCCTAGCAGTGAGATTGATGGCTGAGAAAGATACCGTGTTGTTCCCACAGCAGTTTGTACAGCTGCCACGAACCCAGAAGGAGCATCTTCAAATATTTTTAGCATTACTTAGTGGCACGGTACACAGAATGCGTCGTTCGTTCTGCTTCTGCTTGTGTTTATTTCTGGCCACATCTCCTAAAACAAAGCAGCGCCTTCCCAGAGCTCCGGAAAATTTAGCCCATCTGTATACGGCCATTCCCTGCATACCAAAACACTTCTACAGAAGCGAAGGTTTTTAAAATACCTGTTTTGAAGTGGGGGAGCGAGGCCCCACCTCTGCTGCGCTGTTCTGCAACGCAGGGCGTAGCCCTGGGCACCTGCCCGTGCCCTGAGATGCGCGGGTGGGGGGCTCATTGTGCACCCACCCGGTGCCACTGGCAGCCTGAGCACAGGGTGTTCCCCACCCTACAGCCACCCCACAGCCCCCTGCTTTGGGGTCTGCGCTATCCTAGCCAGCAAACAGCTCTCCAGCAGGAAAACAACCAATTCCTGCGTGCCGCCTTCTGGATCTGTTACTCATTCGGTATTGCAGGAACCAACGCTGATGAAACCATAAAGGGCACCTTCAAAAGCTCCACCACCCACTGGAACGATGGTGATTATGATAGGAGCAGTAATTAGGTGAGTCAGGGCTGTGAGAGGGACTTGGACTGTACAAACCCTTTGTCGGGGACTTCGTTAGTTCGGGTCTGAGCAGCCCTTTGCGCAGCCGGCTCGGTGCTGCCTCTTTGGCAAGACCTTGGCAAGGGCTCGGAGCTGCAGCTCTGCCACCCTGCGGAGAGCCTGGCTGCCACCACACGCTGCAAAACCAGCCCAGCACCATCCGAAAAACATCCGTGGGTGTCAGCAAATGGGTGCAGCGAGTTTCGGGGTGGCTTCAGTCCTGGGCACGACCAGACAGGGGAACACACCCGGGGTCTTCAGAGGCAGGAACAAAACCCACGTTGTGTCCTGCAAGTCACTTTTTCAGAATCAGGCCACATCAGCCTTGCTTGCCATGAATATGACCGATAAATGGAGTAGGAGGGGAGCTTCTGTCTGTGTGTTTGGCTACCGGCATCCCCGCAGCACGCCTCTGCTCGGGCACCCGCTGAGAGCCCCCGGAGCTGCACATTGGTGGCCTCCAGCCTCACCCACGGCCCTGGCAGCGAGAAGTGATGTGTGGGGACACATGGGGACACCTGGGGATGTTGTGGGGACGTGTGGGGACACGTGGGGATGTTGTGGGGACACCTGGGGTTGTTATGGGGATGCATGAGGATGCACAGGGACACCAGGGGACACCTGCAGACGAGCTCCTCCTGCGTGCTGGGGTCCAGCCCGGCCAGCACCCACCTTCCCAAGCGCTCCACGTGGCTCTTCGCGTATCGCAGGGCGTTAATTCCCTCATCTCCCGGTATCGCACCCTGATTTCATCACCTACCAGCACCGGCCCCAGCCCTCCTGCAGCGAACGGCTGACACCTGGCGGAGCCGAGCCGCGCCGAGCCGTGCCTTGCGCGTCCCCGTGTGCTCGTGCCCGTGCCCATGTGCGCGTACCCGCAGCTCCTGCCCGCTCCTCCCCGGCCGCGCCACCAGGGGTCGCCGAGCTCCGGGCTGTTTTGGGGAAATTTCGCTGGGTTTGAGCTCCGTGTGTGTTGTATTTCTTCATTTCTCGGGAATCCCCAGATCTTTCCTACAGCTCCAGCTCTGAGACGTGGTTGTGCTGTGTTGGTCTGGGCTATGAAATGGGCTTTGGGGTCATCTGCTTTACCCACACGGGTTTTTCACTCGTTTCAGGCTGTTAGTTGTAAAGGGGATACGTTCAGACCGGGCGTTAGGAGGAATTCTGCACTGTGGGGGTGTGAGGCGCTGGCACAGGCTGCATGGTGAAGCTGTGGCTGCCCCATCCCTGGAGGGGCTCAAGACCAGGCTGGATGGGCCTTGGCCAACCTGATCTCGTGGGTGGCATCCCTGCCATGGCAGGGTTGGAGTTAGATGAGATTTAAAGTCATTTCCAACCCAAACAATTTCGTGATTCTGTGATCTGCCTGCAGGGGCTGCCCGGGAGGAGCTGCTCGAGCCCTGCAAAGTTCACGAGGTCACTCTTTGGCTCCTGCTGCCAAAGCCGCTTTGCTCCCCATGGAGTAGATCCCAACCATTTCTGGGGCCCCTTGTGCGTGGCTTCCCAGCTTCTGCTGGCCGGGGATGTGGTTTGCACCTGGACCAGCCCCTGCTTTGCTAAAGGAACTCAGTTTGCAGACACGGGTTTCTTGATTGCATCAGGCAGAAGCAAAGTTTTATTAGAGAAGGTTTTTCACCAGCAGGTACAGTAGTGATCCTGACTAACTCAAGTAACTTCTAGGGGTTGCAGCATTACAGAACAGAAGTAGCAGAACAAACAAAAGGGAGGCCCCCGAGAGGCCCCCTGAGATACAGGGCAAAGCATCGCACCATTACTTCTACTTTCCCTCCGTAGAGGCGTGCAGGGAACAGCGAGTGTTCCTGTTTTGTCTGTGGGGTTCTCTGTACGTCACCTTCTAGTCCATGCATCCTCAATCACAAATTCTCCTGCAGGTCACTGGAGAAAAAAAAATAGAGAAACATTATTTTGATTCAGACAGAGAAAAGATCTTCCAAATAACAACAAAAATCAGCCAGGAGTTGGACTCCATGAACCTTATGGGTCCCTTCCAACTCGGGATATTCTGTGATTCTGTGTGTAGTGCCCTTATTTCAGGAGCAGACTTTGTTAAGCAAGTTTCTGTTAAGCAGACAAGCCAGGGAAACCCAGAAATTCCCTAAATAATTGTGTTTTGTTGGGAGTTTGCTTTGCCTGGCTTTATTGCAAAGGAGCAGACTGGAATAAAAATGTTTTCTTCTTGTGGAAACCCGACTCTTACCCTGTATGTCTCCGGTCTTGCAGGGTGGGACTTGCGGCTGGCAGTGGGAAGACGAGGTTGTAGTATAGGTGTGGCTTGTCCTAATGACTCCTCCTCCTACGCCAGTTCCTACTCCGATTCCTCCTCCGTGACTAGTGGGAGAAATTTGGTGGAAGAAATAGGCAGTTTTAGAATGTTACTGGACACTACTGAGGGTACAAAATGTCAAACTACGTCTTTACAGGGATTAGAAATGTCTGAGTATTTTACACGGTGCTCTTTTTTTTTTCATTTTGCTTCTCATTTGTGCCCCCTTTTGGCATGGAAATGGCAGAGCACTGCAATTAATTTTCTTCTGACAGTTCTCACCCATCTTATTACAGAACAGAGATGGTGACAAATGCTGACAGCACTAATAGCTACAGGGCTGGAAGATTTGGTTCCTCTGCTTTGCAGATCCCAAGGAGTAACTTTTAGTTCAGACTTCATAGTAAGGCTGCTCGTGAGACAGCTTTGTCATCTCAGTGAAAACATTAAGATGGGCCAAATGTGGTGTCGGATTCCAAATCCATAATTCAGATCCTTGATATTTTCCTATATTCTCTAACAGATTCAGGGATTTACGTACATAAGGTCCTGCTGTCCTCCTTCCAACAAGCAGCGGTAGGTCTGAATCTCCTGTTCCAAACGGCACTTGACATCCAGTAAGGTCTTGTACTCCTGGTTCTGGCACTCTATTTCCGCCCTAATTTCAGCCAATTGCTGCTCCACGCACGTGATCTGGTTCTGTAGCTCCCCGAGGAGTGTGTTGTACTGGCACTCAGTCTCAGCCAGAGAGGATTCCAGATTATTCCTCTGGTAAACAGGACAACCAAACAAAGAAACAAGGTTCATTTAGGTGTCACCATGGAGTTTATTATTTCCAGTGCAGAAATGGAAGAGTTATTCAGCAGTACCCAAACACAGCTGTAAGAGAGCACACCACCCACCTGGCTGAGCTGAGCCTGCAGATCGATTTCCAGGGCTTGCAATTGGCGTCTCAGTTCGGTGACCTGGTTGTTGCACGTCTCGACCTCCTGACCGCTCGTAATAACCTCCCGATTCACCTCCTCAATCTGCAAAGCACCAAGCCAGAATAAAGACCGTCAGAGTATATCTGTGTAATTTGGACTTCTTTTACTGAAGCAGAACACAGTGAGCTGCTGGCAAAACCAAAAGTGAGCACGGTGAGTTCTCTGAACTGGGCGTTAACCACCGCCTTCAACTGCTTGCTCTTTTACAAATCGCATTAACCTCATGGCTATTAAGTCTCTTTAATCCAAATGTGGGGTATTTCAGTTCCAACACCACACCACAAGGCCTCGCGGTTAATGCTGCCGTTCCAGATGGGGCATAGCAAACTGGTCAGGCAGGCCCGGGTCTCCTGCAGAACACAGGGTGTAAATGAGTGCTGAGCCTGGGCTTCATTGCAAAGGGCAACTGCTTATTTTCTCTGAAATGCTCCTGTGCTCTGAAATGTGCTCATCAGTTCGTTTCACAGCAGGTGCGTGTCGCTTACCTTGCACTCGTACCAATCCTCAACTTCCTTGCGGTTGCGCGCTATCAGTGTTTCATACTGGCATCTCAAATCCTCCAAGATTTGCCTGAGATCTGGTCCAGGGCAGGCATTGACCTCCACACTCACATCTCCAGTTGATTGTTTCCTCAGACAATTCATTTCCTGGAAATACAACCCAGATTAGACACATTTTGGTTTTTAAAACAGCACAGAAGAGCAGAGCTCGGTGGCTGAGAACAGCTCTCCCTGCCCGGGGTGCCTCCCAGCTGTGGCTGTGAACCACTGAGAGATGGTGCAAGTGTTTTCCCCAATAAATCTGTTGGGTAATCTCTTTTCTCACCCACTGCAGACAGCAGCAACTTTCACCCCCTCTGGCTCTCCCAGTGCCAGTCCCAGAGAGGAGCAGCTGCCTCGGCCTGAGCTCCTGCACCACCCAGCAGGCAGGCAGGTCTCAACCCCAGACCTGTTTGATGGGAAAGCTGTGGTATGGATCGGCTCCTCTTTGCTTCTACATTCAGAGCACGTTCTTGTAGGCAAAATGTTTTATGCCAGGGCTGCGGTGCTCCTAGAGGAGCAGGAGCCTACCTCCTCGTGGTTCTTCTTCAGGCAGCAGAGCTCCTCCCGCAGCGACTCCAGCTGTGCCTCCAGGTCAGACCTGCAGAGAGTGAGCTGATCCAGGACTTGGCGCAGGCCGTTAATGTCAGCCTCCACGCTCTGGCGAAGGGCCAGCTCCGTCTCGTACCTGGTTTGTGCAAAAAAAAAAAAAAAGAAAGAAAGAAAAAGAAAATCAGAACTGAAACATCTCCACTCAGCTTCTGCAAAGATTTCCTCTTCCCATCTGCCTGCTCCGTACTTCGTTTTGCTGGCTAAGCTGGATGCACTGTGTTTGATTTCTGCCCTGCACTTGATGTCTGTTATGTGCCAGCTCTTCTTCCCCATGTCTTCCTCCCCTTTCTGATAATTCTGTGTTTGGTATCACTCACCCAGCTGCATTTCTGCATTGTTGATCCCAATCTGCACTGGTCTGTGATGGAAATGCTCCCAGTATACCACTAAGGGCCACTCCCTGCAGTGTCAGTCCCAAGCCCTAACCACCAAACACCATTGCCCAATGTTTTACCCAAGAATACTAATTATGGGATGTCTGAGGACCAGGAGCAAAATGCCTTTCATCACTCCATCCTGCCCTAACGTGGTGTTGCAGGAGACTTGTCCTCAGCCTCTGCATGGGGTGTGCTGGGACGCCGCGAGTGAGATGCGAAGGAGCAGGGAGGAGGCAAGGAGGTGCATCGGCACGGAGGGGCACTCACTTCACACGGAAGTCATCAGCAGCCATCCTGCTGTTATCAATGTCCAGAATGATCTTGTTGTTATCAATGGTTGCGCAGACAATCTGGAAAAGAGCAGAGCATGAGAGATGGCTCCCTTCTCTCCGCTGCAGTACTCCACAGGTGTATCTAGGGGACAGTTAAGTATTAGCTCTTTACAATTTCCTTTTTCCATCACCTTTCTACTTAAATTGCTTTGTTCCTTGAGCAGAGCAGCTGCAGGAGGTAGCTGTGCCTCCTTGACTAGCAGGCAGTAAAGAAGAGAGGTAGGGAGTTAGTGAGAGGGGAATTCCCAGTCTCAAAGTATGAAAGGAAAGTTCCAAAGATGCTTCACAAAGAGGTGAGCATAAAGAACCTTCCTTGAGACATCAAAGCTCAGCTGACATTTAGGCTGGCTTGTTCCTGACTTCAAGCTTAAGGATTTTCAGGGAAGAGAGTTAGAAGGTACCTTGAAGCCTAAAGCTCATCTACAGCTTGCACTGAGGATATATTAGTGTCAGGCTCTTTGTGCCACCACTGCAATCAACAGACAATTTTAAATACTCAGCTTTTTTCACATAGCATTTATAATGCTTTATTTGATACATTTTCTATGTGTGTTTTCCTCTTGCTCTACAGTTCTCATTGCTTTGCTTTTCTTACTGGGCTGACACCACTGCATTTCCTCAGAGCAGTCAGTAATATTCAACTATATAGCCAAATCCCAGCGTAACAAGGCATCCTTTTTCCTTTTTAAGAGCATTATCCTACCTATATCACCTTGCAGTATGCGTCCACACTCATACTCAACAATGTCACAGAGGAAATTGCTACAATTTATGTTTGCAAAGACATTTTACAGCAGTAAAAGTATCTTAAAGAATTGCAGTAAGTTCTAAATGCGAATTAAGAAATGAACCTTAACGATGGCAGGAACAACTGAAAAATGGGATTACCTGATTCTGAAGATCTTCAATTTCTTTGTAATAGCAGCTGTAGTCCCGGGGCTCGCAGGAGAGGCCCTGTGTAGCATACCACTCTCTGATTCTGCATTCCAGTTCAGCATTTTCCTTCTCCAAGCACTTCACCTTGTCCAGATAGGAGGCCAGGCGATCGTTGAGGTTTTGCATGGTCACCTTCTCATCGCAGGATGAAAGCAAACAGTCGCCACCAAGACCACCAACAACCACACCGCCTCCAAGGCCAAACCCGAGGCCATTGCCATAGCAGTTGCCACCTCCATAGCTCCCACCAGCCAAGCTACCAACACTCAGTCCCCCTCCATAATTCACTCCACCGCAGTAGCTCCTTCCAGAAAAACCTCTGCCACTGCCTATCCCATAGGAAGAAATCCGTGCTCCACCACCACCACCAATGATACAGCTGCCACCACTGCTCCTGCCTTTGCTAGACACAGTAATAGTCTCCTTAATGTTGCAACTCATGGCGACAGCAGTTGGAAATGCAAGCAGAAGCCCAAAGCAAGTTGCACAGCTTGATATTGAATCAGACTGCGAGTTGTCCGCTGCCACGAAACTCTATTTATACCTTCCACAGTGGGTGTCACCACTGGCTCCTCTTCCCATAAGGCTGGCTACTCCAGCCATTGGTGCCAAGAATAATTTCTCAAAGGGAAGTTTCCTTTCAAGATTCCCCATAGACAAGGAAGATACTTTACATGTCTCTTGCTTATTTCAAAAATACATTAGCAATAATGTTTTATGAATCATCAGCTTTTTGTTTATGATGCAAACTTTACAACATTAAGCCAGGAAAAACACTGTCCTAAATTATATACCAGGAAGAAATCATTAAAGGTTATTGCATCAAAGAGCTCTTTATCTCTCATTAATTTATTTTCATCTTATTTTGAGTTGAATAAGCAGTTTTCTTACAGGGTGCTGATGTTTGAATATGTAAGATGAAAAAGAAAAAATACATACGAAGTTTGACTCTCGAATGATGTATGAGGAATGATGTAAGAACTTTGTGGAAAGATCAGAGACAGAAAGATTAACCTTTAAGTCTCTCCACTGGTGAAATAATTCCCGAAAACTCAGCTATAAGACGTGACGCTTGTGGAGTGGGCTCTTAAGGGCCACGGACAAAAGATTCTTCATTTGTGAGTTGGGCTCTCCAGCAGTTCACGGAGGTTTGCTTCTTTATATGGAGAGCATGAAATAACATCCTAGGACTTTAAACATTGTCCTGACATTCAGTGAAAGATGTTTCTGTAGTTTTCATCAGTATGGATAGTGGTTGTTGCTGGGGAAATATGTTTTGTTTTTTTTTTCGAAACAGTGAATGGGGCTGGAAACATCCCATGGGCAATGTCTCTGTCAATATGTGCTGTGTGCGTCTGAGAGGTTTGAGACCACTGTCCTAGGAAATACAAAGACAGAATTGCTGATGAAGCTGGCAGAAAAATTGTTCCCCACTACAGTTCTGGACTGGTTTGGAAAAGATGGATTACATAAAAATAGAGGTTATTCTCTATCCCTAATGTCTTCAAATCTTAGCTAGGCAGAGAAAGGAAAAAGCAAAAATCCTTCCCCTCTTCTGACATCAAAATCCAGGCTAAGCTCATTTTCCTGAGGTATTTGGCTAAGACACAAGTGCAATGTCCTTCTCGGTAGGGAGAACCTGTTTTTAGCCACTTGTTGAGCAAGAGACAGGCATTCCACAGCTCCCTGAAACTAACCGTTCCCTGTAAGAAATTCTCCAAGCTTGTTTCCCCAGAGAAGAAGTGAGACGAAACTCCTGCTCACATCCCTACTCCATGTCAGGACGGTAGATTGGAGTTGGTGTTATGGCAAGTAGCTAATCTCATTTACTGAAGGACTGAAGTGTCCCAGTGTTCATGGATTTTACCATCACTTTATTGCTCTTACTCTAGTTATTCCTTTGTAAGGACGCGTCCTCTTATCTCTGCATCCTTGGATGTCACTGTGCCAGCAGTGAAAGCTGGCAGTGATATCTCCAAGCAGGCTGGAGACAGAGGTGTGGAGGCACTTGCTCCGAGTGCTTTACTCAGAGATAAGGAGCACGCCTCTGGCAGAGTCTGGGGATGCTGAACCCAGGTCTCCTGGATCCGTCTGCAGTGCCTGAATGTCAGCCTGCCCTTCCTTCCACCTTGTGCTCTGCTCAGCGCCTAAATGCAAAGGAGCCGAGCTAAGAATAGGTAAAAAACCTTAATAAAAAGTTACTGTGCATAGAAAGGAATATCTGAATTTCATTACTAGGACTGGAGAGCATAATTGGAGTCAGGGTGTGGTGGTAGGAATGAACCGAAACTGATGTAATGCTGCATTGCTTGAAGCTTTGCCTGTCCTGCGTATGATTCTTCAGGAGTTTCCCAATAGCTGTCTGCAGCAAGCATCTTTCCTGAGTGAGCACACATTCCTTCCTCTCCTTCACAGTTATCATTTTAGCACATCAGAATAATGCAGGCAGAAACGTGGGACTTGCTCCTTTGTGGGAGTGGAGGACGTCTACATGCTTATTGTGGTAATTGCTGCAGAGAGGATGGCTCCGGCCCCTGGGAGCACGCTGGTCCCCGGGGGGACCTTCCCCTCGGACCCTCCTCTTCGTGCCTCTGCCTGGGATCCTTGCATGGTGCACTCTTGCCCTCTGTTTTTCTACTTTTCCTTTTTGTCTTCAGGAAAAGGGTGCGCTAGTTAAGCTAAGATAAAATTAAATCACTGCTCTGAAGATCTAAAAAAAAAACCAACAACCCTAACCTTTCCCTCCTTATTTTCATTCAGTTGTGTGCGCTCATAAGCTTCCTGGGTCTAGTCTGCGTGGCACAAAGAAGTATGGAAATCTCATGGAAATGTAATTTCCAGCCCAGGGCTTGCAGCTCCATAATTTGCAGCTCCCTAATGTATGGGTTGTTTCCAGGGTGTTTGCTGCTGGGGAACTGTTTATCCCAAGCCACCTTCTCATGAGCTGCTTCCCAGACGCATCCCGACTCGTAGGTCCGGTGTCTTAGGAGCTGAGTCTGTAGGTCCCTGGGGGCTTTCCAGAGGCATAAGCATAACCTCAGGATCATTACAGTCCTGCAGCCTGTGTCATTAGGTCTCTTTCACCTCTCAGGAATTTAGGACAGCTCCTTTGTGAAAGTGCGTGCGTTGTTCCTGCCGGACCTTGTGTGCCGGGTGGGAAGGCCTTTGATGTGAATACAGGGAATCCGATGGAGCAGCTAGATGTCAGTAGCAGGTTGCAAGAGAAGGAGGCTCCCCGGCTGGTGGGAATCAGCTGGGGCTCCCAGAAGAAAGCAGCAGGCTTTTCTCCTTTGGGGGTAGCCCGGAGTTCCCAGCAGACTGAAAACTGGAGGCATGTCTGTAAAATGTCCTTGTATTTTTAGAGGAAGACTGGCAGACTGGGAGAGGTCAAGACCAGAAAGGGAACTTACCAAGACCAAGAAGGGGATTATCTGCCTGTCTTTGCACTGAACAAGGCAGGAGAATACAAAGGGAAAGGAACGTGGAAGGACGTCCTTCCAACTGCTCAGCTGGAGCTCTGAGAGCAACTGGGATATACGCAGAGGAGTCCGACCACTGGAAAACTTCCAGTATAACCACAATAAGCACCTCTCTCTCTGCTGGGAAGCATCTGCCAGCATATCCCTTGGTATACACGTCTACCAAGGGATTCCTGCATCAAGTCCGAGACTTTCCCTAGGACTGGAACTTGTCTTTGGAGAAGACTTGATTTAGAGTCTTGGTTTAAAAGCATCTACTGATGGCAGCTGTTCTGTGTCAGTTCGCAGTAGTTCCAGTGCTGCATTTTCTCATTTCTCTTTATTTCTTTTTATTTCTTACTATGCTCTAGCCACTGGATAGTCATGGATTTAGTGTCTCATAGATAAACTCAAATAAATACCACTTACTCATCTCTCCATGCACTTCTAGAGCAGGAGACGGGCATCCTTCACCTCCCTGACACACTGATGGTGGAATTTCTTCAGCCACTTGCTGCCTGTGAGCCTTTGAGAGGACACTGGCCTGGAAGGTGTCAGGTTGTGTTAAGTCTATTTCTGTAGCAACAGGGAAATCAGTTTCTGTATAAGAGGTGAGGCTAGAAAAGAGTGCAACACCAGACTGTACATGTGGTCCTGAAATGTTTTTGTCTCTATACCCTTTCTCCTTCTCCCCATGAGGTTGACCGCTTCGTAATCTCCAGCTTGTGACAGCAAAGGAATTACCAGGTGGGGGTTGCCTTGCCAAGTCACCCCATAAGTGAGTGTGACTCTGTAACAGCCACATCACAGCGCACCAGAGGTGACAGCAGCCAGTGCTTTAGCTGTAAACCTGCAGGATGGAGTGAGCGTATAAAACCAGTCGCTGCATGGTTTTCTGGTCCAACAAACAGTGTAATGCTCAAACCCCTCCAGCTCATACTGGCTTTTAACTGAAAATTCCCCAAACGCAGACTGACCCCCGTAAGCCCATGGCTGCACCCACCAGAAGAGCTGTGGGGCTGTTACCAAACCGCTGCCCTCGGTTTTCTGCCCAGGTGAGCCTCAGGACACACACACACTGCCCATCTACACCGACTCAGCACCAGCTACCTCTGCTCTTTGGGGGCAGAGGAGGGGCTGATCTTTGTCTTGCTTGTGAGGTTTAAGAAATAATGGCTGTGTGTATCGAAAGACGCTGGCTGGCTGTTTTTCTCTATCGTATTCTCTGCTGAGCTGCACTTTTTCAGCCCTCATCCTGCCCCCTCTGGTTCTGCAGGGGGTGTGATGAGCGTAGAGCTGCTTCTGCAGCAGTTTCTGATGCTTGGGTTGAAACTGCTTGAAACAGGATGCCCGGTCAGTGACTCAGTCCCCAGGTGAGAATAGGTAGGAAATGAACTTTTTGCCACCACTCCTTTTCTCAGTGGGAAGGTTCCTATAACATGAAAGGGCTGGGGCTGAGCAGAAGCCATCTCAGCAGAAATTAAATCAGTTGTGGGACCAAGATCTGTGGGCTGGATGGTGAATTACAGCAGGCACAGCCCAGACGCGCCACCCAGGGCTGAGGCTCTCTCTGCCTGTCCCATCACTGACCTTCTGCCAGTTCTCTTTATTCTCCTACATACTTTTCTGTAATTGTGCTTTAGCAAAGTGCCCTGTGAGAGGAACGCAGGCATCTGCTGGCCGGGGATTTGGTTTGCACCCGGACCACCCCCTGCTTTGCTAAAGGAACTCAGTTTGCAGACACGGGTTTCTTGATTGCATCAGGCAGAAGCAAAGTTTTATTAGAGAAGGTTTTTCACCAGCAGGTACATGAGTGATCATAGTACTGGTTAACCCCAGTAGTAGTCATGGTGGCTGGGCACACGCAGCAATACAGACTGGAAAAAGCAAATAGCAAAATAAAGCAGAATGTGGCCCAACGCTCTGCTCATCCCTCTGACATATTGCTTAGCATCGCTGAGTAATACAGAAGGGCACGTTCCTTGCTCTTAGCAGAGGCATACAGTAAATATTCTCTCTTCATCCACGGCTCTGCTGCAGGGATCTCTTGTTGTATACTCTCATTTCTCTGCTTAATCACAAATCCTTCTGCAAGGCACTGGGGAGATCAAAGAAAACATCACTTTGTTTAAAGCAAGAACAGATTCTTTCCCACACTGTCACGCTGCACACATACGCAGCACGATCATCCCACAAGCCACCTCAGCTGGAATTTCGGATAAATACCGAAAGGAGAGGCCTGGTCGCTGCCTGCCCGTCGGGCAGATGTGCTCTGAGGCTGCCCTTTTACACCGAGATGCCCAAGGTGGGAGCTGCAGACCCTGCACCCCCAATAACCTGGGTGAGGGACCAGCACCAGGGTCCCCACCAGCTCGGTGCCCCTGCCCACACCCATTCTGCTGGACCAGCTGCCACCACGTTCATGTATTTTGCTTTCAGTTTGGCTGGAAGTTTCCCCCTGAAATAGTGCTAGTAATTTTCTACCAAAATCCTCATCGTTCCTGCTTTTTCTTCGGTTTTCAGGGCACTCCTTTCTCCAGCTCTCCTTTTGCCCTAGGTTTTGTGCTGTTTTTTTTCTCTGTGTTCTCTGCCTGTCTGTGGCTTGCCTTCGCTGCCTCTCTCCTTCTGTCTCTCCCTCTTCTTCCTCCTCACTTTTTGCAGTTCTTGTGCTTCTGAGCAGACTGACAGCTGCTGCCTGCTTCCTGAAAGCACTTGCAGCCACTCCTCTGCCTTTCCCAGTAGCTTCGCAATAAAACAATAAACACCCCCTGTAAACTGCATTAAATACCCCCTGTAAACTTCACTGGAAGGGCCTTTGTTGCTGCCTGTCCGTGTTGCACGAGAAAGGAGAGGACTGTGGAAATCTTGCCGTGTTGCAGCTCTTACCTTGTATCTCCGCAGCTGCACAAGATGGCATCTGGGAAGACGAAGTGTAAGTGTGGCTTGTTCTAATGATACCTCCTCCTCCTATTCCACCTGTTCTTGCAACTCCTCCTCCTAGCCCTGACGATTGACTGATTCCTCCTTGCTGACTGTGGGGACAAGAAAGTGACATTGAGTGAAGGGTTTGTCAGATAAATCAGAAGTATGGGTTGCTCATTGCTCTCGATCTCTTTTCCTCTTGGGCATAAAATGGGCAGAAAGCTGCAGGGAGCTCTTCTCCTGGCAATGCCTGGCACAGGATACGGAAGCAGATTATCCCCACTGCCTTCCAATCAGCCCAAATAAGTGAAGGGAAAAGGAAGGGAAAAGGAACTGGAATAAAGCCTCCACCTGTAGCTCACTTTGAGGCTGTTTCAGGATACCCAGGACACAGGTATTGTGCCTCTTGGTGTGTCTAGAGGGTACTCACATGAGGTCCTGCTGGCCACCCTCCAGCAGGCAGCGGTATGTATGGATCTCCTGCTCCAGGCGGCACTTGACGTCCAGCAGGATCTTGTACTCTTGGTTCTGGCACTCCATTTCCGTGCGCAGGTCAGCCAGCTGCTGCTCCACGCACGTAATCTGGCTCTGGAGCTCACCAAGGTGGTTGTTGTAGCGACACTCTGTCTCAGCCAGGGATGCTTCCAGGTTGTCCCTCTGAAGAAAAACGTGTGGCACGTTAGAAATACAGCATGGGAAGCACTGCTTTTACCCACAGAGCCTTCCACCAAAGCAGAACCGTGCGCCAGCTGAGCTGTGCAGCAGCACGCCACCCACCTGGCTGAGCTGAGCCTGCAGATCGATTTCCAGGGCTTGCAATTGGCGTCTCAGTTCGGTGACCTGGTTGTTGCACGTCTCGACCTCCTGACCGCTTGTAATAACCTCCCGATTCACCTCCTCAATCTGCAAAGCACCAAGCGGGTGTACAGACATTAAGGGGATGTCCCAGTGTGAGCCAGACTGAGGATTAAGGAAAGAGCAGAGGAGCTAGCGAAAAACACGGAATGGGGAGAGTTTGGGTGAAGTCTCTCATCCTAATGAAGTAAACCCTGCGTGTAATTCCTCTTCTAATAGTGCCACTGCCCAGTCCTTCCCCCTCCTCATCTGCTTCGTGAAGAGCTCCTGCCTCGAGTCCTAATGACATGTGGCAGAGGGGCAGCATCCCCTGCGGCACTTGGCCAGCTGAAATCAGTGCCGAATGCTGTTGGTTTTGCTTAAGTTAAATAAGTGTGGAAGCATTGCCTGGAAAAGTCAAAGCTGAGTAAATTTGCTCACCTTACACTCATACCAGTCCTCAACTTCTTTGCGATTGCGTTCGATCAGTGTTTCATATTGGCACCTCATCTCCTCCAGGATCTTTCTGAGGTCTGGGCCAGGGCAGGCATTGACCTCCACGCTCACGTCTCCAGTCGATTGTTTCCTCAGGCAGTTCATTTCCTGCAGAAAATCAAATCATTTTTTTAAAAAAACAAGGAAAACAACTGCGAGAACCCAGTTTCCCTGTAGGGAAGAGCAGAGCCCCCGGCAGAGCCCCTCTCTGGTGGGCATTCTCAGCTCCTGGGTGGCACGTGCCGTCTGCATCCATCACTTGCAGCAGAGGAGGAGAAACCCACCCGCAGCCAGCAGTGGCTGCAATTAGCAATTAACGCGTTTTGCACAAGAGGAGCAGGAGCCTACCTCCTCGTGGTTCTTCTTCAGGCAGCAGAGCTCCTCCCGCAGCGACTCCAGCTGTGCCTCCAGGTCAGACCTGCAGAGAGTGAGCTGATCCAGGACTTGGCGCAGGCCGTTAATGTCAGCCTCCACGCTCTGGCGAAGGGCCAGCTCCGTCTCGTACCTGGGAGTGAGAAAGGAAACAAGACAGAGCAGTCAGAGCCTGACCTCACCATCCGCTCTTTTTTTTTTTTTTTGATGTGACCGTCCATCTTTCTTGCAGTGGTTTCCTAGCAAGCCTCCCAGGACATTAGGGAAAGCAAATCCGGCTTGCTCGGTCAAAGCCTGCCCTCAATCCACTTTCTCTGGAGCTTTCTCACCGGGGTGGAGGTGTCACTCACCGCGTTTCCGTGCTCCAACAAGAAAAAACAAAAACTTCCCTTCTGCAAGGCACCGCGTGCCAGAATGGCAGCTCAGGTGAACCCGCGCCCATCCCTGTCTGCGAATCCCTGCAGCTGGCTGCTTTCTAAAAACCTCCGAGCTCCTCACAAAACCTTGCTATTGCCCCAACCTGGAAGTGCCACCAGTGAAGGCAGCTCAGAGGCACTGGATGAGAGTTTTCCACGTAGCCTCCAGCCTGTCCTGGGCACAGGGCTCAGGGGACCTGACCGAGAGCTCCTTGCCGCGAGGTTTTAGGTGGGGGCACAGTGCCAGAGGCAGGGGTGCTGTGTGCTGGGGGGGTACTCACTTCACTCGGAAGTCATCGGCTGTCATCCTGCTGTTATCAATGTTCAGAATGATCTTGTTGTTGTCTATGGTTGCGCAGACAATCTGGAAAAGAGCAGGGTTTGGTACTCAGTCCTGAAGCCTCTTCCCTGTATCCTCAGGCTCAGGTGTGCCCAGAGCAGACCCCGAGCTCTCCCTTCTCTGATGCTGGCTACCAAGCAGCTGAGCGTGGCAGTTACAGGGACGAGTGAAGTACCGTGGAGGCATTAAAATGCTAAAACACACAGTTCAGACAGCTGGGGAATTATAATTAGTGCTGTCCAGAGCCTGCCACGATCCACCCAACCTTTTAAGTCTAAATCTCACTTTCACGGATAAGAGATACAAAAGCTTTGTTCCGAGACTTAATTATAAGTCTGCCTTATTCTGTCTGTTTCCTGGATTCTTTTCACTTTATTCCTCTTTGTGTGTTGACATCCTAGAATTTTTGCCAAATACACTTTGCAGGAAAATGTTTTTAATTTTAAATTGCGTACTCAAAATGCATTCAGGCAATTCTCTCCTTGTTCTTGTTATTAATTACACGTCCAATACATCCAGTTCTCTGTGAAAGAGTAAACTTTAAATAATAAAAAAAGAAATAATTTTAAGCTGGAAATCTGCAAGACTGGTGACAGCACAATATAAATTCATGTCACTCATTATTTATTTCTTGTTCAGTTGTTTTCTTGGCATACATCTCTTTGAACATGTTGGCACAGATCTAGTTCAGAAAGACTACTGAGCCAAGCAAGTTGTATTCTGTGAACCTAACACTTTCCCTTTCAAATATATCTGACGAATAAAAGCAATGGAAACAGTCCAAGCACCCAAGATTTTTACATTTCAGCTCTAGGGCATTCTACGGGCAGTCGTCTTAATGTCTGTTTACAAAAAGCATTGTACAACGAGGAAATGTTACTCTCGATAACTGCAGTAAGTTGTGAATCAACAGCGTGAGAGAAGCTTACGAGGGAGAAAGCAGCCGAGAAATGATGTTACCTGGTTTTGAAGATCTTCTATCTCTTTATAATAGCAGCTGTAGTCCCGTGGCTCACAAAAGGGGCCCTGCTTGGCGTACCACTCCCTGATTCTGCACTCCAGGTCAGCATTTTCTTGTTCCAGGCACCTCACCTTGTCCAGGTAAGAAGCCAGGCGGTCGTTAAGGTTCTGCATGGTGACCTTTTCGTCACCAGAAAGAAGAATGCCATCACCAGCAAAGCCACCTCCAACTACCCCTCCACCAAGACCGATACCAAGGCCACCTCCAATGCCACCGCCGAAGCGGGCACTGCCACCGCTGAATCCGATGCCCGGACATCCTCCGAGGACGGCGGCTCCTAAGCCACCTCCATAGTTTCCACCAACCAAGCTGCCAGTGCTCAGTCCTCCTCCGTAATTCACACCACCACAGTAGCTTCTACCAGAAAACCCTCGGCTACCACCTATCCCACAAGTCGTGTATCTTCCAGAAGAGACTGAGGAGATCCGTGCTCCTCCACCACCACCACCGCCACCAATAACACAGCTGCCACCGCTGGTCCTGCCCCTGAGCGAGCCAGTTGTCTGCTTAATACTACAACTCATTTTGAGGACAGCTGCAGATCCAACCCAAAGCCCAAAGCAAGATGCACAGCTTGATATTGAATCAGACTGCAGGTTGTTTGTTGCCGCAGATCTCTATTTATACCTTCCAAAGGGGGTGCCACCTATAGGGTGTTTCTTCTTCCCACGGGGCTGGCTAGTCTTGCTGTTTATGCCAGGAATAAATAGCCCATAGGCAGTTTCCCTCTAGAAATCCCAGTTCACAAGGAAGATACTTTACATGTCAGCAGCTTATTCCAAAAAGTAAAATAATGTTTTATGAGTCATCAGCTTTTTGTATGATGCAAACTTTACAAGAAGTCAAGAAAAAAAGTTGCCCTAGATTATGTACAAAGAAGAAACATTGGTATTTATAACATCAAAGTCCCTTTTATCTTTTATTAATTTGTATTTATTTTATTCTTAGTCCAATAAACATTTTTGTATCACATGCTATGGTACAGTGTGTGGAATAAAAATGGGAAGTTAATATAAATTCACACTTCTGAAAAGCATGAATAATAGCGACTGTAGTAGTGAAAAGGCAAGGGATATCATGATGTAGATGTCTGCCACCTGGCACAATGAAAGACAGTAGGTCTAATACATGCTTTGCCGTGAGATTTCTTAAGTCACTCAGGTAGTGTCCCTGTGGGTTTAGTTCCCCATTTGTAGCTCACATTGCTCTGGTCGTGCAAGCACAAAAAAACAACTTGCTGTCATGGTCTGCAAAGAGCAAGCCACCTAAATGTGGGACGTTCCTGCTTGTCCCAGACTCAGTGCAAGCTGACACGAACAAAGTACCTCTCTGAAGTTATTTTTCAGTTAAAGTAATTGTTCTCCATGCTGCCTCAATTTGTGGTGATCACAGATAAAAGAAGAGATGAAGGAAAGGGAATATCCATGGGCGATTTAGCCGGTTCCCTGGCTGGACTGTGATGAGATCCGGCAGGTCATTGCCATAACTACTAGCCAAGATTTTATCGAGCACAAAATAAAAAGGAGAAAAGTTTTCCACATGTATTAACTGAGTTTGTCGGAGCGGTACCAGGTAATGGCACAGCCTGGCCATTGCTCACAGCAGAGCAATCTCCCAAACCGGGCAAGCGATAGCCAGAGGAGCCTTCGGAGAACTGGCTCAGCCAGTGCAAGTGTCTTTCTGCGGCAGACTGCCGTAATGAGAGGATATTCTGCTCTCCAGGGGACACAGGCTTCTGTTCCCTACAGCGTGCAATTCCCCGGCCACTCTTACTCACAAGCAGCCTTTGACTCGAGGACGTCCATCTACCTGGGTACAGGAGCGGTTGAGATCGGTCCCCTTTGGAGGTGAGTGTGACACCTGCCCGAGCAGCCAGCACTGGTGGGGAGAAGGGCAGAGAAAACCCCACAAGGGTGCTCGGCAGCTGCTTGGGTGCTCAGCCACTGCTCCCTTGCTGGTGGCTGGTGCTGTGCCTGTGGGTCGGAGAGGGTCCCCGAGCACACAAGGATGCGACCACCTTTTCACAAGCACATTAGGGCTCTCTACTCTCCAGTGAGCTAATTTACTTCTTTATTTAGATTAAAAATGATAAAAGACGCCTACCCAAGGCTGGCAGCATCCTGGAATATTCATTATTCATATGGTACAGTGAAATAACTTGCTCAAGGACAGCGTTGGAGTCTCCCAGAGCTCACATTTCTAAGACCGCAGTGCCTGAAATACAAGTCCATCTTCCCCTAGAAACACATCCCCCGTGCTCCCCACACAGCCTAGACTTACCATAGTGAAAATAGGAGCAAAAAAGGAGGATAGGGAGTAAATCTGGCTTTCATCAGTCATTTTGAGGAATATAATTGAAGACAGGGTGTGGCTGTGAGAGCCTAGAAAAATTAATATAATGTCTGGATTGCTTGGAGCTTCGCTTCTGCTGTGTAGGTTTTCAGAAGTTGCCTAACAGCAGTCTGCAAAGAGCAGGACTCTGCACTAAGGTCGCCTTTCGCTCCCTTTCAGAGCCTTAGGTCTAGGGGGACGTACTGGGGATACTGGACATCACTCCGCAGGTGGGCACAGGGCACTGCCTCACTTCATCACTTACAGGTCTTGGCCACGAAGCAAACTGGTTCACATCATTGCTCAGCCTTTTATGTACGTCCTGCCTCAAAGGTCTACAGGCTACAGGATCACATTTACTGGTGAAGGTTAGAACCAATCCTACTGCTCTTCCAAAGGACTCGTGCTGGGGATCCAAACACATCCTTTGGAGCTTTACTGGGCTCCTGCCAGTTTCACTGGGAGATGGACATGGGGCTGATGCAGCAAATGCATCCAGGAGCCAGTCTGTGGCCAACCAAGCTGTATTTTAGAAGCAATTTGATCGTTTGCTCCACTTGCTGGCTGCCGTGGTGTTTGCTGGCAGGCAGGCAGCTTGCAGAGCCATGGGTGAGCTTCACTCCATGCCATGCAGGGCCGTGCTCTTCCTTACAACCATGGCAAGGCTCTGAGCTGAGACCTCACCATGGATCAGGTGAAAATGTGCTGTTGTGTTTGCTGGCTACATGGCACTCTGTGCTCTCCAGCTGTGTGCCACCATCTCGTGCTGAAACATCCCCCAGTACCGGCTCTTTTCTCCACTAAACTAATTCCTTTTCCTCCTGCAGCTGTTATTTGTGCTCGTGTAGACCAGGAGCATAGCCTCGGGGCAGAGCACTGCGTGGAAAAGGACTGGGCAAGCCCGAGACATAAAAATGTCCCCCAAGGATTTACAACCCTGACGTGATGGAAGGAAGCAAATGGTTTCATACAGATGGAAGTAAAGGAAGCAATGAGACTCGGTTCGCCAGCAGGATTAGCAGTGCTGTCAGCACAGTGTCCGTGCAAACACTGGTAACTTCTGTGGTCATTATGGCAAAAAAGAGAGATGTGAAAGCAGATGGGGAGGCAATGCAGGTAAATACCGACACAGGGATGGGCACTGGGGGGGCAGCAGGACAACGTTACATTTTCAAGGGATGCGATGGGTGGTGGGGTTTGGTCCTCTGGCCCCATGGCCATCCCAGCACGCAGCCTTTTTGCCGATCGTCAGCCTGTCTCCTCCACGTTCTGCTCGCTTTGCTTATCAAAGCTGATAGTGTTGCCTTGTGTCAACTACGAGAAGGGCGTGTCTAATTTGACAACTTTGCTTTCATAAGCATTGCTTCAGTGATGTTTGTGCAACCACACTGGAATATGATTTTATCTTGTCACTTGTAATTACCATTAATGATTTGCATAATAGCCATTAGGCATCACTTATTAAATCCTTCTTTGATGTGATACTGAGCCGGCTCCAGACCTCATGCTCCCATCCTTCAAATGCAGACCACGACTTTTTTTCTGGCTAGTGACTCACTGATTTATACCACCATCTTTAGCAAAATTCCTGTAAGGCAACCGAAAAAATTGCCACAGGGAGCTTGGTAATAGAGTGATCTTAGGTCTTAAATGCACCTCGGTGACGAAGGTGATAACTCTGTGAAAGAAACTGAAAGTTCCTTTCTTGCTGACTGTTCACATCTTCAAACTACCTCTGAACATTTGCTAGTGATGAAGTTCGGTGGAATATGGAGGTGGAGAGAGATGGATTTCTTCCTCCTGAAGCTCACAGCCTTTCCTGATTCACTTTGTGGAGGGTTTTAGTTTCTTTCCAGCACCAACAGATGATGATGGTGCCACCAGGCTTCCCAGCCTCTGCACCTCTGGAAGCACTGCTGATTTCCATGGCAAAGGAATAGAAGAGAAATTGTGTTAGGATAGGTGGGAATACTGATGGCTGCATGAAACTAGAACAATTTCACTGCTGCATGGAAAGCTGTTTCCAGCTAAAACAAGGCTAAAACAAGGTTTTAGCCTGTGGTCCCTGCTGGCAGAGCCATGTGGGTCAAACCAGAACCTGGCAGGCAGGACTGGAGTATTTCAGGTGCTTCCTGAGCTCAGGTACTGTGCAGCGGCACAACAGGCAGGTGGCCAAGGGCACAGGCCAGCTAGAGCCCCCCCTTAAGAGTTTTCTTCTTACCTTTATTTAATACTTGTACTAATATGTCTGTTTTTAATGCACCTTCAGTATGTGGTGATACAGGCAGTTTAAATGAAGTTATTCCGTGTATTGGGCTGAGAAATCTCCTGCTTGCTTATAGTAGTAATTTACTTATGTAAATACTTCTTTATAAATGTTACACAACCCGAGAAACAAAAATACAGGTTCCACAGATAGTTGCAAGGGTGTGAGTGAGACGGTGCCTGTCTGCATCTTTCATAAAACAGACTTATATAGAGAAATTATAGTTTGTACATTACACCAAAACACGGCTTAGTATTAAAAATATGTTGTGCCTGTAATCAGGTATAATTGCGTGTGCAGCGCAGTCCTTAGCTCATGGCTGATTTCCAGCATTAGCAGCTTGCCAATCTAATTGTTTTACTTCTGCCGCTTCGCTCATGTCTTAAACCTCTGGTATGTTCGCTCCTCGGGGATTTTTTCTGATGATGTTGTAATTCGCATGTGTCTGTTCTCTCCGTAGAAAAAGGTGCTGTGTCTGCCAGGGCGATCACAGCGCGTCTCATCGACCCCGTGGGCGGCGATGCCGATAGCTCCTGCTCGCCCTCCGGAGTGCTGAGGCAGCTCTCCCTCGTCTCCCTGCAGCACCCACCCCTGCTCTTTTTATCCTTAGGTTCCTCTCCCGGTCTTACACCTTCAGCCTAAGTCTCTGTCTGTCCTTGACCTACTCCTCTGTGCTGGCTGTACAAGGTTTGCACAGTAAGGAAAGAGCGGGCTCTTGCAGGCTGTGCTGATGTACTGCAGCTGTGCAAGCTGTACTGCGTCTTCTGTGTTTCATTTGTCATCCCTTGCTGCCTCTTCCTGTGCTGTTCCAGGTTGAAAATCGTGCAGGTTATGAAGTCTTTGGGCAGGGGAGGCACCTTTATGTTCCTGCATCGCGTTTAATGCAGCGACCTTGAAGGTGCTGCAGCCAGGTTAAATAATGCCGAAGGAGTGCAGTTGGTGCTGCTGGGGCTGCAGGTACAGAACGAGCCACAGCACTGAGCGCAGAGCCTTGTCCACAAGCTCATTACAGCAATTAACCCACGGGGGTAAGAACTCTCCCATCACTGGGCCAGTGATGGGAGAGGCCATCCCCAAAGGGACATCTGGGGCCATCCCTCAATTGCTGGCCCTCTGTGGAGAGCCATCTCCGTAAAGGCACAGCTCGGAGCCGAAAGGGCAGAGCAGGAGAAATGTCACAGCAGCAGACCAGGCTTTCTGCAGAGCGAGAAAGAAAGCTGGCTACAAAAAGTCCCATCTTCGCTGAAATTTTTGCCAAGAGAATAATTAAGGCTCATCATCTCCCCTGAAGTCTTCTTGTTGGAAGCCTTCATGTTGGATTTGTGTATAAGGTTAGTCATCAAACCCCAGCCGGTGTTTGGGTAGAGAAAAGGGCTAACAGAGCCGCCTAATGAGGAGCAGAGGGGGTAAGCACCATCCGCAGCCTCTCTGATGCATTTAGGGGAAGAGAGGAGGAGAGGGCTGGATCCTGAGCCTTTGCTTGCACAAGCTGCAAAATGCAGCTGTGTTCCCAAATGTGTAATTCCTTTCTCTGTGGTAATGAAACACCACCATCTTTTTTTTTTTTTTTCCCTGCTGTTTACTGTATCTTGCTGTTAAAAAACTTCTCTCCCACATATTAATTTGTCTCTCCCTTTTATCTTCCCACATGTTGCCAGCTGGTTCTTCCTGTTTGCCCTTTTCTTGTTTAATCCATTTAGGGGTTCTTTATTTAGCATTTTCTCTTGGAAGTGTTTCCCTCTACCAGAAGGGCGTGTCAGGTCCAGCAGAACCTTGCTTTCAAAATTACTACTTGGGATTATTGGGGAAAGCTTGTTGTTCTTGATTTTATCCTGTTGCTGCACATTCACATTAATACCTCAAAGGTGTTGTGAATTACAGTCCATTATATTATATTAGCACACGCCTACTTAATGAAAACTTGGTTTTCACTCAGATGTCTCTTTCAATAGGAGATCATCAGTCGGACTGCCCTGAAACTGCTTCCCTGTGCTCTCTCCAACCTCCCTGAATGTTTCTTTCCTTATCACCTTCGACTTCATGTCTTAGCTTACGCCTCCTCCCCTGGAGGCCAACAGCCCTTTGTGCAGCACCGGCTGCTCCCTTTGCTCCACCAGCATCCCGCAGCCGCTGAATTCAGCAGGAGCAGCGTGGCAGATGGGAACACTGAGTGTTTTTTCCTTTTCCCTTAAAATAACTGCTTCGTGGAAGTAGATCAAACACTTCAGAGAAGCCCTGATCTGGGTGGATTTCTAGCCAAAGCTACATTATAAATATAAGTATCTGAGTAACAGGATTTTTTAAATACTTGTATTATAAATTACTTGTAGAATTGCTTTGCGGGTTCAAGGCTGTATCAGTAGTAGCAGAGTTTTATTAGAGACAAGCTTTGGCAGCTGTTAGACGACCGACCACGAGACAGATTAGCCCACGGGTGGAGGTCCGTGGCGGGCTCCAAGCAGCGTTGCAGGAGGAAGCAGCAGGCAGAGGGGCGGCAGCACGGCAGCGGTTCTGCAGGGTCCCTTCCAGCTGGTGCCATGCGCAGGACTGAGAACTGCCAGGTGGCGTTTGCCTTGCTTTTTCCAAAGGATTTGTTCTTCGAGAGACCTCCTCAGAGGGGCGTGCGGTGGGACTGGCAGGGAAGCTCTCTTGTCTGCAGTGACCTGCCAAGAGAGAGGAGGAAGCACTGCTTGTCCCGAGGTTTCCTCCACGTACCCCTTTGTCCTTTTTTTACGTTCCCCCTTCCTCTTGTACTGACATTCCTTTTCCCTCTTCTCCCTAGCTTGCTTGATCTTACGTCCTTGCTGAAAGGCTGATGACTGACTTGCCTCCCCCTGGCAGCTCTTCATTTTCATGTCGTGCTGAAGCTCTTATTGAAACATATCTACTCCTGGTAACTCCCCAGTGACAAAACTATTTTCTTTGCATAAATGTCCTGTGCGTGCATCCCTTCCTGCTGCTTTCTGCTGTACCTAATTAATCCCCAAGCTCTGCCACCAGCGGTCACACCCGCGATCCTGCTGTCTGACCTGCGCTGCCTTTCTCCAGGAAAAAAGAAACCCTCTGCAGCTCCTCGCCGCCCAGAAAACCTGGGCATCTCTTCCTCCTCTTCCCTGAGAAAATGGCTGGGCTAAAGCAGCCGCTCGTGGCCACCCTTCCAGGCTCCTGGAGGACACCTCACCTTGCCTGCTCTCCCCAGAGCCTTAGGACAGGCACGGCTGGCACAGGCTGGCTTTAAGCCCCCCGCTTCTTGCAGCCGGTGGGACTCCAGGGACTCCTCTTCCCGCTGGCCCTCTGTGGAAGGGAGACAGCTCTGGTAAGAAAAGCCCCCGTCAGTCCCACCCTGGAGAACTGCCCCGTGCCAGGCAGTTGTCCCCGTGTCCCTTCAGCCTCTGGTGGCCTCGTAGGGGGCAGAGGCACAGCTGAGGTCCCGTTTCCCCTTCGAGCCACGAGGGTCATTAGGAGCAACATTTCGCACACCTTCCATCCCCCCTGTCTGTCCTGACACTCGGGACTGCCTGAGGCTCTGCGACGAGCTCTAACAGTTCATTTCAGCCACTGCAACTGGCATTTTGGAACAAGAGCCGATTTTTCATGTAACTAATTTAGGACTGGAGGGCCCAGGAGAGCCCGCTTCGGGGCACTACCATTAAAATACCTTTTTCCAAACCAATGGAGCAGGTGGGTGCTCGGGCTGGTTATGTGTGTCTGCTGCTCTTTATGATATTAACAGCATGCCTCTCTCTTTCAAAATCTCCGTCAATGGGAAGCAGGGAAGAGCCAACTGCTTTGCATACAAATTAAATTTCCCCAAACTGTAATTAAAATTGTTGTGCAAAACTGAAAATGTTTAGATAATTTATTGTTTCAGTTAGTTTAACTGCCAGTCCCTAATCCTGTCAAGCAGTGGCAAAGCCAATAAAGCTCGGTTAAAATGGCTGTTTTCATAAAAGCCCTTGCCCAGCTCATGCTGAAAACCTCCCTGGAAGGTGGCGAGGTACCACGCCGTGCCGGGTGGCGGCAGTGGGCTTGGTGGGCTCTCCAGCTACCTGCACTGCCCCAGGAGGAGAGAGTGATCTTCAGCTCGCACCCAGGACATTGAGCAAAGCCAACTCCTCAGGTGCCTCGTGATTTGCTTCCCAGCCCTGTCTGGTAACAGGTCACTACTGGTTGCTCACCGCAGCGTTGTTTTTACCCCTTGTATCTCACGTTTTCCTATATCCCCTAGTCAAAGCCTGGAGGTTTTACTGCGTCCCGCTTTGTCTGCAGTCTGCGTACATGATGTCGTGCTGCCCGCCCTCCAGCAGGCAGTGGTAGGTCTGGATCTCCTGCTCCAGGCGGCACTTGACGTCCAGCAGGGTCTTGTACTCCTGGTTCTGGCACTCCATCTCTGCCCGTATTTCGGCCAGCCGCTGCTCCACGCAGGAGATCTGGCTCTGGAGCTCAGCAAGGTATTTGTTGTAGCGGCATTCGGTTTCTGCCAAGGAGGACTCCAGATTTTCTTTCTGAGAATGGAAACAAGAAAAAGGAACCCAGGTACGCTGCAGGCTTAGCCCACTTGGTCACGGGGTGCCGTGACTTTATGGGAGAGGTCCCACCAAAAAGCTGGATCAGGGTGTCCCAGCTGGACGACTCTGGTCGTGAAGCTTTCCAAAGGAGGTGAGGAGTCTGAGATGCAAATCGTGGTGGCATCGCTTACCATGGTGAGCTGGGCTTGCACATTGATCTCCAAGGCCTGCAGCTGGCGTCTCAGCTCAGTGACCTGTTTGTTGCTTGACTCTATCTCCTGGCTGCTTGTGATGACCTCCAGGTTCACCTCCTCCACCTGCAAAGTCAGCACAGAGCACTCCTTCCCTCACCTCGCCGCAGCATCTCAGCAAGCCGGAGGGCTTCGACCACGCTGCTTCTGCTCACGCTGCAGCAACCCAAGCATTTCCAAATCCCCCTTCCTCCTCTGTGACCCACCACGCAGTGCCTCCTCTGCCGTGAGCAGAAGAGCACTGTAATTGGCAGTATAATTAACAGCAGAGCACACCCCTGGCAGGATTGCTGCCACCCAGACGTCCCCACTAAGTGGAGGTGACTTAATCTCTCGTTTTTCCCCCCGATAAGCAGAGTAGGGTAGAGCTGGGCACGTGTACAGTACCTTGCAGGCATACCACTGCTCGGTCTCTTTGCGGTTGCGCTCCATCAGCGTTTCATACTGACACCTCAGGTCCTCCAGGATCTTCCTCAGGTCCGGGCCAGGGCAGGCGTTGACCTCCACGCTCACATCGCCCGTCGCCTGTTTCCTCAGGCAGCTCATTTCCTGCAGGGGAGACGCGCAACATCCGCGCTCAGCGGGGACGTGGCTTCTTTCCGCGTGCTTCTGGAAGAGCGGGGAGGGATCTGACCTCCTCGTGGTTCGTCTTGAGACAGCACATCTCCTCGGTCAAAGCCTCGCACTGCAGCTGCAGGTCGGTCTTGCAGCTGGCCAGCTGGTCCAGGACGGGCCGTAGGTTGCAGATGTCTGCGTCCACGTTTTGCCGGAGGCCACATTCGGTCTCGTACCTTAACCACAGGCAAAGAGGAAAGCCAGCGCGTCAGCATGGCACAGCAAGTCCTCGAGTCGGGTTCATGGGGAAAAAAAATGAGGAGCGAGCTCTTCTTTTGCTTCAGGCATGCTATGCTATGAGCGTTGCCAATGCTATCCGTGCCTTTCACAGAGACCTGTGTTTTACACGGCAGCACGATGAGCAATGGTGAGCCCCCAGCACTGCGTTAGGGTCTCCGTGTCACCATCGCTCACCTGCCCATCCAAGGGCAGTGCGAACTGCTCCATCCAGCACGGGGCTGTACTCACTTCACTCTGAAGTCGTCGGCAGTCATCCTGTTGTTGTCAATGTTCAGCAGGATTTTGTTGGTCTCCATAGCTGCACACAGGATCTGCAAAGGAAGCCAGAGGAGAGAGATTTGGGCTGGCAGGCTCTGCTGGCTCCAGAAGGCCCTGGAGGAAACATCTACCACGGTACTGCAACGCAGTCCTTCCATAATCAATTCGTATATTGGTGTTAGTAATCTGTTAAATGGCATTTCACCAGGAAAATCTGCATGCCAGCTTGGTTGAGCAGCTGCAGAAACCTCAGTTCTCCATAAAAGCAGTGTGCTGCTCGCCCAAGCTGTCACACTGCATATAAGCTGTGTCTCCATGTGCACCTCCAGAGGCAGATGCTGCCTCTGCCACCTCACATTGGACATCTGCATGCAAAAGCGAAGCCCCAGAAAATTATTTTCTTGAAAAGCATTGATTTACCTGGTTTTGAAGATCTTCGATTTCCTTATGAAAGCAGCTGTAGTCGCGCGGCTCGCAGCTGGGCCCTACTTTGGCGTACCACTCCCTGATCTTGCACTCGAGATCCGCGTTTTCTCCCTCCAGGAGCCGCACCTTGTCCAGGTAGGAGGCCAGGCGGTCGTTGAGGTTCTGCATGGTGGCCTTTTCATTGTTAGCGAACAGGATCCCCTCTCCGCAGCCAGCACCAGCCCTGGCGAAGCCCCCAGCAACGCCACGAGCGCACATGCCCCCGCCGCCAAATCCGATGGTGGAACAAGCCCTCGGCGCGGCTCCGAAGTTCCCACCGGCCGCACTGCCGGCGCTCAGCGGCTTCCCAAGGAATCCCTCGCTGGAGCTGCCACCCGAAAAGTTGCCGGCTGCAGCCACGAAGTCACAGGCGGCGTGTCTGCCCGAGGAGGCGGAGGAGACCTTTCTGCCAGCCCCAGCTGCCGAGCTGCCGGCGCTGCTCCTGACTTGGGAGCAGGCAGTGACGACCTGCCTGACGGCGCAGCTCATCCTGAGAGCAGCGAGGATCCAGCCCAGAGCCCAAGGCAAGCTGCACAGATCGCCGCGGGATCAGGCTGCCATCCCTCTGTCCCCACAGCTGCCTATTTATACCCTTCCCCGTGGATGTTAGCGCTGGAGAAGGGCTGTTTATTCTTCCTCCTTGTGACCTGGCTAGTTTTCTTTCTCTCTTTTTTTTTTTTTTTTTTTTTCCAGCCTGGAATATTTCCCCATAGGCGTTTGTCTCCAGCAATCCCACAACAGAAAGATGCTTTGGTTAACAGAAGCGTGTTTCAAAACTACATCAAAAATGGTACTTCCTGAATCATCAGGTTTGACTTGTGATGACAACCAAACAGCAGTGACACAAAAAAAAAACGACGATACCCAAGAGTGCCCGGGGATTGAAACATGGCAATTATCCATCCCTGGCGTGGACAAGTCTGCCCGGGAAGTGAGAGCTGTGGGAAAGGTGCCCACCTCCTGCCCGACAGAGCCTGTCCGACCCCTTTACGACCCAAAGTGAGGGTGCCCATCGTGCAACTGCCTTGGGGTGCCTGGGTTTGGAGCCAGGAGAAGGTTTTTGGCTGTGCTGCCCATCCCTGAGCGCACGGCACTGGGGACCCCTGGTGCACTGGGGGCGGTCAGCTGGGTGAGATCCTGCCGGCGTCTCCGACGTTGGACCTTGAGACTGGAGAGCACGTGAAATAACACTGTGCTCGAGTGTACTGGTGGTTGCTTGGTGCTTCTCTGTCTCTTGCATGCACCCAAATACCCCCTTCCAGAGGGGACACACCAGGATATTTGCTCTGCTGCTCTCAAAGATAGACAAAATATGCAAGTATTTATCCAAAATGAAAGAGAAAATGAGATTTCCTGAGTACCAAATGTTGCAGTCAGCTACGGATATTCACTGCCAAGAGAGGACAGCCACATAAGATGCTTCATAAGATTTCTAAAACAGTAGCATGGAGAATTTTAGAAGCAGCCTGATCCTGTGTAGGTCTGACCCAGTTCCAACCAGCACCATGGAAATTCTCTGAATACCATCTAGGAGAAGCGTGTTAAATTTAGAAAAGAGAGAAGAAAAGAAAAAGGATATTAAAGCTAATTTTTAGTCTTGCAATGCTGAATTGAGGAAGAAGGGAAATAATTAAAATGTTTTGTCATCCGGATCTTTCATTTTATTAATAGTATTAATACAGCCATGGTAATATTGGCTGCCTTTTCCCCATTTGTTTTTCAGCATTGGCTTTGGCGTCCAGGTCACCTGGACACTTCACATAAAGGATGCGTCAGGTGCAGCCTGGTTCAGAAATATTGCTTATGCCATTTGGGTAGGTTCATTAGTCTTGATTTTATCTTGACACTGCAAATCCAGAGCACCTTAAATGTGGTGTGGATTCCGTCTATGTCCATCCTTTGTTATGTCCCTAATTAGCGAGTGAAGCCTGTGCCATGGTGCCATGGCATGCCTCATCGGTGGCGAGGTCGGGAGCAGAGGCTGTGCCAGGGCTTCTGCCTGCAGCTGCCCACACTGCTGGAGCCATGCATTGGGGCTGAACTGTCAACATCAGGGTTTTTTTTAGTGAATTGCAACGCTGAGCTTAAATTGAATTCAATTTAATTGAAAAATATTTTTCTACAAGAAAAAAAGCATAGATGATATTCGTTTTTTAAAATTATTGAGAACTAAGCAGAGGTGTCCATGTTCCTTGCTTACATTTTGGGCTTCAGTCCTTGTTCAGGTCTCTGTAGCCAATGGTGAAATAGAATCTGCACAACTTTTGTAAAGGAGAGTGATTTCACTCTGGATTTGACTGGACTTTACTGGATTTGTATGTTCTTTCTTGGTGGCTTTCTTCCTTTCCAAAATCTGACATTTTTATTAAAACCAGCTCTTGCTTTTACACCAGCCCATACCTCAAGACCCGCCAGCAGCTGCAGTCTTCCTTTTATTAAAGGAGATTTCCATTTCGGATGAAGAGCTCTGCTAACGATGCTATCTACATGCGTAATGGAAGGCGCTTTGCAGAGCCCGCTTTTGTTGGCTTCCAGACTGGAGTCTCCAGCAGGAAACGTGCTCGGCACGGCCGCGGGCAATGCCTCCGACGAGCTGTCCTCGGCCGACCTCGGAGCCCCTCGGCAGGCAGCGCTGTGCCCGGGGGCACGGAGCAGAGGAGGGAAGGCCCGTGTGGATTCCCCGGCAGGCATTTCAGAAAAGAGCAGTGCAGGCCTGACAAGGAAAGATAATTTCAAATAACAAATGAGCTAGGGAAAAGCCTCCCCTAGGCGAAGGTGCTGTTCCCATGTGATTTCGTGAAAAAAAAATAGAAAGGAAGGAATTATACCACAACTTCACATTTACTTCTGGCACTCCGCTTTAAAAAGGAGAGCAGGACGGTGGTAGAGGATGGGCTCTGTGGCATTATTCCCAAGGGCTGGTCTCCTGTACAAAATCATCAGGTTCAAAAGAGGGATGAAAATGAGAAAGGACTGGATTTCCCCGGAGAGAAGTCCTTTGGTTGTCTCGGAATATTTTAAGACTTGAGACTGTTTCTTAAGCAGCATGAAGTATGAAGTAAAGAAAGTGTAATGTGCCCCCAAGAGGGAGATGCAGCATTTCACATTATTCCAGGTATCCCTGAGTCATGAGCTGTGCTCGCACCCAGAACTGCCCCGCAGACATCGTGACTCACGCGCGGCACCGGAGCCCCGAGCTGCTGCCCCTCGCCCTGCCTGACCGCGAGCCCACGCTCACGTCTGGGCTCGAAGCAACCACCAGGGAGTGCCAAGGGAGAGAGGCTGAGCACCAGGCAGCGGCTGGCACCCAAAACACACGGCCAGGGCTCGGAGAAGTCCCTTCAGCCTGTTCATCTCTGGTTTCTGGCTCGGCGATCCTTATCAGGAGGCATCGGCACAGCAGTGAGAGCTGTGAGTGGCCCCACAGCTGCTCTTTCTCAGCCAAGCTTCAGGATTTCGCCCCTAGAAAATTCTCGTGTATACTGTTTACGAGTATTTTCTTATCTAGCTGTTGCCTAAACTGTCATTCCCAGGTTTTCAGGGTGTTACTGCTGCACCGAAACTGTTTTCTGACTCGCTGATGACGCCAGAAGCGCCAGGGTTCTGAGCCCAGCTTTGTAAATCACTCCAGGCAAATCGTTCAGCTTGAGTCTCAATTTCATGCTCTGTAGGACGGAAATAACAATAATAGTAATCCTTTTCTTAAGGGCGTTGTAGAACATCTGATGTGAACACGGAGCTTTAAAGGTGGGAAACACAATCCTCATGTTAAGTCTTACTCATTGCATGTACTCCTGTTATTACACATCAAGCTTGACACCAGCACATCCTACACACTTGTCTCCGTGTCTCAGCTGATGAAATATCTCTCAAAGACATTCTTGGTTTTCCTTTTTTGTTTCACTGTCCATTAAAGTTTCACCACTCTTTGCAGAGGACTTTTGTAAGTCTTTGCTGAGTCCCACCAAAGCTTTTCTTGTTCTTGCATCTTGCAGAAAACTCGAGAAATGCTCCCCAAAACCAATGTTTCTCCATCTCTTGGGTGTGATAATTTGTCCACATTTCACAGATGCAAGCGATAATTGTAGAGCAAGGTGTAATAATAGAAAATAAATTCCCTAATGGCTAGGTGGTATTTTCCTTCTGTTTGATCACTGTCATGCAACACAGCAATCACGTACGTGTGCGAAGCATGGCCTTCCATCCTGTTTGTGGTAATAGCGTTATGGAGAGCCTTATGCAGGATTTAAGCCTTTTTGTTAAAGCAAATATATGTTGGTGAATCAGGAAAATGCCCGATACGATCCTCCCAATGGAACTGAATGGATTACAAAGCTGGGCTTCCCATCAGCTCACCTCCCAGGCATTCAGTTCAGGCCATTCCTGCAATCTCTCCCTTGCGTCCTTCTGGCCATGCCTTACTGGGCCGCCAGCAGAAGCAGTGCTCTTGGACCGGTGCCTTCTTTTAGCCTCCTACTTACATTGAAATGGTTGGTTTTTTTTCCAGAAAGCCCTTCTGTGTTCGGTACACTTGGGGCATTCCGGCCTGAGAGTCCAATAGCTGCCTACATATACATCTGAAATAAAATAAATATCTTCTGATGGCAAAAACCGACGCATTTTGGTAGTAGGGTGATGGTTGGACCAGATGATCTGGAAGGTCTTTTCCAATCTTAATGATTCTATGATTCTGTGATTTTCAGTTTAATCAGAATTTCCACTCTGCACCTTGTCCATCGCCATAAAGGGCAGGACAGCTTGATGCTACAGGACAGTTTTGCTTGATCTAGTTTTTATTTCTGAGACGGGTGTAGCTCGCTTGGGTTGGGAGACTTCCTCTTTCCTCAAGGAAGGTCTGCAGTTGAGCAAAGCATGATACAGTCAATGAACCCTGCACTCTGGTTTTTGTTTCATTTCCTACTTTTTTTTTTCTGTAATTGCTGAACAATAACACAGAATGATAGCATCACCTCTGAACACACTCCCTTTTCTGGAAAGACCTGGCGGGTTCCCCACTTCTTCGATCACCTTCCCGTGCCTCTGCTTGTCTCGTCATGCCTCGCATGGCATCGTCAGCTCTTTTCAAGAGTCTGCTCAGGCCGGGTGCGTGCCTTTGTTCTTGTTCAATAAGTGCCTCGATGCCTTTCCGGAGGCTGAAGAGGATGAATCATCAATAACAATCCAAGAGACAAACCTGCCTGAATTGAGCCGCAGAAGCCCCTTGTAGGATCACAGAATGGTTTGGGTTGGAAGGGACCTCAAAGCCCACCTCATTCCAACCCCTGCCACGGGCAGGGACCCCTCCAGCAGCCCAGGCTGCCCCCAGCCCCATCCAGCCTGGCTTGGGCACTGCAGGGACAGGGCACCCCCAGCTCCTTGGAGCAGCCTGGGTGGTACTCACTGCCCTCCGAGTACAGAATTTCTCCCTAATATCCTTATATTGTGTATTTTTGGATCTAAGTGATCCACCAGCCTTTTGGCTCTGAGATGACGTTCTCTCCCATCTCTGGCCCACAAAATACACGTGGGGGATGTGCAACAAGCGCAGCACCCTTTGGTTCCTGCTGCTCTCCGTGGGAAGTGAGTGGGCAAAGCAAAGGCTCAGCCTGGTACCAGGCTGCCCATGCGCGGGTTGCATCACCTCGTCCTGCGTGGCAGCGTGCCCGCAGACGGTGTTGACATAACGATAACCAGCTCATGTTTCAAGAAGGATTTTAGCAGTGATCTACTAGATGTCACAGTGATAAAAAGTTATTGCCACTCATCGCGCTGCAGATTAAGCAGTGGTTGCTTTAGAGCCTGTTAAACGCAGCCCTCGGCAACGTTAAAATGCCTGCATGAAGTTTTCGTGCAATGCGCCTAATAGTGTGATTTTAAGACAGGCAAATGAGACAGAAGGAATGTTTGTGCAAGGTTTGCCAAGCCGTCTGATGCTGTGCTCGTTTAAGTTCAGCCTGTAGGTGAAAGGGATTCTTTACAATATCAGGACTTTGAGAACAGAGCTTTGTTTTGTTGGCTTTAAGCAGCTCCCGTTTGGCACTTTGTCCGAAAGCATCCTTGCCTTCGTTTCACATCAAAACGATCAGTGTACGTCTCAGTCATCCCATGGGCCTGTGCTCAGTGTTAAAAGCTGCCCCAAATTATTTTTGCGCCAAGTGGAACCCATGCTCCTCCGCTCCCCTCCCCACGCCAGCTCCTTCATGTGGTTTCTCAGGACTTTCCCTGGCGCGAACACACAACCCCGGGGCTTTGCAAGATCACCTATCAGGGACAGACAAGTCTGCAGTTGCATGGATGAAAAAAAAAAAGCTTTATTAAATGTGTACAGAGTGCACGTTAGCACCTGCGCAAAAATCAGGGTAAATCAGGGCGCAGAAGCAGCCGGGTGAAGCTGCCTGCGGCACAGCCCCAGCGAACAGAGCCTCGGCCAGGGCTTGGGTCAGCGGCCACGAGCCTGAGCCTGGGGCCGAGGGTCCCCAGCGCCGTTAGCGGGTGGTGAGGGCGACCTGCTCCCGGGAGGACACCACCTTCCCGTCCTGCACCTCCTCCACGATCGTGCGGACCTGGCGGGAGGACGTCATCCCTGCACAAGGGAAGAGGGAGAAAGTTATTCGGCGGGCAGGGAGGGGAGAGATCTCCTACCAGGGGCTCGGGTGCTGCACGAGGACGATGTGGGAAATCCCACGGGGTGCCAGCCAGCACGGCTTGGAACAGCTCCGTAGGGCTGGAGGAGGGAAGAGCCAGGCTGCTGAGCAGGCTCGGGAAGGCAAAGGGCCCACTCCCTAAATTCCTGGTGCGGTTTGGTCCTGCAGGTCTGCCCCCAGGTGCAGCGCTGGCTGCTCGGTCACAGGGCTCATTTAGGCCGAATCATTCCTGCGATAAAGGCATGCGAGGCATTTCCCTTCCTGACAGCTTTTTCCTGTGGTTACTCGTTGTAAGATGCTCGCACGCCGTGTCCTGGCTGCTGACACTGCCTCAGCCGGCGAGGCACACCTGAGGACTGCTCCTCAGCCAGGCTGGCAGCTGCTCTAGGAGCAAGCCCCAAAGCTGTGTGCATGGTGTGCGGGGCAAGGTGCGCTCTTACCGTCCCTGCCGGAGTGCGAGGACATCGCAGAGGAGTACTGGGAAGAGATGCTGCAAGAGAAGGAGAAAACAAAAGAGAAGTTAGGGACAAACTTTATTGCTTTGTGGGCTCTGTACTGAGGCAGGGGAGCAAAACAGAGAAATCTCATGGGGGCTGCAATAACATCTGCTGTGCTCGGTGTCTCCTGGAGGGAGAGGAACCATTGCCCCCTTCCAGATGGGACCAGTGCCTGCTGCAGCATCCCACTGCAGACAGAAGCCAGGGACAGAGCTATTGGGCTTCTGTGGCTGGCATGAACAGCAGCATGAGCCGTGAAAGCTGCAATCAGGGTGAGGCCCTGGCCAGCAAATTTTTCTGCCTACTGCCTGTCCCCTCTGACCCCGCTGCCCCAAGTGAAGCCCTTTACGCACTGGGCGTCCTCGCCCTCCAGGAGGCGGCGGTACGTGGCGATCTCCTGCTCCAGGCGGCACTTGACGTCCAGCAGGACCCTGTACTCGTGGTTCTGGCGCTCCATGTCGCAGCGCAGCTCGCCCAGCTGCTCCTCCACGCTGGTGATCAGCCCCTGCAGCTGGGCCAGCTGGGCGCCGTAGCGGTTCTCTGTGTCGGCCAAGGTGCCCTCCAGCGCCGCTTTCTGTGTGTAGAGGAGAAGGACGGGGTCAGAGGGGGACAAGGATGATGGGGAAAGGAGGGGACCAGCCAGGGGACCCCCTGCCCACAGGCAGCAGCCCCTCGTACCGTGCTGAGCTGGGACTGCAGGTCGATCTCCAGGCTCTGGATGGTGCGTCGCAGCTCCGTGATCTCCGTCTTGCCGCTCTGGAGCTGCTCCGTGTTGATGGCCACCTCGCGGTTCAGCTCCTCCGTCTGCAAGAAGGCCAAGCCGTGCCGTTACAGCCAGGTGAGGGGGCTCAGCCTCGGGCCCCACAGTTATGCAGGCAGGCAACAAGCTCACCTTGCTGAAGAACCACTGCTCGGCGTCCCTGCGGTTCTTCTCGGCCAGGCTCTCGTACTGCTCCCTCATGTCGGCCAGGATCTTGGTGAGGTCGATGCCAGGAGCAGCGTCCATCTCCACGCTGATCTCTCCACCCACCTGCCCACGCAGGGCGTTCATCTCCTGCAGGAAAAGAGACACATTGGAGTGGAACCATCATATTTTCACCGTGACAAATTTCACATCACTCCTGTTATTCACACCCAGCAGCTGAACCTCACAGACCTCCTGTCTTTAGGGATCACCGCCCTTCCCCATGTGCATTTGTGTGTCTCCTGACAGCCCTCATTGCAGACAGCCCTGCACGCTGCACCTGGCCCCCTTTCCATTGCACACAAGGTCCATTTTGTCAGCACCAGTTTGTGCCCGGCTCCGTGCTCACCTCCTCGTGGTTCTTCTTGAGGTAGGCCAGCTCCTCCTTCAGGTTCTCAATCTGCATCTCCAGGTCAGCTCTGGCCAGGGTCAGCTCATCCAGGACTCTGCGCAGGCCGTTGATGTCAGCCTCCACGCTCAGGCGCAGAGCCTGCTCCGTCTCAAACCTGCGGGCACACACTCACAGTTAATCCATGGAGCCCTGCTGATACAGATTTTTTCTTCTTGTTTTTTTTTCCCTAGTGTGTGCATTTCTGCCAAGCACCTTGCATGTGCATGCACAGCTCTCTACAGAGCAGGAATGTCAGGACAACGCTGTGTCCAGGAAGAGATGCACACACCCAAATGTCCCGCAGCCAGCAGTGAGCTGGTGGTGCGACTTCAGTTGCAGAAAGCAAAGAGAAGCCTTAAATGGGCTGGCTTTTCCCTCCCTCCTCCCAGGAGCTCCGTTAGGCATTGCACTTACTTGGTTCTGAAGTCATCAGCTGCCAGCCTGGCATTGTCAATCTGTAAGACGATGTTGGCATTTTCGACGGTAGCAGCAAGAATCTGGGAGGGAAAAAAAGAAAAAAAAGGAGTGAAAAGGTCATTCCGTAACTTGCATGTTGCTGTCAGAGTTCCTGTTCAGGACTGCAGCAGCACAGAACCGCCTGCCCTTGGGCTGGACTTCCACAGGGACTGCAGAGAGAGGCGGGATGCTGCAGCTCAATCCCTCCTTGGCACGAATTTGGTCTTGTGAAGGCGCCGGCACGCGCACGTGTCACAACCTGTTCCCTGCTGGAGCGGCATCTCCGGACACTCCCGCAGCTCTCAGAGTCCTGGCAGTGCCCTGGGCCACGTCTGGCAGCACCGAACGGCCCAGCCGAGAAGGGAGGTGAGGAAGGAGTGCCTTGTGCCCGGATTGCTTTCGTAATTGCACCCCGGGTGCAAATATTTGTTCTGGGATTCAGAAAATGATTGGCCATTTAATGAGCAGTAATTTCTGTAGCCACAAGCTAATGAAAAGCTCGCGCTGAGCTGTGATGCTTCGGGGGGTGTTTTAGCAGTAATCCAGGAGGGAATATTGAGCTCGCAATTTGGCAGCTGCAGGAGGAGGGAGGAAGGGGCTGCCTCGCCCTGGGCAGAGGCTTTCTGAGACCAGCAGTTCACTGCTCGCCTCCGCAGCTCTCCGTGCTGCAGGTCAGAGCGCGCCCGATGGGCTGCAATTTGAAGAGGAGCTTCGTGTGTCAAGGCAAGAGCCTTTCACCCCGTCGTGAAGCCAGGAGAAAGGGAAAAGAACTGAAAAGTTCTAGGTTGACCAGAGCCTGCCAGTGCCACTGCCCCTTTCCCTGGCGTTTGCCATCACAGGCAGGACAGATGCCCACCCGCACACCTCCGTCCCCTCCGGTGGAGCCTGGGCTGACCAAGGATGCTGTCACCTGGCGTAGACAGTGCTGAAGGACCATGCAGTCAGCTCCCAGTGAGTAATATGGGCAGAGCTGGTCGTGGAGAGGAACACGATGGCAGGGCAGGAGGGGAAGGACAGATTCAGGTCCTTTTGCCCAAGGACCTTTGCCTAAAATCAGCCAGGGGGCTGCTAGGAACAAAGGAACAAGCTGGGCCGTGATTTCCTGTGCTGTGTTTCAGCTCAGCTGAGTTCAGCACCTCTGAAGCCACCTCCTGCAACCCCTCTGCCCTGGCTCCTCCTGGTTTTTCACTTGAGCCTGTGCTTGCACCTCCCAAAGAAGAAGCATCCCATGGGGCAGTTCCTTCATTTTAAGCTCCTCTGCTCAGCCTCCTATCGGGCTGGAAACGATCTGATTTGTAGGATCTTCACCAGAACTGCTTGGCATCACAGCTTGCATATCATTCTTCAGGAGTGAACAGGCACAAGGAGATAACGTGTCCCTGCCTGCAGAATGCTCAGTCAGGAGCCTGGCAAAGGCAGCACACACTTGGGGCAGGAGCAGCATCGAGGAGAAGTGGGCAATGCCTGAGAACCGAGCCAGTGTCCGATACCCTCAGGCTCCAGCTTTCCTGCTCACCTTCCTCCCTGCACTGAAATACCCAACTGAAAGCACATCCTTGTGCCTCGTGGAGGACGTGGTCCGTAAACTGCTGCTAACAGGTTATGGCTATGATTTCCAAGCAAGGTATTTCTCTTTTCCCATCTCAGACCATTACCTGTCATCTGTTAATTCTTGTCCCTTTAGGTTTTAGGGACAGGCTCATCTTTAAAACAAGGGACTTTAGTGAGGACTTGGATAACCACAGCATCCTACCTTGCTCCTGAGCTCCTCGATGGTCCTGTAGTAGGGGCTGTAGTCCCGGTCGGGACCAGGTCCCTGCTTCTTGTACCACTCCCGGATCTTCACCTCCAGGTCGGTGTTGGCATCCTCCAGGGCACGCACCTTGTCCAGGTAGGCGGCCAGGCGGTCGTTGAGGTTCTGCATCGTCTCCTTCTCTCCGGCCGGGAGGATGCCATCGCCCCCTCCGAAGCCACCTCCGAAACCGCTTCCGAAGCCGGCCCCGAAGCCGCTTCCGAAGCCAGCCCCGTAGCTACCCCCGAAGGCAGCACCCAAGCCCCCTCCGACGCTGCTGCAGTAGCTGCCCCCATAGCCGCTGCCCAGCCCCGAGACGATGCGCGAGGAGACGGAGTAGCTGCTGGAGCCTCCGTGGACGCTGGGGGCTCTGTAGCCTCCTCCGCGCACGCAGGAAAGCCTGCTGGAGCCCCCCCCCAGGCCTCCCAGGCCCTTGAGGGAGGAAGAGGAGGAGTACTGCCTGACAGTGGTGGTGCTCATGGCGAGGGATCAGTGGAGCTGTGGCGCTGGAGAGGGACACCCGGCTCGGCAGCGCAGACAGCGAGAGTGAGCTTCCCCCGGGCTTGGAGCCCTTTATAGCCCGGGCAGGAGGCGTTGCCGGCGCTTTTTTTTTTTTTGTTGTTGCATTCCCGATGATTTTCATCACTCCTAAAATCTGAGCCAACTTCCAGAATCGTCATTTTTCCTTTGTTCTCTCATGCTTTTTGTCATATTTCACTCGAAACACCTTATCTCAAGAAGGGCGTTTTAAAACTTCTTCCGTTTCCAAGTAAATAGTCAGGTGTGATTCAAAGGAGGAGGCTCCTTGCTCAGGGCTACATTTTAATATTCCTTTGTGGTGTTAGCTCAGAATTCAGCCTGTGTTTGAGTGGATTAAGTCAACATCTCTTTTGCTGTGTCTGTTTGTCTCAGCTACCACCGTCCCCTGCTCACACTGCACAGCCCGGCTGCAGGACCACGACCAAGCAGGGAAGCCCAAAATCCATCCACATCTGTGAGCCCAGCGGTGCTGGAAGGAATTTGGCTGCCAGTCCTGGAAATGCAAGTCCTCCCTTTCATCCAGCATTGAAAAAGGAGTCAGTCCTTCAGGGCTCATTCAGTTCTGCCCTTCTGAGACCACCCAAGAGCGGAGGAATAAGGGCAGGCAGTAAGGAGGGGTTGTTCTCCCTGGTTCTTTGTGAACAAGCTTTGAAAACTGTTCAGAAAGGGCAGGGCATGGCTACTAGCTGCAATAGCTTAAAAATAATGGGATTCTCCAGGAAAAAAATGGAGAATTGCATCAAGCAAATGAAGGATGTTGGGAAAAGGGCTCCTGGTCACTGGGCACTGGGGAGCAAAGAGCTGGAAGCTGGCAGCACCGTGGTGAAGCAGCTAACGCTAACACTGCTTTTGGTGTGAACATCCCAATCAGTTGTGAGCGGGGAGGATGACTTCAGTGTGAGTCTGGAGCTCACAGCTCCCGTGTAAAGAGGGATTTGGGGGATCTTGGCTGCCCTGCAGAGCGAGGAGGCTCCAGAGACCCGTGTCCCATGCGTGGTCGAGCTCGGCTGTCGGTTCCCCGTGCTGAAACCGCAACCCTGAGTGTCACTCGCTAATCATGCAGGGTGTGGAAGAGCAGATATTTCTCATGTGTGCGCACGGTGAGCTGTTCGACTGTGTTCATCGACAGGCCCCAACAACCCCTTCCCAACAGCCAACTAATTCGTTAGATCACTTGCCAGGAACGGGGGGGAAAGAACTTGGAAATACGCAACGAAGGTACGGGCTAAGTAGCTTTGAATGGCACGACGCCCTCCCATCTGCGAAGGCAGCTGGGAGCGATACGGGGCTGGGACGTGCCCTTGGGATTCCACTCGCTGGCAGCTATGGGGAAGCACAGCGGCAGATGTGCCCGCTCGGAGGCAGATCTGCACAGCAGCCCACTGGCAGAGGAGGAGGAGACCCAAAAGCTCCTCCGTGTGCTCTCCGGATGGAGGGAGCCTTCGGTCTCTTGGCGGAGGCACCTTCTTGTGGTGTGAGCACCAGCAGCCGAGGCTTGGAGCCGCTTGACACCCGTGTTTTGTTCCTCTCCTCTTTGGATGCAGCACAAGGGAGGCAGGGGCCGGGAGCTCCGAGCCTGGCACTTTCTTCTCCAGCTCCATCCACAGCTTCACCTTGATAACATCAAGAGGCAGAGCTCACGGATCATCCCCGCTGAAAGGGGACCACCAGCGACACCAGCAAGTCCCTCTACAAGCCCAAACCCTCAGCCTGGACGCTGGTGAAGCCTTCAGGGCAGTCAGCCAGCAGCAGTAACCAGCTCCCCACAGCCCCTGTGTAGGATGCAAAACCATCACTGCGTTACGAGGCGGACAGCAAGTCCTTTCCTTACGTGAAATTGCCTTTTCTTTCATCCTTTGTTCTCTGTTGAACCGCTATAAGTGTCGTAAAAATACACGTCGCTCAAAGTGTCTAGGATACTTTGATAATACCGCCCAGCAGCAATTAAAATTAGGAGGTGTTAATTAAGGCTTAAAACAACAAATTAAAAATTCTAAGTCGTTACTTAGCATGACCTCCCATTGAACACAACCACTAATGACTACATATTGTTTGTTTCACCTTCTCTTTTAAATAAAAGGCCAACTATTAATAAATCAGGCTCCCGTGCACACTAGGAGCCTATTTCTTACACATTTCAAAATCAAAATGCCATTTCTATGGCATAACAGTCATTTCCTGGTAGCGTGTTGGTGTTTAAACATGCCGTTCTGTCTCCAGGAGGAAAATGGAGATAAAAATCTGGCTCCAAACATGTATTCAACACACAGACGTGGTAGACAGAAGTATTTGGACAAGAACACATCTGTGTTTTTTTAGTGGGCTTGTGAATAGCAAATTATCACACAGAAGTTCCCTAAAAGGAGTGGAAAACCCACCCCTTCGTATCTCTTCATGAAGTGGTCTCTTATGCCAGATTAATTCCCTGTATCCTGAGAAGTCAATCCGTCTCTCTGGAATAAAATCCCTCTTTCTGAAACCTGCCTCAAGCTGCCGCTGCCTGTCTGCATAAGCCACCACCTGCAGCTCCCTCCTCAACGGGTTTCTTAAGGTGAGGACTAATTGTCAGCGCTTTAGGCAGGAGAGAATCCACATCTGCTTTCCACACCTATCTTGCAATTTGCAGTAGCAGGCGTAATTAAAATAGGGGATTTTGTTAGCGAGCTGGTATTTATTGTTTTTACAGCAGCGTGGATGTGCCCGGGCTTTTCCAGGAGAAAAAACACAAAGCAAGGACGGATTCCAGAGAGGCTCCTTCAGCATCTCCACTCCGGGAGTTGCAGGGCAGGGGGCTCAGAGGAGCTGCGAGAGGTCCTGGTGGTCCCTGTGCTGCTCATGGGGAGACCTGGGGGTCCCTACGAGGTGACTTGGGGGGTCCGTCCCCTCCTTTCTCATCCATCTGAGCTCTGTGCCTGCCCGCATCCCGCATGGAGCCCTTGCGGGTGCAGCGGTCGCAAGGAGGGCAGAGCAGCAGCAGCTCCGCCTCGGGGCAGGATTTGTGCCGTGATTTACTCCTGGGCTGACCGCCACCAGTGTCAGTAGCAGCGGTGTTTGTTGCCTTCCTGCCCACAGCACTCCTTCCCCGGGATGTGTTCGTGTGTCCTTTGGTGGAATCCCAGTGGAAATGAGATCACCGGTTGTCAGCCACGAGCTTCCAAGCCAAAGCCACGTGTGCTGCAGCTCGGGAGATGCTGGGCGTGCTTTCAGCTGCCTCGCTCGGGTACCAGCGCCGTGCTGGAACCCCAGGGGGATGCAAGCTGCAGGGGGCACATGGAGCAGAGTGCCCTGAGATGGATGGGTTGGGTGCAGCCCACCCAAAAACAGGCTGGGCTGCACGGGGCTGCACCCAAAACCAGGCAGGAGCCAGCTCAGGGCTAGACCAGGCACCCCTGTGCCTTCCCACAGCAAGGGTGCACTGTGGGGACCCTTTCAATGTTTTGGGGATCAGGAATTCTGATTCTATCTTATATCTGCATACAATGCAGGCAGGTTTTCTGGAAAGGGGACTTAAAGCTGCGTGGCCAGCTCTGTTCTCACACACATCGAGCAGCACCTTTCTGAATCACCCCATTGATCTGAAAGGTGGATTTATGAAGTAATATGGCAGAACCCAGCCAAGAATGTGTCTGAACTGGCTTTCCAGGAACAGCTGGGCCGGCTGACGGCACCGAGATCTGCTGTGTCAGGAACACCGCTGACAGCCAGGAGTGCCAGAAGGACCTCCCCAAAGAGCTTCTGTCTCTGCTTGCAGAGCCCATGCCCACCACTTACTACCCCTTGTTCTCAGCACCCCTTAGCAGTGCCTTGAGAGCAAGAACTAAGCGAAGCTGTATTTCTAGAGGGGCAGCACCCCGTGCATCCCTAACCCATCCCCGGCCTCATTTCACCACGAAGTTTGTGTCTGGACTGCAGGACAACCAGGGCAAGGCCAGGAGCAGAGCTGCCTGCAGGGTCCTGGCTGCGTGTCCTGCTTTTTGTTCCCTTCCTTGCTTGGGCTCCCTGATCCAAAAGCTTCAGCTCTGCTGTCACTGCACGTGGCAGCACAGAAATTCACAGTGCCTCGGCTGTAAGCCGAAACCCCTCTCAAGTCTCACCTCCTGTGACCCTGTAACCTGCTCCTCTCCCAGTTCCTCTCTCCACCTCCACCCACAGCCAAGCAGCAAGGGCTCGGGTGCTCAGAAGCGTGGGTGTCTCACCCACCACCTGCAGACCAGCCATGAAGAACGCTGCTGCTTCCAGAGGAGCTTTGCCCTATAGGTATTGGGGCAGCCTGGCCCTACGGAGCAACGCCACCAGATGACACAAGACTCGGGTTTGCACGAATGCCAAAAGCTTTATTTGATTTCCAAGCACGGCGCTTAGAGAAAGGGTGAGGGACGCAGCGGTGGGATAAAAAGAGAAGCTGCTTTTCCGGAGCTGCGTAGCCGGAGCACACAAAGCTGGCATCTTCTCGCGCTTTGCTGCGGGAGGTTTGCAGGAAACCACGCCGCCGGCTCAGCGGGCAGCCTGGGTGATCTGCTCGCGGGAGGAAATCACCTTCCCGTCCTGCACTTCCTCGAAGATCGTGCGGATCTGGCGGGTAGTTACGGGAGCTACAGCGGAGAAAGAAGGAACCGTTAGTTATTTCAAGCACCTTATCATAAATTTCGTGGGTGGATTTGTTATTAGCAGCAGCTGCCTCAGAAATACGATTAAAAAACAGCATTTCTGCTCCTAAATACTTTAGTAGAGCTTCAGTCTACACCAATAGTCTTCTAAAACATGGTTTGGGTGTATCAGAAGAATTGTTCCTGTCAATTCACATTTGGAAAAAGCTAGTAGAGTGGTTATTTTATTATCTTGGTAAGTATGAGACTGTACTAAGACGGTGATAAGGATGTGACAGCTCGGTGTGATCAGTGCTGCAGAACTGAGGCGTTCTTACCTTCTTTCACAGGCTGCGAGATGTAGTGGGAGGACATGCTGCAGGCGGGGAAAAAGGAAATACGGTCAGAATGGGGAAAAGAGTGAGCGGTCTCTAGGACAACATCGGTATTTTAAACCCTGCCCTTTCTTCTTGTACCAGAACATAATTAAAATGCCTTCAGAAGACTACTTCATGTTAAGATTGAGAGGAAGAAAATGATCAGGAGGTTTGAGTGCCGGGGGGGTTTGGGCATTAAGGCAGCACCCTGCCCTGCTGCAATGAGCAGCGCTGGTACCTGCTCCTTCCCCAGGGCTGCTGCAGTGCTTTAATAACCCCCAGGCTGTTCTGCATGAGCAGGAGTGAAAACAAAGACCTGGTGGCATGCCACGGGTCAGGAAATGGGCTCACAGGACCCTCCAGAGAATATAAGCTGATCATTTTACATTTCCTTTGCTACCACCTGTCCCCTTCCAACCCGAGCGAAGCCCTTTACGCACTGGGCATCCTCGCCCTCCAGGAGGCGGCGGTACGTGGCGATCTCCTGCTCCAGGCGGCACTTGACGTCCAGCAGGACCCTGTACTCGTGGTTCTGGCGCTCCATGTCGCAGCGCAGCTCGCCCAGCTGCTCCTCCACGCTGGTGATCAGCCCCTGCAGCTGGGCCAGCTGGGCGCCGTAGCGGTTCTCTGTGTCGGCCAAGGTGCCCTCCAGCGCCGCTTTCTGTGTGTAGAGGAGAAGGACAGGGTCAGAGGGGGACAAGGATGATGGGGAAAGGAGGGGACCAGCCAGGGGACCCCCTGCCCACAGGCAGCAGCCCCTCGTACCGTGCTGAGCTGGGACTGCAGGTCGATCTCCAGGCTCTGGATGGTGCGTCGCAGCTCCGTGATCTCCGTCTTGCCGCTCTGGAGCTGCTCCGTGTTGATGGCCACCTCGCGGTTCAGCTCCTCCGTCTGCAAGAAGGCCAAGCCGTGCCGTTACAGCCAGGTGAGGGGGCTCAGCCTCGGGCCCCGTGTGCCCCATGGTGCCACGGGCAGGTGAACGAGCTCACCTTGCTGAAGAACCACTGCTCGGCGTCCCTGCGGTTCTTCTCGGCCAGGGTCTCGTACTGCTCCCTCATGTCGGTCAGGATCTTGGTGAGGTCGATGCCAGGAGCAGCGTCCATCTCCACGCTGATCTCTCCACCCACCTGCCCACGCAGGGCGTTCATCTCCTGCAGGAAAAGAGACACACGTCTTCATGGATCCACCAATCCATGCATAAGGATGTTCTTCTCAAGACAGCTTTTCAGAAAAGACGGCATCCTCCTGGACATACTTCTGGGGCAGGTAGCAACAGGGACCAAACTGGGAGCTATGCTCTGCTATCACAAATAAAATAACCCAAATTGTATCTTAAGAAATCTCCATTTGAGTTAAATCTGGCTTTTTTTCTGAGAATAAATCAGAGCTTGCAGCTGGCTTCGTTGCTCATGAGATTGGTCTGCCATGCCTGGAGCTGCTGGGATGTCAATAAACCTCTAACAGCCACGGTGGACATTACTGAAATATCAAGTGGTGACCGGGTTTTACCCCGGCACCAGAGTGGATGCTGTCATCCATAACGCATCATCTCTGCTCCCTTACCCGCAGGTCTCATCTTCCCCCCCAGCAAAGGAAATCCAGCATAGCCTAAGACTGGACCAGAGCTCGTATTTCTGGCCCCAGTCTGGAGACTTTTCTGAGCCCGGCTCCATGCTCACCTCCTCGTGGTTCTTCTTGAGGTAGGCCAGCTCCTCCTTCAGCGATTCAATCTGCATCTCCAGGTCAGCTCTGGCCAGGGTCAGCTCGTCCAGGACTCTGCGCAGGCCGTTGATATCAGCCTCCACGCTCAGGCGCAGAGCCTGCTCCGTCTCAAACCTGCAGGCACAGGAACACTGAGGAAGGACACAGGAGATCCTACCCTGCTGGGACAGAGCCCCTCAAATACTGCCCACGTCCTCCACACTGCTGGTGTTGTGTCAAAGCTGCGTGACCCCCGTGGTGCACACATGGTGAGTGCTCCTGAGTGAGGGGAGCACCTGAGAGCACGGTGCCCCCCTGAGTCCTTAATACTGCCTTCCCCCTGACATGGTGGGGCCTTATCACTGGGTTTGGGCATTGCTGAGCCAGTAATTAAAAGCATAGCAGAGGCTCAGTGCAAGCTGTCTGTGCCGGAGAGCTCACACCAGAGAGCAACAAGCAGCGGGCATACAGTAGTGAAGGTCTGGATGGAAGCAAGACAACCCCTAAGTGCCTACAAGATTTAGGTAATGAGCTGCTTTGGAAATGACACCTTCATTTTTAAGGCTTTGCCTCCAAGTTGCCTTTCTGGGTTTGGGGTGGTTTATTTTTCCCCTTGTTTCATCAAATATCTCTGCAGACTCCGTTCCTGTCTCCAGGAAATGTGGCTTACTTGGTCCTGAAGTCATCAGCTGTCAGCCTGGCGTTGTCAATCTGCAGCAGGAGGTTGGCGTTGTCAACTGTGGCCACCAGCACCTGGAGGATGGAGAATAAATAGAAAGCACAAAAGGATTGTCAGAAATGGCTGATCAGCGCACACGGGAGGTAGGAGGAACAGGACCAATTTGGGGGAAGTTTGGGATTTCCTGAGCTGAAGACTACACTGAGTCACAACAAGAAGTGAGGCACAGCTGAGACTGACAGCGTCTGATGTCCTCCCTTTCCTAAAACTCCGTGACCTCCGCTTCCAAAATTCCATCACTAAGGATTTCAAAAGGCAGCATGAAGTCACACGAGATGGGTGAGATCAGACAATAGCACTTGTTCCCATGCTCCAGGGCACGCGGTGATTATGCAAGGATCGGGAAGGAATTGCCGCTCTCCCATCCACGGCACCGTGCGCAGATGGACCAGCAGGTGCTCGTGGCTGGCAGCCCTTGTGCCGTTCGTGCTGGGATGGGTTTAATTTGTTGACTGCAGAAATGGAGCAAAGCACGGTGAGCAGGTGCCTGCAGCTTCTGGTTTTTATGTTACAAATAAAGGAGCAAATAACCCATGCTGGGAAGAGACTTGGGGCAGAGCCTGGGAGGACATCAGGTATGATGCCAAGGAGGCAGATTTGTACGGAAGCTGTAACAGAGAAGAACAAAGTCAATTTTTGAGCAATTCCCCCAAAAGGGGATGTTGGGAATCAAACCAGAACTGGGGGAAATCCTGCCTGGGTTGGTGGGTTTGCAGCAAGCCTGGCCCTGTGGCAGTGACTGCTGAAAGGAGGCAAAAAACTCCCTGCTGGCGAGTTCCATCTTTTTCTCCTTAGCGCCTAAATCACATCATTACAAGGAGCTGAAATAAGGGACAGTGTTCTGCACAGTCCTTGAGTGGATGTTTACAAATACCACGTGGTGTTTCATAGTCTGCAGGCACCTCCAACTTCCCCAAGTACGCATGTTAAATTCTCGGGAAATGCACATTATCAGTGCAGATCTGTCTCTAATTCTTCATTTGTGCACTTTTACCTCTGCTTCTTTCAGTGAAAACGGTCTTTGTTCCCACCTAGAAGGATGCAATCAAGACCTGACATTGAGAAATCTCCCAATTCCCAGCCTGGCACCCTGTGTGTGTATCTGAGGCACGCGGTTACCTAACTAATTAGAGGTAGCGGTGAGTGTTTCTGCTTCCTCTCTAATTACGAGATGTCCCACTGTGTTAACCACAGCATCCTACCTTGCTCCTGAGCTCCTCGATGGTCCTGTAGTAGGGGCTGTAGTCCCGGTCGGGACCAGGTCCCTGCTTCTTGTACCACTCCCGGATCTTCACCTCCAGGTCGGTGTTGGCATCCTCCAGGGCACGCACCTTGTCCAGGTAGGCGGCCAGGCGGTCGTTGAGGTTCTGCATCGTCTCCTTCTCTCCGGCTGGGAGGATGCCATCGCCCCCTCCGAAGCCACCTCCGAAACCGCTTCCGAAGCCGGCCCCGAAGCCGCTTCCAAAGCCGGCCCCGTAGCTACCCCCGAAGGCAGCACCCAAGCCCCCTCCGACGCTGCTGCAGTAGCTGCCCCCATAGCCGCTGCCCAGCCCCGAGACGATGCGCGAGGAGACGGAGTAGCTGCTGGAGCCTCCGTGGACGCTGGGGGCTCTGTAGCCTCCTCCGCGCACGCAGGAAAACCTGCTGGAGCCTCCCCCCAGCCCCCCGAGGGAGGAGGAGGAGGAGTACTGCCTGACAGTGGTGGTGCTCATGGCGAGGGGCAGTGGAGCTGTGGCGCTGGAGAGGGACACCCGGCTCGGCAGCGCAGACAGCGAGAGTGAGCTTCCCCCGGGCTTGGAGCCCTTTATAGCCCGGGCAGGAGGCGTTGCCGGCGTTTTTCGTCACCCCTGACACTCGTAGCCAAATTCCAGAATCATCATTTTTCTCTCCCCTGGTTTCTTGTCTTTTGTCACATCCCACCAGGATCACTGCAGCGCACACAGGAGCTGCTCTTTCCGCTTTCGTTCCCAGCACCCAGGCGTGATTCAGGACTGAAGGCTCCTTGCTCAGGGCTACGTTTTAGCATTTTGCTGTTGCACCTGAGAGCGGAGGTGTTCGCTCCAACTCCACCCCGCTGCTCCTTCATGAAGTAACAAGTGAATCCCCTGAGACATGCCGAGCTGCCCACAAGTGTCTTTTACCCTGAAAATCTAAAAATCTATTTATTTGCTTTTTAAAAGAGTCAAAAGTCAACGAAAGCTGCTGACTTAAGAGCTCTGAGCATCCATAATCTTTATATTGGGCTGATCCAAAGCCAGATGGAAATGTTCCACCCAGGACCTCTATCCCGGGACAAGCACAGACCTGGCAGTGTTTGAGCACTGATACTGCGCTTGGCAGAAATCCTGGAGTTCAAAACAGAAGAAACTCCATTAATTTCTGCTTATGTACTGGTTCAGGGTGAATCTCTGCAGAGATTGGAAAGTCCCCTTAACGGTGGTGTTTCAGCCTCTTTAAACTGCAGGTGCCTGACGCTTCCCACTTGCACCTGGGCAGTGGGGTCGAGCCTCCGACAGCTCCTGCACTGCTCCATCGCCTTGCACAAACTGCACAGAAGCAGCCCCCGACTGCTGCAAGGTTTGTAGAAGCCAAGAGTTTCCGTGCCTCACTTTCTCCTATCTCATTGCTGAGGCAAGTTGTAATGTTTAGGTAGTCTAAATCAGATAAAAAGAATTGGAACTGCATCATGCACCCACTGCCAGGACACTTTACATACAATTTGGTGGGAAGAATAAGATCAGCCCTCAGCTACCCTTCTGCTTGGATGCAGATCTGCTTTTTCCTGCAAATCTGGAGCCACAGGACAGTGACGCTAACTGAATTCAGCAGGACCAGTGTTGCCTGAGTGATGGGCAACACAAACAGCAGTGAGGAACAACACCAACTGCAAGGCAGAGGGTTTAAGCAGGAGAACCCGGAGGAGATGCGCAGAGGTGAGGTAATGCAGCCATCCCGATAGCCACACCTGCGCCGTGTTATTAAGGGATTGAGCCTTGTGATTACAGTAATGCAGCTGGACAGGTATTAGCGTGAAAAAGCAGCAGAGAACCAGGAAGGGAGACACTGCACTGTTTTATTCTTTGCTCGGAAAAAAAAAAAAAAATCCTTTTAGTGGTGTGGCGCCAGGTCTTGCAGTACACAGTGGAAAATCGCACGCCCAACCAGCTGGCCTGCCCGGCTCCAGAGTTGTCATTCACGGATAAGAGGAGTTATTCTTTCTTTTAACAGAGGTGCCTGTGAGGTAGCGAAAGAGTAAGAGGGATTAGGAAGCCTTTTGTGATTTCTCTCCTGTGGTGATCTCCTTCCTTCCCGGGCCCCCTCTGGCTGTTTTCTCGTTCTAAGCACTTAACTGATTCTGGAGTTGCTAAAACGTTCCCAGAGCCTCACCCTTGGTAATTCATAGTGCCTCCTTTCTTTCATCTGTTCCCTCAAGGACACAACAGCAACAACCCTGTTAGCTCTCAGGGACTTAGCAGAGAGTCCCTCTCGGTCCCCAGCAGCTTGCGGAGGGGTTTTAGGATTTTTCCGGGTAGCCCCCCTGGGAGCAGCGTAACCAGAAGCAAACCCCAGATCCTCCCAGCCCGAGGCTGTGGTCTCTGACAGCACCGCCTGGGAGCTGCCCTGCTTCACATTTGGGGTCTGGGCTCTTGGGACGCACACGTGCCACGTCTGGGGGAAAGGAGGGGACCGGGAGCACCCCGGCACCAAAAAAAAAAAGGCAGAGCACGTGGATGTGTGCGCTCAGCCTGCAGCACGGAGCCGTGCAATGCATCGAGGCTCCGAGCAGCGTTGGCTGCTGGCCAGCTTCCCTCCGAAGCGGGGGGTTTGGTGTTTCCCAACAGTCCCCGTGGCACAGCGTCGTGGGGGAGCTGCGTGAGAGCCATCCCTTGGCCACCCCTGCGCCGGGCTGCTCCAGGTGTGCTGGCTTCGCTCGTGTTCCAGCTCCCAGCGAACACCCTCCGGCTCCAGGCAGCTCCTGCCTTGGCCCCGAGCCCCTCGTGTCAGCCCAAATCTGTGCTCTCAGCTCCAGATCCCTGCTCGGGTCACCCCCCATGATTTAGGCCAAGTCAGCCTGGAGGTACAGCTGCCATACGGAGAGGCAAAACCCCACAGGGAGGAAATAGCAGGGTTTGGGGCTTTTATTCTGCACCATCCGAGTTCAGATGTTTAGCCCACGTTTAAGCTCTTTTATTACAGCTGGGAAGAGATCTGGACCTGGAGGTCATCCTGCAGAATCATCTTTTCTTGGTCTTTTTTGATCGACATTCTGGCAGCCCGCTGCTGCCCAGACCTCTGGCTGGGTGCCGCTCAGCAATCCCAAACTCAAATCCCAAACTTTGGGGGACCAAAACCAAGCTGCCCTTGTGCCAAGCCCTGCCAGCAGGGCACGGTGACGCAGCCAGAGCCGTGCCGGAGCCGCGTGCGGCACTGCAGCTATTTTGTGCTTCGGGAGGAATTCAGCCTCCCAGGCTCTCCTGAAACACTCGCCCACAACAAATTCCCTTGAGATAAAAATACATCATCGCGCTCAGGAGATGCTATCGGCGTCTGCTCCAGCGAGACGCACGTCGCAGATGTTATCTCGCCCTCAGGTGTGCTGCAGGGTGGGATGGAGAGCGGGACCACTTGGATTGCACGGGACGGAGGGGAAATTATCTGCTGGGGGTGGGCAAGCAGAAAGGCAGCGGTGAGGGTTGGTGTGAAAAGGCCCAGGGTCAGCAGTGTTGCAGTTGCCTCAAACAATAGCACATAATTGGGCTTTTAATGTAATGAATATGAGCTAATTAGGAGTCATCGGGTTTCCCCTGTGGGCCAGGTTCTCCCGAGTGCATCTCAGCAATTCAGAGCTCAGTAGAAACTCGCTGAAGGTCACAACCCTGAGAGCGATGTCTCCTGCAGGAAGGGACCGGCTGGCTGGGGCTGCGCTCCGTGACTCTGAACAACACCAAGATGGGTAACAAACGCAGCGAGGCGTGGAGTGAAATGTGCTGCCTTTGTTCCTATCTCGGCTGCTGATTCTTTATCAACTGCTAGGACGTGTCCTGACAGCCCCCACACATTATCTGCAAAAAAAAAAAAGAAGCCTTCTTAGATTTGTTACCATGAAAGGAAATTTGGAGATGTGCGCACAATGGAAATTCCCTCCTGGGCAGGTTGAGCCATGGGGCAGCGGGCACAGCCCGGGGGTGGGACCGGCTGGTCCCTAAGGTCCCAAACCACGCCGTGACCCCGCGGTTCTGTGACCCTGTGCTGTCCTTCTCCAAGCTGGGTCCCACCAGCGGGACCTCCAGGCCTTGCTGTGCCTTCAGGCAGCCTCCACCAGCAGCCAGGGGCAGTCCCATGGCACCACCGGGCTCTCAGATTTGTCCTCTTGGTGCGCATGGAAGCGAGCGATGCTGCCCCGTGCCGGCTGGTGTCCCGAGCTGTTAGCAGAGCACCAGCCCGCAGCGTGGGCCTGGCCCTGTTCCATTCGGTGCCTCGGTTCCCTGGCGAGCACCTCCCTGGAGCTCCGAGCCCAGCTCTGCCTGGTGCAGCGTGGCGTGGGCCGAGGAGATCCCACTCGGAAGCGATCCCCGGTGAATCAGCGCCGAGCACGCGGCCACCTCGTGCGCTGCTGCTTGGCTCAGCCAAGGGGACGGGTGGCACCGAGCAGTCATCTCGACTTTGCTCAGGGGGGACAGACCTGGCTGGTGCTGGGTGTGCTTGCAGCAGGCGTTTTGATCTCTTTCCCCTGGCCCTTTTGCAGTTTTACACCCTCGGGGCCACCCAGGCGCTGCGACCTCCCCTCGTGTCGCCAGCTCACCAAGCCGAAGTCTGGCTGAGCGCTTTTCTGCTGGCACCTTTCAGCCATGAGGTTTTAACCGTGAGGTTTTAGCCGTGAGGTTTTTAGCAATAAGGATGCTAAAGCAGTTTTGAACACAACCAGCCTCGTCTTCTAAGGCCTGCTCAGCCCTTCTGTCCCTGCCAGGGGGCGAGGACCCCCTCAGCTGTGAGCAGCTCGCCTCCCTCCGCGGCGACTCCCCGAGCCGGGACCGAAGGTGGGGAATCCCTGGTCCAGATCCCAGAACCCTGCCCCTGAACCCCTTTGAGGTGCCGTCAGAGCCATGCCCAGGGAGCCCTTTGGGTCTGGTTCTGGTCAAGGAGAGGCAGGCGGACAAAGCCATGCTCCAGACAAAGGAATGTTTCGTGTGTCTGAGGCAGAGCCAAACTCCCGAGGTCTCACAGGCTGTTTGGGCTCTATCTCCACAGCAAACTCCAACCTTCGGAGTTTCCCACATTATTTTTTTTTTCTTTCAGCATCTGTCTTCCAGATAAGCAAGCAGCTCCTGCGTTTCTTCACCTCTCGGCTCAGTGTGGCAACACCAGCCCGCCCCGTCTGCTCACTCCTCTCACCCCGGAGCGGGGCAGGGAGCCGGGCGCCTCCTTTCCCATGCTGACTGCAGGCAACGAGTGGCGGCTCCAGCTTTCATTCTTCGCCCGCACCCAGCACCCACGGTGACTCCGAGCCTCCCAGCCACGCAGGGTGAGGCCGAGCAGCCCCGAAACACCCGCAGAAGGGCAGCAATCGCCCTCCTCCAGCTCATTCCTTCCCCCTGCCCTGCGGCGCAGCCGCTTACACCCGGTGACCCAACGGGGATGTGATGGGGACCCCCCTCCAGGATTTTGTGCCCTCCTGGTCCCAAAGCTTGTCCTGACCCCTGTGCAGAGCCACTCCACGAGCATGGCCCCAATGATACCGGAGGATGGGTGCAAGCGATGCCCTGGCAGAGAGCAATTTTCTAGGGAAATCCCACTCCTGTGGTGGGGTCCTGGAGCTGGGCTGGGCCCCCTGGCTCTGGGAAGGGAAGGGAAGGGAAGGGAAGGGAAGGGAAGGGAAGGGAAGGGAAGGGAAGGGAAGGGAAGGGAAGGGAAGGGAAGGGAAGGGAAGGGAAGGGAAGGGAAGGGAAGGGAAGGGAAGGGAAGGGAAGGGAAGGGAAGGGAAGGGAAGGGAAGGGAAGGGAAGGGAAGGGAAGGGAAGGGGCTGCCCCAGCCCTGTTGCATTGGGGTGACACATGCCACTGCCCCCGGAGCAGTCCCTATAAGCTGCGCTGTCACTTCCCACGTGGTTGTAATGATTTGGCCGCTTGTTCATGCATACTTGGCGGGCGGTTTAATGAAGTCATTAATCAGGCTGAAGCAGCCCGTGCCCGAGAGGTGCCCGACCACAAACCTCCCCGGCAGCCCCACAGCCTCGTGGCCCCGACCTCGCAGCACTGCCGCTGCCCCTCGCCCTGGTGCCCCCGGTGCTGAGCTGCACAGCTCCACCCGGGAGCCCCGATGGTTTGGAGCCCCGATGGTTCAGAGCACTAATGATTTTCCGTAGGGGACTTCAAAGCGAGAAGACAAAGCCTCCTGTCAGCTGGCTGGCTGGCATCAGGCAATTACCTGCCCGCGCTTGGCACCGCGCTCTTGCCTGGAGCGCAGCTGATCCTCCTGATAGGCAGCAGTAATTACGGGCTGCATCCTCCCAAGCTGCTCTTTCCCCTGTTTTTTCTTCCTTTTTTTTTTTTTTTTTTAAACCCAAAGAACTGCGCTCGAGTAGTTACTGCAAGGAAGGGCAAATGTTTGTGATCCCCCCCCACCCTGCTCCGCACCGCGCAGCCCCTGGAGAGTCCTCGGCAGCCCCAGTGGTGGTGCCAGAAGCCGGGGGGAGGGGGCCAAAATGATATTGGGGGTACAGGGACATGAGTGGGGGGACGTGCTGGAGGTGCTCTGGGACTTTTCATGTCCTTCCATAGGGCTGTGCTATGCCTTGCAGGGACCCGCTGGGATCTGCCGAGCCCCGCATGGATCCATTGAGCTCCCCTGAGCCCTGCGGGGACCTCCAGGGACCCCCTGAGCCTTGCTGAGCCCCTCTGGGACCTGCTGCAGCCCAGCAGGGACCCACTGAGCCCTCCAAGGATCCTCAGGGACCTGCTGAGTCCCTCAGGGACCTCCCATGCTTACAGGAACCTCCCTAGGGCCACCTCCGGGACCCCCTGAGCCCCTCTGGGACCTCCCTAGGACCTCCTTTGGGACCCCCTGAGTCCCCCTGAACCCCTCTGGGACCCCCTTAGGGCGTCCTCCGGGACTCGCTGAGCACCCCTGGGACCCTCTGGGACCCCCTGAGCCCCCCTGGGACCCGCAGGGACCCCCCCAGCCGTGCGGGCGCTGCCGCAGGGCGCAATCGCTGCCCACGGGCGCCCTCCGCTGGCTGCGCTGCGGCGCAGCGGGGCCGGGAGAGGCTGCGGGGGGGGCACCCATGGGTGCTGGGGGTGCTGGGGTTGGCCGGGGCGGGGGCTGCAGGGGTCGCGCTGGGGGCGTGAAGGTGGGTGCTGTGGCGCACGGGAGTTTGCAGGGGTGCAGAGGGTGGTGCTGGTGTTGTGGGGGAGCAGCTGGGGGGTGCTGGGGGGGGCATTGGGGTGTTGGGGGGGTGTTGGGAGGGAATTGGGGTGTTGAGGGGGGTGCTGGGGAGGCATTGGGGTGTTTGGGGGGATTCTGGGGGAGCATTGGAGTGTTCAGGGGAGGTGCTGGAGAGGCATTGGGGGTTCATGGGGTTTTGGGGGGCGCACTGGGGTGTTGGGGGGGGTGCAGGGGGAGCAGGGCTGTACCGGGGGGGGGGTGCAGGGGGTGCTCCAGGGTGGGCACCAATTCCCTGTGTGCTCACTGAGAGCAGGGCCAGCTGCCAGCACCCTGCGGAGAGGGCACGGAGCACCACAGCACCGCAGGTTTTGGGCACCCCAGATGTCCCCGAAGCAGGGGCCCTGGGGGGCTCTGCACCCCCCACAGCCGGGCTCATCCCCGCTCCCCCAGCAGGCAGCAGCCCCCCAGCTGGTACCTGTGTCCTGCCCACATTGCTGGGCTCTTGCCCTGCCCGAGGAGGGGGAGAGGGGGAGCGTGCACACGTGTGAGGGGTGCACACGCGTGTGCAAGCATGTGCATGCGTGTCCGTAGCTGGTTCTGACTCATCACCACCGACAGCACCAGGTGCTGCTCAGCGTGCTGAGCTCTCGGGGTGTGATGTGGGCCCCCCCCGTGCTACCGTGGGCTTTCCATGGCTGCTGCCCCTGCCCTGGTGCAGCCCCCGGCCCCCCGCCTGTTACCACCCCCAGCAGCACGCAGAGACCTGGCAGCGGTGTGCAGGAGCTGTGCCCCTCGGGGCACCCTCAGCGTGCCCACCCTGAGCCCCCGCACCCAAAGTGCCCTGCCAGGGCCCCCAGGCAGCCTGGCCCCATGGCACAAGGCTCCCCCAGGCACTGCCAGCCCCATGCAATGGTCTCTCTGAGAGCCCCGCGGGGCCCTGCTCCCCACCAGCGGAGGCATTTTGGCACCCGCTGGCTCACAGCTGCCCAAAATGTGTCCGTGACCCCCTGGCAATGTGCTGAGGATGGTGCCTGCGGAGCTGGCTAAGGCAGGGGGACGCTTTAGGGGGCTGCTTGAGGGATGCACACCCCTGCACAGCCAGCCCTGTGCTGCAGAGCCAGGAGCAGCCTTTCCCCTGGGTCTGGTGAGACCCCTGGGACCGGGGTGCTGCGTGTCCAAACGTGGAGGAGGCTCAGTCCCCTGGGCGAGGACAGCGAGGGCGATTTGTGGGTGTTCAGCCAGCCCCGTGGGATGTGCAGGAGGCAGGACACGGGGCCCCCCCGTGCCTTCAGGAGCCCAGTGGGGTCCCCCCCAAGCACCCAGGCTCCGAGTGCCCCCATCCATGCCGTGCGCCCTCGGGTCCCCGTGAGTCACCTTGGGCGCGTTCCTGGGGCAGGAGGGGACAGGAGCTGCAGGGACAGGTCGGCTGCGTCAGCCCCCCGCTCGCTCCCACGCCTGGGGCTGGGGCGGCCCCGGCTCCAAGCTGTAACTTGCCTGGCGGTAATTACAGGGGACTTCAGAGGATTTGCATTCCTTCCAGGGCCACGCCTGGGAAACAACTTTCACCATCAGGCAGTTCCTGAGAAAGAGCTTTCCACCTGCATGGCCCAGCCCAGGCCGTACCCAGGGAGCTCTGCGGGCACAGGGGACGTGGGGGCTCTGGTGGCCCCATCTTGGGTTCATCCTGGGCACTGCGGGCAGCCCCCTGCCCTCTCCTGCTGCCCCAGGAGCTCCTGCAGGTGCTGGGGAAGGCTCGTTTCTGCCCTTCCCCTCCGCAGGGTGCAGAGCAGCTCAGTGCCCCGACACAGCCGGGCTCTGCACGTCCTTCCCCAGGGGCTCCGAGCCTGTGGGGTTTGGTGGCACAAAGCTGGGGGCATTGCACCAGTGTCCCCAAGAGATCGGAGCCTTGTGCGTGGCCAGGGCTGGGCTGGGTGGGACCTTTGGCCCTTGCCCTGCTTTGGCAGGGGATGGCTCCCCGGTGACTGTTGTGGATCCAGGCCTGAAGAAGGGGACAGGGTGACCTGAGGGGGACAGGGTGATCTGTGGGGGACGGGGTGACCTGGGGGGCCCAGGGGGCTGTGGGGCCATTCCTGCTCAGGGCACCAGTCTGCCAGTACCCAGCAGGGAGTTGGCATACCCCGAATCACAGACAGGGCTGGACCCGCCGAGCCCTTTCCGACACACGTCGTCCCTTCTGGGAGCTAAACCAGCAAGAAAGGACCCGAGTCCTTCCCGTCCCCTGCGCCTTGCCCTGTCCCCCATGACCCCAAGGATCCAGCACCATTGCACAGCCCTGGCTGGAGCTGCCAGCTCCCCAAAATTCAGCCATAACTGCGTTTCCCAAACAGTGCCAGGGACCCAGCGTTGAGGCCCCCGTGGGATCGCTGGGCCGTTGGCACCGCTGTCCTGGCCGGTGCGTGCCGCAGCACCATGCGCTGAGCACCGGGAGCTGCAGGAATGTGAGCTTCCCCCAGGAACACCGCGTGTCCAGAGCCAGTCCCAGGCTCATCTACGAGTCCTTGGGACGTGGCTCACCCCAGCCAGGCCTGCACAGAGCTGGTGCAGAGCTGGCACGGCCAGCACCCCTTGAATCTGCTGCTGGGACCAGAGCTTGGGGCTGCAGTGGGGCCAGGCACAGCCTGAGAGGAGCCCCAGAAGGGTGCAAGGCACACGTGCCCACACCATGGCCATGCTACAGCCACGCACAGCACATGGGTCCCATGCCACGGGGCTGCTCCACGCTCACTGTGCACTTCCCCACCTCCATCCCCTCCCCACCTCCCTCCTCCCCGTGGGCGCAGGGACCCCAAACGGGGCTCAGGGCATGATCGGGGGCTCTGCAGGCGGGGGAAGCGGGGGGCGTCGGGGCTTCAAGTGGCTCCTGGGAACTGCTGGGAATGCAGGGAGCCAGCACAAGCACCCAGCCCAGGGAGTTTTGCAATCGGGAGCGAGCGGGTGGCTTCCTTTTTAGGCAGTGAAGCGGCGGCTCCCGCGGCACACACCTGGCTGGCAGCGCCGGCGAGGGCGGTGGTGGTGACGCGGGTGATGGGAACGCGCCGGCGGCCCCCGCCTCGCTAATCACAGCCTGGCGCTGGGCGTGGGGGCAAGCCGCGGCAGGGCGGCGGCAGGGTGGCCACGTCAGCTGGAAGAAACGCGGGGCTGACGCAGCGGGAGCGCACCCCGATGCGGCCTCGAGGGGCCGAGGGGGTCTCCTGGGCAGCCCCGTGCCCCTGGGGGGGTTCCTTCAAACAGGCACGGCGGAGAGCCCCCAGGTTGGGGAGGTTGCGGGTGGATTTTTGTTCCTGCTCTGGGTTAGGATATGAAAAGCAGAACATGAAACTGAAATGGAGGCGTGTTTGGAGCAGAAGGGCCATAGGGGAGTGGGGAGCCGTGCAGTGCCTGCACCCGGCTGTGCCACCGGCTGGAGGGGGCAGCCACCCTCAGACCCATGGGTTTTACCCAAACCCTGCTCCCGGCTCAGGGTTCCGCAGCCCCCAGCCAGGGTGAGCGCAGGGCTGAGCCCACAGCTCGAGAGCAGCAGCAAACGGCAGCAGAAATGCTTGCAGAAAGGCAACAGCTCCATCGCAGCCCGGCTGTCCGGGGCAGCCCCGTGCCACCAGGGCTGTCGGGAAGGCTGTGCATGTGTCAACTGAGCAGTGCCCGTGCTCCGGGACTGCAGAAATCACCCACGGCAGAGGGGCAGGGGAAAAAAAGCAGCCCAGAGCGCTGCCTGGAAGTGCCTCGGAGGAGAGGAGCTGGGGGATTCAGGGTCTCCCGGGGAAGGCACAGCCCCGGCTGTGGTCGCTGGGGCGCTGCCACTGCGCAAAGGAGTTCGGCACTTTGCTCGCCACCATCTCCTAGCCAAAAGAAGGGGCTGTGGCCAAGCTGTGGCCAACCTTTGCACAGCCTGTGAAGGTTTCCCTGTCCCCCTGCCAGGCTGGCATGGGCTGGCTTGCTGAGATAAGGGGCCTGAGCACCATGAGATAGGCAAAGCTCGCTGCTGCTGCACCCCGACATGCAGCCGGAGCAGCACAACCGACAGACGGCTGCAGGACCTGGCAGCACGGGGACCTCTCTGACCCCATTCAGGGCACCAGGAGCACCCATCCCAGGGTGCTGGGACCCCGGAGCGTGAGCGCTGCCAGCTCCCGTCCCGGCTGGGCAGGGCGGGTGCCGGAGCCAAGTGTTTTGTAAGAGGCAAATAAATCCCTGCAGCGCCGGGCGCCGTGCCGGGACGGGGCTGCGCTCTGCCAGCCGTGCGGGAAGGCGCTGGCCAGCAGCCAGTGTTTGGCCCTCGGGGAGTTGCTGTGTGTAGGCAGGGCTGAGCGTGCCTGGCCACGGGGCCGGGAGGGGCTGCAGGGGCTGGGGTGCGCTGGTTGGGGCTCACACCCCTCGTGGGTTTTGCCTGGTAAGTGAAAAACAAAGTGGGGCAAGGCGGCTGCTGACCAAGGTGTTTGGCCTGCCCTGCCCCTTCGCTCTGCTCGAGTCAGCAGAGTGGGGATTGCCGGGCTCTGCCGTGTGCCTGTTTCTGCTGATGATGCCCCCAGAAGCTCTCTCGTCCCTTTACCCCTGTCCCAGCAGGAGGTGGCTGCACCCCAGAGACCTCTCTCCCATCATACAGGACAGGGAGCCTGGGCTGCCTGCAAGCTGGGCTGGTTGCACGGAGGGGCTGGTTCCTGCCTCGGCAGGAGCAGGAGCAGGAACAGAAGCAGGAACAGGAGCAGAAACAGGATCGGAAGCAGAAGCAGGGGCAGAAACAGGAGCAGGAGCAAGAGGGAGAGCCCCAGGCTGGGCCGAGCTGAGCCAGGCAGTGCAAAGCCAGAGGGAAGGGGCTGCTCCTCCTGTGGGGAGCTTGGAGACCCCCGGGCTCACGGCAGGGCTCAGCCCCCCTGCCCCTGCCTTGGTCCCCTTTGTGCGAGGCAACATCAGGGCACGGGGCTGTGCCTGGGGGCACCCAGAGCATGGTGTCGCTGCCTTTCCCAGAGCATTTGGGCCACCCCGTGGCTGGGCACCCCAGCAAGGGGCTGGCATGGGCTGTTCTGTGGCCACTGACCTCCCCGGTGCTGGTGCTGGTGGTGAGCATCCAAGGGACCAACAAAACCCAGCTGCCAGGCCCACCAGAACCCCAGCAAAGGCCCTGCCCGGGTCTCTCCATGACCCAAAACCTCTCCCTGACGTGGAACAGGGCTCCACGTGCACATCCCAGCCGTGCTGCAGGGGGAGAAGCAGCAGGAGATGTGGTACAGCCCCAGCTGCACCCCCCTGCCCCACCAGCACCTCTGCCCCTTCCCACGGCACCCAGAGTGGCTCGGAAGCAACGGCGTGAGCCAGGTGTGAAAAAGTGCAATGCAGCAGGGCACACCTGGCGAGAGCACGTCTGCCTGCATGTGGGAACACAGCCGGGGCCGAGGCACGGAGGTGCTGAGCGGGGCTGATCCACCCGGCACGGCCAGTGCCAGGGCTCTGCGTCAGCCCCGTGCCACCGCAGCTCCCCCTGTCCTGGCTCCTCCAGCTGCCCTCAATGCCTCCTCCGAGCCCCCCCGGAGCAGAAATCCCTCCGGCCTTGCTCTGTGTCACTGAGTGAGGTGGGGGCAGCCCTGGAGGGGGGGCACAGAGGTGGCTCTGGGGATGGCACGGTCCATGCCCAGCTCACCGTGTCCTGGAGCAGCAGCCCAGCTCCGCACCAGACGCCCCCGGGGCAGGCAGGGGGTCTGCAGGGTGCTGGTGGTGGGAGCTGCTCCCCTCCTTCTTTCCCCCCCCCCCGTCTCCCTCTCCCCGTTCCCCTGCTGTGGGTTCGGACTCTGCCGTTGCTCCCGGCTGATGCTGGGTCCCCAGGGAGGGCTGGGGCTGCGCGGTGACCCCGCTGCAGTGGTGGGCATTTGGTTAATGCCTCCCCTGATAGAAAAGAGCTGACTGCACGGGGCTGGAGCCTCAGCTGGGGGCAATTCCCCACTGCAGGGCAGGTCCTGGCACCGCAGGAGTGAGCCAGGATGCGGCCAGGGCTGCAGGGGGGCTTTGGCTCCCCTTCTCCGCAGCAAACCCACAGCACCCCCCAGCCCCAAACACAAGCGAGCGGCCAAACCCACAGCACAGACACGGACCCCGGGGATGGAGCTGCAGCCCCCAATTGTGGGGGCTCCCCGACACCCACCCCCTGGCCACGGTGAGGTGTTTCCCCACTGGAGGAAGCTGCCTGGCCCTGCTGTGAGCGTGCAGGCAGGGAGAGGCTGAGCAGGGCTTGTGCCTGCTCGCAGCACCCAGCGGCTCCCCGGCGCTGAGCCCCGTGCTCAGAGCTCTCCTGGCACCTCGCGGAGAGCTGAGGTTTCACAGCCGGGTGTCGAGGAAGAGGAAGGCTGAGCAGGGAGGGAGGAAGGCTCCTGCTAGGAGGAGGAGAGCTGGGCACAGCAAGAGCCCTGGGGGCTGCAGCTCAGCACCAAGCCCTGACCCCAGCCCCACAAAGCCCAGGCTGCTTGCCACCCGCTAGAAAGCAGCAGCAGGCACAGAGCCAGAGGCAAATTCCTGATGGAGGGTCCCCGGGTGAGGCAGGAGCCAGGGGTGGCCTTGGGACAGGCTGCGGTGTCCAGGAGGATGCTTTGGAAACTGCCTTTGAATGTCCCCATTACAGCCCCTCCGTCCCTGCAGCATCCCACAGATCGGGGGGGGAGGTGGCACAGAGAGCATCCCCTGGGTGGGCAGAGGTCATTTCCCTCACTCATTAATTTTTTATTTTTTATTTTTTTCCCAGGGTTTGCAAACTTTGGGATGTGAATTTCCAGGAATTCCCACGTGCACAAAGGGAAGGTGGCCTCTGAGCACACAGCGCGGGGATGCCCTGCGCTGCCGCTGGCCCCGTGACAACCGGGCTCACCCCGGCCGTGCCCCAGCGCTTTCCAGGAGCAGGTTAATTAATCATCAGGGCTAATGACTGTCGGCGCTGATTTATGGGATCAAACGGCGTGCGTCAAAAATCCAGCTTGTCCCGAACCTGGGTCTGTGCAGTCACGTGGAGGCTGCAGGAAGGATGCGAGAGGAGAAAAGCTGATTTGTGGGTGCTAAAGGCTGGGAGGATTCCCTCCCATCCCTAGAGCACGGCATTGTGGCCTCACCAAAGGTCAGTCACCCACCCAAAAGCACCCAGGACCCCGCACACAGGGTGCACACACGGTGCCCTCGGGGGCTTTTCCCCTTGCAGCTCCTCTGCAGCCGCAGCACGGGCACTGGGCAGCCCCTGCCCTCTCTGTCTGTGGGTTTCCTCGCCGCAGAGCCCGGCCGTGCCCCGTCTGTGCCCCTCACTGCAAAGGTTTGAGGTGGTTTCCAGAAGCCAGCCCCAGCCCCTAGCACCACTGCGGTGCCGTGGGACCAGGAAAGCAGGACACAAACCGCTCCGGGGGCTCTCCGCTCCACCTGGTGATCCCAAAACGCACCTGGAAGCTCCCCAGACACCGCCACGGCCCCACACACTGAGATTTTCCTGTGCACAGAGCTAGTGGTCAGCCTGGAGGTGGTTTTATTTTATTTTATTTTATTTTATTTTATTTTATTTTATTTTATTTTATTTTATTTTATTTTATTTTATTTTATTATTGATTTATTTTGTTTATTATTGCACTATATTTTGTTTTATTATTATTTTATTTAATTTTATATATTTTTTTAGTATTTTGTTTTATTTTATTTTATTTTGTTTTATTTTAGTATTTTTATTTTTTTTCCAGGCACCGGGCACGAAAGCTCCTGCAGCAGCTCATCCTTACCTGGCGGCAGAACTGCTCCTGCACAGGAGAGCAGCATTGCCACCTCGTGGGGAGCCCGGGACAGGCAGCTCCTGCCCTGAAGGACGGAAAACTGGTGTTAAAAACGTTGAAACCATTTCTTTGGCAGTGGCCAGCCCCACATCAGCGCTGGGCCCAGCTCTGGTACCCACACACTCGCCTTTCTGGTGTTTTACCAAAGGTTCTGGGGATCTGGTGATGACGATACAAACCCTGATGTATGGTATGGATGCCAAATCTGCAGTGACGCTGATAAATCATCTCTCTGGTACATCCTGGCCCAGCCACGAGGCCATTCTGCCCAACAGGAGGCAGAAGACAAGAAGTGGCTGTGACTCCATTGCCTATTTGTGACTCCAAATAGGATGAGCAGTCTTTCCCCCAGCAGATGCACTTGGAGCGAGATGCACTGGAAATGCCCAATTACCCCTCTGGTGCCTGGGCAGCCCAGCAGGAGGCCACTGGAGATGGTTTCTGCTCCGGGAGAGGAGGAAAACGCGATCAGAAGGCGAGGAGCGAGAGCCACACACTGCTGGAGCGCGGCGGCCGTGGAGCACGTTGACGGCAGTGAAAATATTCCAGTGCTGCTGCTGATCCCTCACACGGGGACACAGGAAGGTGACGGAGGCCTTAGGAACACCGAAATACAGCAGGAACACAAAAATACAGCAGGAATGCAAAAATACAGCAGGAACACTCTGCCTGGTGCACGATAAATGCTTTATCTGAAGGCCCCCAGCAACGACGCGAGGCCCAGGCCGCGCGGCAGCTGGCAGGCCCCACTGATGGCAGTGCTCCCAGATGCCAAGAACCTGCCAAAAACTACCCGATATTTCCCAGGGGGCTCCAAACGCAGGGCAGGAACACCTAACAGCGGGAGCTGAGGCTGTGGGAGATGTAAAAGGAGCTGAACAGCTCCGGGATAAACAGCCCCTGGCACGACCCACCCTGACAGAGCCGTGTCCCCGTGGCAGCGATATTCCGGCCCTATGAGCAGCTCTGACCAGCTCCCAGAAGAGATTTTGTGCTCTGTCTGGATCTATATGGCTTCTGACCCCGTTATTAATTGTGTAGGAGATTTGCTGGCCTTCATATCTGGGGTTTCGGTGTATTTTTAGCACACACGACGCAGCTTCGGGCTGCCTGGGCCATCCATCTGCCGGCGGCCCCGCACGGAGGCGGTGCTGGGAGACGCTCGCCGCCTCGTGAGGGGTTTTGGGGCACACGGCAGGCACCAGGAAGGCTGGAAATGATCTCGGCAGCTCACACTGAACACCGAAATGCAGGCTGCAGGCCCCTGAAATTAGGATTTAGGAGCAGGATTGAATGCGCCTGGTTTTGAAGGGCAATTTGGTCACATCCCAAATGTGTGTGGGGTTTTGAGGGAAGGACCTGAGGCCTCTCTTGGGCTCGTTCCCCTGCTGAGATGGCTCCGGAAAATGCTTTTGTCACATCACATCCCCAAAGCTTGCCCCTTTCCACGATGTGATCGGGGTGATGGGGGTGTCCTGACCGGGCCAGGACGGTGCCATCCCTCATCTGCCCTATATGACCAGGACCAGGGAGGTGACGAGGGGCCAGGGCACGCAGCAAAAAAGGGCCGAGATTGCCCTGCCAGGGGACATCAGCTTGCCCGAGCTGCCAGGCAGCCCCATTTCAGCCATTTCTTGAGGGAAAAAAAAGCTCCCCAGCCTCAGGGGCCCATGTGAGGTGATGGGGAAGGGAGACGTGGCGGTGTCACCCCCCTGGGACAGCAGCAGGTGGGATTCGTGGGGCTGCCAGTGATATAGGGACACGGTCGTGGGCCCCCCCTGTGCCCACCATGGAGGTCACCACCTCTGTCCCCCGGGCACTGAAGGGGGACAGAGCGAGCGGGGCCCACACTGTCCCCTGCCCCCTCCCCATCTTCAAGTCCCCCCCGCTGTTCCCAGTACCCCCTGCCCCCAGGTCCCCCCTTTCCCTGAGCCCCCTCCCCATCCCCCCTCCCCCGTTGTCCCCAGGGTCCCCCCCCCACTATCCCTAGGTCCCCTTTTCATCCCTAGCCCCCCCCAGCTGTCCCCAGATCCCCCCTCCTGTCCTCAGGTCCCCCCCCTTTGTCCCCAAGCCCCCCCCCCCACTGTCCCCACGCCCCCTCCCTGTCCCCAGCCCCCCCCATTGCCTTTAGCCCTTGTCCCCAGCCCCCCTCCCTGTCCTCAAGCCCCTCCCCTTGTCCCCAAGCCCCCCCTTGCCCCCATTACCCCCTCCCTGTCCCCAGCCCCCCCTCACTGCCTCTACCCCCCCCTCCTTTGTCCCCAAGCCCCCCCCTTTGTCCCCAAGCTCTTTTCCTGTCCCCATTACCCCCTCCCTGTCCCCAGCCCCCCCTTTGTCCCCATCCTTCTCCCTGTCCCCAACCCCCCCCCCCCCCACTACCCCCATTCCCCCCCCCATGGCGCTGCCCAGGCCCCCTCGAGGCTCAGCCGCACCGCGCATGCGCCGCCCTGCCTCCCTCCCCGCACCCCCCCTCCCACCGGCGCCCTCCGCCGCGCATGCGCCCTTCTCCCCTCTCCCCAGCCTAGGGCGCGGCCGCGTTCGCCCGCGCGCCGCGACCGCCCCCCCCCCACTTCCCCCCCCCATGGCGAAGCAGCCAATCACCGCCCTCGCTCGCCGTGCGTGCTGACGTCACAGCGGGCGGTATATAAGCGGGCGGCCGCAGTCCCGCCCCCCTGACAGCGTCTGCAGCCGCCGCCGCGAGAGCATCCTCCGCGCCCACCGCCGCCGCCTCAGCCACCGCCGCGCCGCCGCCTCAGCCGCCGCCCGCCGCCGCCGCCTCGCCGAGGGAAGGGAAGCGTATCGTATGTCCGCTATCCAGAACCTCCAACCCTTCGGTGAGCGCCCTTTGTGCGGCGGGCGGCGGGGCAGGGCCGGGCCGGGCCTTTGCGGCCCCTCCCAGGCCGGGCCCCGCCCCGTGGCGCAGTTGCTATTCCCGGGGACGGTTGCGTCAGCCGAGGGGGGGGGGAGGGGAGGGAGAAAGGAGGGGGCGTGGCTTCGCGCTGACAGACGGGTGGGGTGGCCAATGGGGAGCGCGGAGGGGCGGGGCGGCCGGCTCTGATGGGCGCTCTCCGCAGACCCCTTTGCTGATGCAAGTAAGGGTGATGACCTGCTTCCTGCCGGCACTGAGGACTACATCCATATAAGGATCCAGCAGCGGAACGGCAGGAAGACCCTCACCACTGTCCAGGGCATCGCGGATGATTACGATAAAAAGAAACTGGTGAAGGCCTTCAAGAAGGTGGGTGCAGCACTGGGGCGTCGACAGATGGAGGGAGCCAGGCGGTGGCTGCTGGGGGGGGTGGTGGGGGGCTGCGGGGGCAGGTTTTGCCTTTTTCTTGCTAAAAATCTTTTTTTTCCGTTCTTTTTTTTCTCCCCCTCTCCAGAAATTTGCCTGCAATGGTACTGTGATCGAACACCCTGAATATGGAGAAGTGATTCAGTTGCAAGGTGACCAGCGCAAGAACATATGCCAGTTCCTCGTGGAGGTAGGGTTTGTTTTGTTCTGGTGCACGTGCTAGCTAATTTTTACATCAAATGTGACTTTTCACTTTAATCATGATGCAGGTTCTCATGTTCTTGGCTTTAAGATACCATGCTGATGGAGGCAGATTCTCATTTTCCTGTCTTTAAAACATACTGATGGAGGACTCTCTTTCTCTTCTTACTGAATTTCTTAAATAATATGTTGTCCAACAAGGTTTTGCAGTTGCAGGATAACTTTTATTCCATGCTTCGGGGGGAGCAGAGATCTGACAGTTCTACAGCATCCGCAGCGTGTGGATCTCCATGGAGTCTTGTCTGGTTTGAAGTGCTTTAAAGTGCATTTTTTTTCTTGCAGATTGGACTGGCTAAAGACGACCAGCTGAAAGTCCATGGGTTTTAAGTGCCTGTGGGTCACTGAAGCTTTATGCAAGAAGATTTCCTTACAATGAAATTCCCATCTGTCCCTTGTCATAAGTTTAAAACCAGCCGGTTTGTGTAATGTAACAATCTTGGGTCCACTGTTCAGTCTGGACTAGTGTAATTCAGTGATGTAATAAACTGACACGAGCCCATGCTATCTCGTCTTGCTGTCCCTCATTTAACAGAGGTAAATCGGGCGTTTGGCACTGCCCGGCCTGAAGCTAAAAGTAACCAGATGTTCCAAGTTAAGCCAAGGGACTCGGCCTGTCAGTCCAGAGACCGTCCGGATCTCTCCTCAGTCCAGCGGCTCCTCCGTTTCCATGGACGGTAACTGGCGGTGCCTCCTGCGGCCCCACGCGGAGCGAGGCATTGAGCGCGAGCTGTGGCATGGCCTGGGGAGACAGGACCTTCACTCTAGGCAGTGTTTGCTCCTGGTGGTAGAGGGATTTGGGGAAAAAATTTGACTTTTGAACGAGAAGAGTGACTGAAGAGTGACTTCAAGGCTGGATGCCTGCAATTCCGGCCTGGCAGGTGCTGGTGTCGTACAAGCCCAAAGATACCGGGCAGTGTACTTGAAGGAACCAGTACCTTGGGTTAAACTTTTGACAAGGGATCAATTTTGGACTAATGTAACAAGTATCGTTGTAGATAGAGCTGCAGAGCTTACGTGTTACTAGCAACTGCTGCCTAATGCCCTGTGAAGTAACAGATTTTTGGTTTCATTTTTAATGTTTTATGTAATGTATTTAAAGTCTTATTTAAATAAAAATGGTTTTCAAAAGCACTCCATGGGTGGATTCAGTTGTGTTGTGGAGCCAAAATGCTTTGCTTTAAAGAGGTGGTGGCTCTGGGGGACTGGCAGCTTCTGCTGCTGTGTGAGTTGGAGCGGGGTGGGAGGATGAAGCGGGGTGGTGGGCGCTCTGCGCTGCCTTGGGCCGCCTGTCCTAGTGTGACCTGGTGCAGGAAGGGGAAGGCAGAGCAGCTGTGGCTTCCTCCTCCCTGGCCAAAGTTGAAGTAAACAGCCCCAGAGCGGCTGTTGAGTCATTCCCTCTTGGCTGGGGCCTGATCACCCTCGCACCAGGTCTCGTGCTTGTTGCTTGCGAGGTTTGCAAGGTCAGCGCTCCCGCTTCCGGCCAGCAACCACTGCCACAGGCACACAAACCCCAGCGGGGTGCAGCACCTTCCTCCCTCTGTGCCTCGGAGCCACCGAACGAGCCACGAGGGAACAACTTTACAACAGCCCTGCTTGTGGGGGTGGGCAAATGCAATGTGAAATGTCCTGAAATCCCCAGAAATGAGCAGAAATCTTTGTGTTTCATCCTGCTGGTGGCTGTGTCCCACGCTACGGGGGTGTTACTGCGTTGCACCCTGTGTGCTGGGGGAGCTTACACCCTGCCCTGCAGCGGATCCACAGGGGGGGCCCCTCGTGGTTTTGGCAGCTTTCTAAGAGCCGAGCTGTGTTCGTTCGCTTGCTGCTGTGAAGCTCCTGCCACAGCCTGGGTTCTTTGTGCGGCGCTCAGCCCTCTGTGCCACCATTTACTTCCCTGTGAGACTTTGCTCTCGGCCACCAGTTTGCTGCAATCACACGAGGTGCAGGGGGACAGCGGGTGCCCTCGTGCCCTGCCTGCTCCTGGCAGAGCGCCTGCAGGCGGTGGTGAGGCTCAAGCCTTGCTGCCTGCCTGAGCTCCTGGGGGGCTCTCGTGCTTGGTGGAGCTTTTCACAGAGCCCCTGTAGCTAACAGAACGTGGGGTGTTTAAGCCATGGGGTTAGGAATGAAATCTGAGGCCATCAAACGTCCTCGGGATGCAACCACACGCACCCAGATCTGGTCTGGTCGTGCCTCAGTTTCCTTCACTGCGGGGTCACCGGCCAGGCGGGGTGCTGAGGCTCAGTGCTGGATGTCCTCAGCTTTGGGTTTTGCTCCTGCACTCATTTTCTCCTCCCTTCCCTCCCGCTCTCCATTTTGATGTCTGGAACCTCCTCCCTTCAGCACAACCACTGCTCTGCAAACCCAGCTCAGGGGTGCTCCCCGCTGCCGTTTCCCAGCTCTTCTGCAACCCCACTCCTCTTGGTGGGCACAGCTGAGGCCAGGGAGCAGGCAAGGGAGACGGTGACACAGTCAGCATGGATGGTCACTGCCACATCTTTTGGGATGTCCAGGTGGGATGGAGCAAGTAGCCAGATGAAGCCAGGAGAAGGGAACGAGCCGAGCACCCGCGGTCACTCTGCAAACATGCGTCAAGGCGCCGCCAAGCCGATGGGCTGCAGGAAGCAGTCGCTGTGCCCCCGTCACCCTGACGGCTCATTTGGCCCGGATCGAGCCTTTAAAAGCCAGAAATTGCAAAACAATTTGTTTGTTCCTTGTAAAAAATGCTCCTGGGAGCGAGCCATCGATCGCTGCAGTGCACTGGAGGTGCCGGGGCTCTGGTGCTTTCCTGCCCATTCAAAGCCCGTTTGTTTCGGGTTTATTTATTTGAAGAGGGCGAATATTGAGCTTTGCAAACACGGCACGGGGGGCAAGGGCAGGCAGCAAAGCTCCGGAGTGTGCCTAATCCATAGCATATCACTGACACGTCTTTTATGGCAGGAGTGACACAAATGTCCTCTACAAACACAATGGGCTGAGGGTAAATACAAGAGGAGCGATCGATGATGAAAGGAAATACCAGACCCTGTGTTTTGCCCTAGTTTATGCCCCACTGAGCCCCTGGGACCCCCCCAAAAGCATCCCCTTGGATGGGGGGGGGGGGTCCCAGCTGTGGGGTCCGTGCATGTGGCAGGCCTGTGCCCAACAGGGGAGCACGCAGCAGAGTGCTCTCAGCCAGCACCCCGGCCACTTGCTGCTCCCCCAGCACCCATCGTAGAGCCCAGCAAGGGGCTGGGGAGGTTGTGGGGCAGCTATTCATGAAAATCAGCACATGCATGTAAAAAGCATGAGCTGTGCATGATGCTTGTAAATACACACACCCCACCTGTGCTGTACATGCTGCAGCCATAGAACCATGCACACACATGTATGTGCAGCTGTCTATGCATGCGCATGGGGAAAATCACCCCTTGTAGTTTTAATCCATATAAATAAATGTTAATGTCTGCATGCTTTTCCAACCTTTATGATTCTTTTTTTTTTTTTTTTTTTTTTTTTTTTTTGTGTATCCTTTATGGTGCACATGGCCCTGGCCGTATGTTTGTGTATAGACCTGTGCGCATGGGTATATGTAGGGTACACCTATAGCTTTGTGTCTGTTTCTGTAGCTCACTACAGCGGTACATCTAGCTGTGTACATATAATTTTCTATGCATTTCTGTATGTAAATCAATGTATCTTTATATATATATATATATATATATATATATATCGATAGTGCTCGATAAAGGTTCCATGCAACCAAACCTACACACACTTTTGGTCTCCCTCTTGCTCTGTATAACGATAGCTGTATTTGTTTATGCATAACTGTCTATGCATGTATGCCTATAGGTGTGTATCTAGAGAGCCAGTATATCTATAAGCATATTCAATATTTATACCTAGAGCCATTTTTATGTGCAGAAATAACTGTATGTGTAGCTAATCACACACACACGTACATTTGTGCATATAGCCATACACGCAGGTCGCTAGCTAAAGAAATACACTTTGTACACCTACATACTGCCATGGCCAATTGCCATAGTCTCCAGCCATATAAACATACATGTGTGCAGGCACACAGATATTGTTAATTCCATTTATATATGTGCATATGTATAAGCCTATACATATAAAAAAAAACCACATGTATAGGTATATTTGTAAATGTGCATGTGGCATTGTGTGCTTGGGTGTGTAAATACATGTACATGTGTCTCTGTACAGATATTGCTGTATGAGAGAGAGAGAGAAAGAGTGTTTATCAATCTCTGCATAGCAGAGAGGTATATGCAGCTATATATGCAGCTATGCAGCTATACCTATATAAAACTCAAGCTAGTCTGTGACTGTGATATATGTGCACATAACTGTATGTGTTAAAAAGTGTGTGTGGGCAAAAGTGGACTATGTGTATGTATGTGTATGCGTGTATGTCCTATATGTTTGTGTCTCTGTGTGCATAGACTCACAGAATCATTTACTTTGGAAAAGATGTCTAAGATCAAGTCCAACCATTAACTTAGCACTGCCAAGGTTACCACTAAACATCTGCATGTATATCTGTGTGTGTAATCACATGTGTATATGTGACGTGTGTGTGTAGGTACATGTATGTACATGTGTTTATATGTTTATATACACTTGTATAGAATCATTTATGTTGGAAAAGACGTCTAAGATCAAGTCCAACCACTAACTTAGCACTACGTTTACCACTAAACATGTGCTTTTCTATGTATATATCATGTGTATGTATGCATACATGTGTGTGTATGAATACACATGTGCATATATACACGTCTGTATAGAATCACAGCCTCATTTACCTTGGAAAAGAAGTCTAAGATCAAGTCCAACCATGTACGTGTGTGTGTGTGTGTGTGTGTGTCTGTACACACGTGTGTACCCCCCTGCACCCCCGGTCCCCCCCGCAGAAGCCGCCCCGGAGCCCCGGGGGTGCTGCGGGGCGCGGCGGGGGCCGGCCGGGGCCGCCCCTCCCGGGGAGGAGCGAGGCCGGGGGCGCCTTGAAAAGCGGGGCCGGGCTCGGCTGCAGGTGAGCCTGAGTCCTGCAGCCAGCAGGTGAGGGATGGGGGGACGTGGGGTGAGGCTGGAAGGGATGGGGGGGGGGACCTGAGATGGATGCGGGGCGACTTGGGGACCAGCTGGGAGGGATGGAGAGGGACCTGGGAGGGATGGTGGGGACACGGGGACCTGCTGGGACGCATGGTTTGGGGACCTGGGGACTGGACAGGGGGACAGGGACACCTGGGGACCAGTTAGGATGGTTGGAGCGGGGCTGGGGACCAGCCGTGCGCTGGGGATGAGCACCCCACGGCCCCACCTGCACCCCACCGAGCTGCTGGCCTCACTTTGGGGGCTGCAGCACCTCTGCTCCCCTTCCCCTTCTCTCCACAGCCATGAAGGGAAAGGTGTGCGTCGGCCTCGTCCTCGCCGTCGTGGCCACTGCTTGCCTGTGCCGGCCGGCCGCGGAGGCACCGGGTGCCGTGGGGGACCCCCGGCGGCTCCCCACCAGCCTGGTCCGGAGGGACTGGCCCGAGTCCCTGTCCCAGGAGCAGCAGCACCTCATCTCCCGCTTCCTACCCCACATGTTCGCAGGTACCACGGCCCCACGGGACGCACAGGGTGGGCAGCCCCAGGGGAACCCCATAAGGCACAGCCCAGCCCCGGTCCCGGGTGGCTCTGACCCCGCTCCCTTTGCCCCAGCAGAGCTGAGAGACCGCAAGGGCTTCGTGCAGGGGGACGAGGGGGACGAGGCCCTGCACGACCACTTCTACCCCGACTGGATGGATTTCGGCCGCCGGAGCTCCGAAGACTCAGCTGCATAAGCATCGCCCCCGCCGTGCAGAGCACTGGCACCCTTGGTGCATCTTTCTTGCTGCAATAAAGCTTTGGCACTACAGCCTCTGCCGCTGGGCTCTTTGCTGGGAAAAATGGGGGCAACTCGATCCCCAGCCCCAAGGGGATGCACAGGGCACAGCAGGAGCACACAGCTACAGACAGCACACGGGAGCTGCTTCAGCTCTTCACATTTATTGGATAAGGGACAGGGCACAGCTGGGGGCAAGGGACAGAGCCGGCGCGAGTGACAGCTACACCCTGAGACACTCGCTGCCAGCAGCCCCCCAGCAGCGCTGCTACGTCTATGCGGTGGGCAGGAACGAGTTTTAAAACCATTTGCTTTAAAATCAGCCCGGATGCTGCCCAGGTGTGGCGGTGGGGGTCTCATCCTGGCACACGCAGCTCCTCCCGGCCTCGAGCACAGGCTGAGCATCGCCCCTTGCTGCAGCCGTGCCAGGAACCAGAACAGTTTTTATTGCTAGCAACCGGCTCCGGTGAAGGGTCCACAGCCTCTGGGTGGGGACAGGGACAGTGTCCTCGAGTGCCCCGAGCATCCTGCACCTGGGACCCCTGCAGCTGCAGGACGTGGGGCTGGGGGAGCAGCGCAGGGGGACCCCATGGCATCGCAGCGTTGTGTCCTTGCAGCCAGGGCCAAACCCCTGCAAACCACCAGGAGGCAGCCAGGGTTTGGGCAGAGCCCAGGGAGCAGGAACCTGGCCCAGATCTGTGGCCCATGGCTGGAGATGAAGAGGAGGAGGAGGAGGACACATCTCATCTCGTCTCATCCCACGCGTGCAGGCTGTGCTGTGCCATCACGTCGGCGCATCCCGGCCCCCCCTGTGCTCTCCTCGTGCGTAGGACAGCTCCCCCCGGGCCACCACCTTATCCAGCCCCAGGCGGCGCAGCTTCTCCACCAGGTTCAAGCTGAAGATGCTGCTGGGGGACGAGGGTTGCTGCTGCCCCCCCCCAGCCTCAGGAGGGGGCTGCAGGGAGCTCTGGGGGTCCTGGGCAGGGAGTGAGGGGGGCCACCAGGATACGGCTGAGGGTACCGAGGCTGAGATGCCCCGCACCAGGAGGAGCCGGATGAGTCCCAGGGGGGTGCTGGGGGGGCCGGGGCTGGGCAGCTCTGGTGAGGGGGGGCAGAGGTTCAGCCTCTCAATGGGCCCACAAGAAGGCACGACGGCGTTATACAGACTGGAGGGGGAGAAAAAGAGAGCAAGGGGGGGGTATTAGGGGGATGGCTGGAGCTGGGGGGGCCGCAGCCCCTTCTTCTCCTCCTTCCTACATGGTCGTGGCCCAGGGAGGGGGCAGCAAGGAGAGGAGGGGGCACAGGGACTGCTCCAAGGGCATTGGGAAGGCAAAAAGCTCTCCTTGGCCACCAGCAGACAGCAGCCTCCAGCTCACCCCAGCAGGGGCACATTAGGGCTCATTAATTAAGGTGCCTGGTCCTCGCTCTAGCCCAGCCCCGGCAGGAAGCAGGGGCTTTAGCAGAGCTCTGCTCCGAGCCCTGCCTGGCTCCTCTCCTCCAGCACACCCTGGGAGAGGCCCCAGGGGTTGAAGCAGCTGCAGGAGGAGGAGGAGGAGGAAGAACAGAAATCCACATCAGCTCCCAGAACAGAGCCATCCCAGGCACCGGGAGCAGACAGACATTGCTCTCACCCCCAGGACCCCCCCAAAAAAAAAAAAAAAAAAAAAAAATCTTTTTCCCCATCATGGAAAGCAAGGGGAGGCTGCCCCCAGCCTCCTGGGGGTGCAGTGGCTCAAGCAGCGCAATTTGGGGACGTGTCCACAAGCAGCTCTCAGGGCGGCAGCAGCTGCAGGCCCCAAGAGTGCCGGGTCCTGGAGCTGTGGGAGGGGGACGGGGGGGGATAAGGGAAGGGTTGGGGGGGAGCAGGGGGCAGCGGTGCAGGCGGTGGGGGGGCCACGCGCCTTACCTGGGTGTGACGGTGGTGATCTCGGTGGTGGGGTGCAGGATGTGGCAGGTGGTGATGGTGAAGGTGGATGGGGTCTGGGGGAGGTTGTTAACAGAGAGGAACACTGGAAGGGACAGGAGACACCGGGTTAACGGGCAGGAGGGGGGGGGGGGGTAAAAAAATCAGGAAAAGGGGCACATGCAGAGGCAGCGAGCAGGGTGCTGGGCATGCGGGAGCACCAAGAGGGGCATCAAGCTGAGAACGGTCCTGGCCAGCAGAAACCAGCGCCCAGGGCGCACACCCAGCAGCATTTGGGTCAGCACCCGCTCAGCGGGGGCTCGGAGCCAAATTCTTTCCCAGACCCCCCCTCCCCGCATGCCCCCGTGCCACCGCGGCCAGAGCATCCCCATGGGGAGGCAGGGGCAGAAGGGAGGGATGCTGAGGGGAGAGGGAAAGGGGCTGGGGGGCGCGAGGGGGAACAGCAGGAGGAGGGCAGGGAGGGGCCGGGGTCCCCGTCGCCCCCCGTCCCCTCGCCCTGCGCTCACCCCCGGGGCGCTCCTTGGCTTTGGTGGGCGTTGAGGTAGGGAGCAGCTGGAAGGAGGCGGCCTCCACCTCGTCCTCCTCCAGGTCGGTGAGGCTGTACACCTCCTCCAGGTCGATGTCCAGCTGCCTGAAGTCTTTGGTGAGCACCCCGGGACGGGGCACCAGGATCCCCCCCAGGTTGGGCCGGGCCAGCTGCTGCCAGTGGTGGAGGGTCACCGAGCCTGGAAATGAGGGGGGGACACACACACAAAACAGAGGGGCTCAGCCAAGCCCAGGGGCACCTCCAAGGCTGCATGGGGGCACCAAGAAGCCCCCCCCTAACCCCTCACCTTCCAGCGGCTTCACGATCTGCAGCTTGTCGGGCAGGTAGGTGAGGGAGCCCAGGGAGAAACCGGAGCCGGTGGTGAGCTCCGAGCCCCCCGAGTGGTTGGTGCCGGTGGACACGATGCTCTCGGTGGGGGTGAGGAAGCCGCTGGAGCTCTCCCCGTCCCGCAGCTTCCACAGCTTGCGCTCCCGCTCAGCCTCGAAGAAGGAGCCCTCCCCCGAGCCGTGGCTCTGCTGCCGTGCCGAAAGCCGCTGCACCGCCGCCTCCAGCGCCCGCCGGCCGGGGGGGGCAGCCCCATGGGGGTCTTCTCCGGACCCCTCGCCCCTGCCAAGGGGATCAGCATCAGGGGGCTGGGGGAAAAGGGGGGCACGATCCCACAGCGGGGCCCCCCCTGTGCCCTACACCGCATCCACCCCGCTCCAGCCTGCCCCAACCCGTGCTGCAATGGGATTGAGCTCACATAAATAACCCCAACCCCTCTGCAGGGGTGGCAGCTCCATCACACATCCCCCCCCCCACCACCACCAGCACCTCCCCAGCACTCACTGGGTGCCCTCAGAGCCACAGCAGCCGGCCGGGGGGGTGCTGCCCCCCCTGGAGGGGACTGCCGATAGCTGCTTGGAGCTGGGCGCATGCAGGGGAGACTCGGAGCACGACTTGGCTTTGGCCGCCTGGTTCACCGCCT